>NC_080670.1:36644496-37244496 GCF_030247195.1 Topomyia yanbarensis
AATGCCGCTGATCAAAAGTAGTGTTTCTTATGTAAAAAAGTCCAAAGAAACGAGTGAAGATATATAGGGTGACAGCATGGAACGTGTAAACCCGTTTTACCCCACTATTTCTCAAACTCAAGAGGCAAGTTGAACATGACAATATACTTCGAGAGAAGTCTGCAATAGTTGTATTGCTTATGTAAATGGTCATAGAAATCGATTACAGATAGGCAGAACAATCGCATGAAATGTGTAAATCCGTTTTGCCCCGTATTCTTCCTATAATTGATGATTAAAGTTAAACTAGGTTTTATATTTGAGGAAGAGGTCGAATTCGGCTCATCGTAGTTATTACTATGTAAAAAGTTCCGGGAGTCAATTGAAAATAGAAGGACCGCATGAAACTTGTTTATTTGATTTACCCCAATTCTTTTCATAACTCAAGTGTGTAATGAAATCTGGTCAGAAAGAGGCTGAATGCGACTGATCAAATGTATTAATCCTTATATAAACCAGTTCGACAAATCGGTTGAAGATAAATAAAACGATCGCACGAATCATGCGACCCGTTTACCCCCAGTTCCCATAACTCAAGTTTGACGTTAAACCTGACTTACTGATTGCGGCATATAAAAAGTAATATTTCTTATCTACTTAAACCATAAACATTGATTACAAATAGTTAAAATAACCGTACGAGACGTGTGAACCCGTTTTACCCTACTTCTGATCATATCTTGTGTTTTCAGTTAAACCTGACTATTTTTTGTGCCTAAGAATTACTTTTCATCAGCTGCACGGCCAGCCAGGAAGAATTTCACAATTGAGTTATGAGAGGAACTGAGCGTAAAACAGTTACAGATGTTTCGTGTGGACTACTAGCTACCGTTAATTGATACCCTGGACTATTTAATATAAAAATTACTTTTTATCAGCCTCATTGTAAACTGTGAGGTATACTTTTATACTTGTATAAGGGAAAGAGTTGGGGTAAAACGGATAAATATGTTTCGGGCGGTTATTCCAAGTATGTTCAATCGATTCCCTGAACTGTTTTACATAAGAAAAACTAGTTTAGGCTGTGAACCATTTGGTGAAATTTTTAACTTTTAGTTAAAATCTGACACTTCGAAAGTTTTTTGCAAAATAACCCTACTCTGGAGCATGGTTAAAATTGACAGAGCGATAGTTAAATTTGACAGCTCGATAGTTAAAATTTTGCCCATGATGCAGAATAAAAATGTGGAAACATTTCCTGTACCTAATTGAGGTTATCAGTATTTTTCAATACAAAATTAAGGGATAAAGATGGAAACGATAACGTGTTGTGTTAAGATTTGTTTGAGTTATTTCAGGATGTGGATGTTTACTTTTCGTGGCTATGACTGCCATACTTAATGTAATAAGAAAAAAACTAATTTTAAAATATCGACAAATGTTCACACCTCTACCAACTTGTGGTCATCGCAGCTGTCAATTCTAAATAACTATCCATATGTCAACTTTTGAAATGGTTCGCTCTCTCGGGTTAATTTTTCCATTCAAGAGAAAATAACTTTCGAACTGTCAAATTTTAACTAAAAGTCAAAGAAAATCGCAATATGGTTCACAGCCTTAGTGAACCGCTTTCAGCCTCTTTCTGACATGATGAGTAAGGTGTAACTTCACACATACATAATTGGGGTTTTCGATTGATTGACACCGGTGTAGTGGAGTGCACTGAAACTGCACCGTTTTTGCACTTTCTAGCAGAAGTGCAGAAAACTGGGTATGTTCCATTGACACTTCTGCTAGAAAGGGCAAAACCAGTGCAATCCACTACACCGGTGTCAATCGATCGAAAATCCCAAATGTGAATAATCAGGGTAAAACGGGTATCTCGTTTCGTACGGTCATTCTCACTATCTTCAATCGATTCCCAGGATTTTTTATATAATAATTGCTACTTTTGGAAAGCCGGATACAACCTCTTTCAGAGAAGCACAGCCAGGTTTAATTTACCATTTGAGATATGGGAAGAATTGGGATAAATCAGATACGCACGTTTCGTACGGTTATTCTTACTATCTCCAATAGATTCCCCTGAATTTTAACATACGAATAACTCATTTCCATCAGCCGCTTTAAGCCTCTTTCTAAAATGTTGAGTATGGTATAACTCCACATTTGAATTGTGTGAAGAATTGGGGTAAAACGGGGGTAATACAAATATTTCGTGCGATCATTCCTACTATCATTTATAGATTACCCGGATTTTTACACATAAGAATTACTACTTTTCATTAGCCGCATTCAGTCTCTTTTTAAGAAGCACAACCAGGTTTAACTTCATACTTGAGTTATTGGAGAAATTTGGGGTGAAGCGAGTTATATGTCAGATCTTCATAAAAATCAATCAGCAGTACTGTAACAACATTCTACACACGCTGATTGATTTTTATGAAGATCTGACATACGGTGTGGAAAAATACTGCTTTTTTCGTTTGCGAATTTTGCGCATTCGCTGTGCAACCTTAAGCTCAGCCTGAATTCCGGCTCCAGTGAAAAAACCGATTCTAGATAAAATTACCCCTATGTTTGAGTAAGCCGGGCAGATGAGTGGATCACAGGTTCGCTTGCTCCGACGGCGGGTCGACGGCCACCTCGCCCGGCGGATCCTCAGCGGCTTTGCGCCGCTTCGGTGTGCAGCCCTTGGTTAAGCTTGTCGCATTTCCGCAAAATTCCACGCGGCCTTTCCCGATTGAAAGGAACGGCCGCGCTCCATGAAACACCGCGCTTTGCCCATCTGTCATAATATCGCGATTTTGTATAACGAAGGGCTGAATGATAACGCATGTTGTTCCAAAAAAGAGCCCTGCGTTATGCAACGTTTTGTGCAGGTTGATTATACCAGGTGCAAGTGGTGCCAAATTCACCACGTTCAGTACAATTAAAAAGTATTTTTTAGATTACAGGATTGATAAAATGGGTTAAATGAGATAAACTAACCATGAAATTCTGTTTTATAAACTGTCCTTGTGTTTAAACCAAAATGGGAGGCTTATTACTACCGCTACATACTTAATTTCAAGCGCAAATAGCAAATACAAGTGCTAGTTATACCAAAAGCTTACTGGCAACAATACAGCGGCATTTAGGAAGCAGTTGTTGCGGCGTGTATGTTTCAGTGAATCTCTCAATAATCTTCAAGAGAGGTTCAGGAAGGGTAACGGATGGTTACCGGAATCCAGTAAAGTTTGAACCGGAAATGAGTCGGACTGGTTCTAACTAGGGTTCGTCGCGGTTGCGGTAATTACCGCAACCGCGCGGTATTTACCGCACCCGCACCGCAAAATCTGCGGTGCGGTAAGACATTTTTTCCCGCAGATGCGGTGCGGGAAAGAGCTTTTACCGCGCGGTTTTACCGCAACCGCACCGCGAAAAAAAATTCATAAAGTGATAATTTTGGTTATTCTAAATTGATAAACGGACTGCTATTACGAAAGAAAATCTAGCTGTGTCCGAAATATTTTGACGCCATTATTTTTACGACATATTTTGGACACTAGTTATTTTATACTAAGTAAGACTTCACAAACTAACCATTTCAAATACATAAAATGCAAGATCCAAATAGAGACAAAATTATTAGATCATTTAAAAACAATAAATTTTTACTCTTAAATCCAATTTAAAAGTGCATCACTTCTCTCGATTTCTGTTGGAAATCGTTGAATTATGAATCGTTTCCGATATCAATTTTTCAACTGTGAATTTTGATTAATTTAAAGAAATTAGAGATAAACTAATTATGCTGGGACTCAAACACAACCCAAAGAATATAATTATTTTCATCAAACCAAACGAATTTGAAGTAATTGGCAGTAAAGGATACAAATGTATTAAATCGTCCAAAATAAGGAGAGGTCCAAATTAGGATGATTATTCTATCACTCGTTCATCAACATCGTATTTCTGTCTTCTTTGATTGCTGTGTAAATTCAATGTGAGTCAACTTTATTGGACTCTTTCTCAAAAAGTATGCTACATAACTTTTTTTCGCGTACTTCCATTCAAATTTACGATAGTTTTCTACCAAACTATGTCCTAATATTTTTCAGTTAACCCTCCAGCACATTCGCGCGAGTGAGGTTCCCCGAATGAGCAGCCGCTATTGCTGAAAGAAGATTTCGCTAGAGTTTCGGAAGGCGTTTCACAAAATACAACGGCGCGTGTGCTGGAGGGTTAAGACTATTTTGTAGCTTTTTTGAAACTATTTTTGCCAAATACCACATCGTTTGACTCCCGTCCACTTTAATTGAAGTTTTTGCCATTGGTTCTTTGGGAAAATATTATAGGAAAATATATTAAATGCTAGAACTTTCTAGAACTAGCCTTTAGAAAATTACACTTCATATATTTTTAAAGGGAGTAATCTTAGTTTCTGAATGAGAATACATGTTTCTTGAAAAATGCGGAAGTTAGAGTTTTGGGATATTTTGTCCATAAAACCCCCTATTTTTAATAACATTTCTGCTGTATGTTACAAATCATACATTTTTAGCAGTTTTTCTAATGTTCAATAATTCTGTACCGGTTGAGACCGGACTCCTGATTAGATGTAATGTATAGAGCAATTTTTTTCGTCAAATATGGCGTCGTTCTTATTGATGAAATACAATGTTTTTATTTCACTGTATTGGAATATATGCGCTACTATATATAAGTACTGGTATTTCGACTTTAAATTTTTGTTGTTGAAATTCCTTTAAGAAAGAAAGGTGGTTTTTACTACGTAAATGCGAAAATCATCCATTTCATTTTCATATGTCAAACACATTGAAAATATGACAATTTAAAGAAAAAAAAACCTCATTTCTTATTACATTTTCATTACATTTTTTCAATTAACTGAAGGGTTGCTAAAATAAAAGTTTTCCTATTACTGCAGTACAACGTTTTTGAATGTATAATGCTTGCATTTTAAATGTACGGAGTTTTATTAATAGAAAATGCAAAAGTTGATTTTTTCTTAAACATTACATTCTGAGGAGTCTCTTAAAGTTAAATTTCGTGTAAATAAGAATAACATTTTATTATATGTGGTTATACAAATGAACAATTTTTCAACACATTTTTTAAAAACATAAATAATTTACCGCATTTACCGCATTACCGCGCGGTGCGGTGCGGTAAATAAAGTGCGGTTGCGGTAAGCGGTGCGGTTTTGATATTTTTTTGCGGTTGCGGTGCGGACAATCCATTTACCGCCCACATCCGCACCGCGACGAACCCTAGTTCTAACTCTAACTAGAATCGGTAATGTTACTGTAGCCGGAATACGTTCCGGCTGAGCTTAACTGGAAAGTTTCCTAAAATTTAATCTGGGAAATAAAAATTTTCTGGCAACGCTCCAGCACCCCATTGAACTCTAACGATTTCGCCACCTGGACGCAAGTTTGACGCTACGAAATGAATTTTGTTTACTTTCGACAAGTTTTGATCAGGTATCTGCTACGCCGCCATGATTTCTATGCCAACATCTAAAACGTCGCGTTAGGGTCGATCCACAATAAATAGAATCAATTTCATTCGATACAATTTTATGATAGTCGAGTTCGTTTAATTTGTTGGTGCACCATGGTGTAAAGTTTTTGTTATTCACCGACATGTCCAAAACAACACATTTCTTCAATTAGCTATCCAATATTTTCGCTTTTTGCAAATGTCTAAAAATTGACTCATGCCGTACGGTATCTTACTAGTGAAATTCGAGCTTCGAGCAAAACAAGCAGAACAATTTGAACTGTCAGTGGGGCCCATAATTTATGTGCCCGCTGAGATGTTGACTTATGTCAGTTCAATACAAATGGGATAGGGGTGCCATATAAGTGGTTTTGATCGTTTTGATTCGAGTCATCAACCAGAGATGCCAGATTTGAAGATTTGTTTTCATTTTGAAGACATTTGAAATGTTGTGAAGAGGTGTTTTTCATTTTGAAGACAAATTTATTCGGATGTCTGACTGATTTCTGGCAGATTCTGGCTGAAAATCTAGAACCGATTCAGAATCTTGGCCGTTGAAGACAAATGACGACATTTTTTTTAAATGTGAAGACATTTGAAAAAGATACCTGGTATCCTTGCCAGGGCCCATATTATTGGCTCGAATCAAAACTCGTCGAAATGTCAATTGACGATAGGTTCATCCGGAGTGTTCATTTGTGTTTACATTTTACTAGCGTTGCCAATTTTATTTTGTGTCCAGCACCCAATGTGGCTACGCCACATCGCTTTTGTGCGTGCTGTCCGACTTCGCTACCGCTCAGTCGGACTTAAACTAGGGATAGCCCCTATGTTTGAGTAAGCCGGGCAAACGAGTGGGTCACAGGTTCGCTTGCTTCCGACGGCGGGTCGGTGGCCACCTCGCCCTCTAGGCCTCGGTTATGCGGCTAAGCCGCATCGAAATGGTACCCCTTAAACATTCTAACTTGAATCGGTTGTGTCACCCGAGCCGGAATACGAATTAGAACCAGCCAGCATTTCGGCTGAGTTAAACTGGGAAGTTTAGTACAATTTGATCTGGAAATAAAATTTTTCTGGCAACGCTCCAGCACTCCGTTGATTTCACCACCTGGGCGCCAGGTTGACGATATGAAATGAACTTTGTTTACTTTCGACAAGTTTTGATTCGAGCCAACAACATCCAGCCCCTTGCCATCAACATCCAGCCATCCAAATATAACGCCAGAAATGTTTTTTTAGATCAAACGTAAAAAAAACTTATGTAAACCAAACCGTGCATTAAAATTGCTAATACTTTTCACAATTGGTCGGTGTTAAGTCAGACCGGACTAAGTGACAATAAATTGATTTCGAGAAAAACGAGTTTAAAGTTTCAATCGCAGCATTCTTTACGTTATAATTGGAAATAATTTTTGCCATAATTCTTGTTTATTGTTACATATTTCAAATCTGACAAGAGTCTAATGTAGCTGAAGAAATTCTTTATCCAGTGCTATCATTATCTCATTTTTTGATGTTTTGAGACTTAGTCCGGTCTGACTTAACACCGACCAATTTAGGCCCCGAAGGCTTTCACTAGAAAGCTATATTAATAATGAATCCTACAGGAGCAGGCGTTGCTCAGCAGGAAAACCATTGAAGCGGCAACGATTCAAATGTATTCAAGTTTAGTATCAATAGCAGAGGTTAAAATATTCGCTCATTCTCACGACAAGCAGTTTATCGCACAGCTTTTCCATCCTTAGTAGGCACGGACCCAACTTTTCACCTTTCAAGAAATTGCGAGAATTTGCTGAGAATGCAGTATGGAAGCGTGATAATTTCGCAGCTTCGAACCTCGTGATAAATTAAGTTCAAGAAAACCCATTAATTTATTACATTATAGAATTTATTTCCCCATACTATTGCAGTATTTTCATTCTAAGGATCTGTATCTATTCATTTTTGTGAATTTTTGCGAAACCATTAGTTATTCGGCAGTTTTACATTAGGCGCGAAAATATCATTTCATATTATACCGCGAACAGATAAGATCCAATGCTGTCTTGTCGAGAAAAGTTGGAGAGCAAAAAATGTTACATCGTATGTTTGCTTTTTTATTGCTGGTCGAAGTAGGTGAAATATCGCCTTATTCTGTTCACGAATGCGAAAGTTGTAAACTCTGATCAATAGCAAATGCTACCCGAAACGACACATGTTTATATTTCAAAATGATCGACTACACCGTATTCGTTTCCATCTCAGTTCCCATCCAGTATCTATCAATTATGTATTTCAGCAGGCACAAAAGTAACGACTCCAAATCAATCAACCGTTTTCTGAGTTTCGAATCGGCAACAGTTTGGCCAAAATTGAATTTAGGATAAACTTTTGTTTCGATTTATCGATTGCTTCGCTTCCGAAAGTTTTAACCTCGACGTGATTGTTTTTCTGAGTTCTGACAAACCCCACTGCAGTGTCAAATTGAGTTTGGTAGAATCTTTTTCATAGCTCTCGCCGTTCAGTCCACCCCACAGGCACACACTGGCTGGTGAATTGATGACCGGCTCGGTGGGCGCCTTCTAAAAGCGTATTTCATCGTAAGGTTTCCTGTCGTTTCCTTTTCACGATGAAATACGACGATACTGCTAGGAAGTGTCACAGGAAATCATCACATGCAAAATAGATATCCACTCCAGGGAACCCACGTCAACATTTCCTTATTATAATATGTTGCTTCTAGTAGACATGTGAGAAATTTCATGAAACGGTGAAGAGCAGGCATGTGAAGATGTGTTAAAAATGTATGTTTGAATCTGAAAAATATATTGATACATTTAAAGCCAGGGCGCATAAGTATGGAATCGCACAAGCTTCTTAAAAAAATTTACTCCACTTCTACAATTATTTTGAAGATGGAACCTGGAACTGGAACTATGTCTTCATTTACCTCTAAAACAAAACTCCTATCCCGATCAGAAATACAGAACAAAAACATTTCGAACCATATCTCGCGCTGTTACTTGATATAATTTTCTATTATTTTAACAACTAACGAGACCAGATTTATCACACAGTTTACTTCGAAACTTGCATTCTGTTATAATCATGTTACTGCATTCTGATCGGGATCCCTTACCCAGGCCCGATGAGAGGGGGGTCAGCCGGGGCAATTGCCCTGGGGCCCGGGTCGCGTTTGGGGGCCCGAATTTTTATCCGGAAGATGGGTGAAAACGTCTGGTATTCATAGAAGAGCAAGAAAAATAAGAATTGTAATTTCTTTGTAATTATTCACCCTATTAAATTGTCATATGATGAAAGCGGAGAAAAATTTGAAAGACATTTTAATTTAATAACTTGAGAATTCGAAATTGTGGATACCAGAGCTTTATTTTATATTTAACTTTTTTCCTTTTTTATTTCGACTATGTTAGTCACATTTTCTTTTTACATTTTAACGACATTCAATTAGCTAGAGATTACTGGGTAGGGAAATTTATGATAATTAGAGCCATAGTACTCAAGTGAGAGCAAGGATGTGAAGTAAACAGATCGGAAAACTAGAAGTGGCAGGGTCATTAGAATAGGCTTAATATCGTACGGGCTTAATCTTTGTCTTCTGTTAATGAGGGTCGAGCTTAGGCAGTATAACTACGAATCACCCGAGTTCACTACCATGTGTCCTGGTATCGATAGACGTGTCCATCTTTACCGTGACAACCGACGATATATTTAACATTTGTTAAAACAAACGTTCTTAGAGGAGTTGTCTACTTTATGTACTACTTTTTCGAAGAGAACAGCGCCAAACAGAAATGCAAGCACACGGACGTATCCGTCCTCTTCTGCGTTCGTTTCTTTACTGGTGGTACCGGTTGTTGGATTGCAGACACTGGGAGTATTTTATTGAGTGAATATTTGTTTCTGTAAGATCCACAAATCTTGGTTTTAAAGCTTTTTGTGGTTTGGCATAAGATAACGATGTGCTGTTAGCGGTAGGCGGACTTTTCTTAGCTACTTCTGTACAATGTTTTAGGTGGTGCAGTGTTTTTTGGAGAATTTGCGCATAGGAATCTGCCCTGGGTGCATAACCGGTGTTGTCTGATGAGATGTTCCATGTTCGGTTAATATGCATAAAATGGTTTTGTAAAAAGGAATTAGTTTGTTCACAAGCATTCTCACCACAGGAAAAGGATTAGAATTACCCTGGAAAATGTTCCTCAATGTTATTAAATCCATTTCTCCGTACCTTGATATAAACTTTTTTTTTATCGCCATGTCAGGAGTGGGCAGAGATAAATCGTGTAAGCGCACCTGTTTAGAGCCGTTGTCTATATATACGGGGATGCTTTAGTTAACGTTGCCGCATTCGTTGGCGTGTTGTATGTTGTTTCGCGTAACGAATGACTGTGATTCATGTTTTATATGTTGCAATTGTAGGATATTAGCTCCTGCCACATTGAGCACCTTTTTCACTTTTAGTAATTGTTTCACTTCTCGAATAGCTGGTCTCAAAGAACATTTCCAAAAAAACAATAGCAACACAATTTATCCACAGTGGGGCTGGTTTTTGCAGGGGATCTATGGCGGAACGATTTTAGCTTGGACTCCGGGAGGGATGAGAAGGTAGACTGACCTTAATTAACCGGTAATTGAAATAAATTTTTATTTGTATATTTGTATTTTTATAGCACGTTAAAATAATTTTTCGCCAAAAATGCTTTGTGTTAAGATGGAACACTAATTTTGGGCGTCGCTAGAGATGTTTGTGATATCCATAAGAAGCCAATTGCTATGTGCCAAATAAGGAAATCAAATCAGTTCAATTCAGTCACCAGTACTAGCAGTCGTTTGCCCGCTGTACTCGCAGTTGTTTTATTTGCGTTTAATTCCTTATTACTGCGTTCTGTGTCATTTTTTGTCTATTACTGCATATTCCAACAGCGTATTAAAACCGACTTCTACATTAAAACGTCACATTCCTTTCCAAAAAAACCTTCATAAAAGCTATGATTAGAAAATTTTCTCGGTTGTTCTATATTTTTAATCCTACAACGGTTTTGTGGGGTACATTTGTACCCCAGAGCTATTTGCAATCCCTGTTATTCCGTTACGGTTTATTTTAACTGCAAGCAAACTTTATCATAAATCAATTTGATTATTAAACTTCCATTAAAGCTGGTGCAATCTATTTGTTTCACTTAAATAACCTAACAGTGCCTGCTTAAAATTTGTCTGGGGTACAAATGTACCCCACAAAACCGTTTACGTTAGTGTTTTATCATGTGTATATAATTCGGAAAATTTATTATATCTTTTTTATAAGCAAAATATCGATAAATAGTAACTTGCGTGAAATTGTATAGGCTTCAACACTGCTGAACAATTAAATCTGTTATTTGATTTAATAATGCTACTATAGCAAAGTAACTAGAAAAGGCGCTTGGATCGTAATCGTATTTTTTGGTTTTGATGTCAAAATATGATTTGTATATAATATGTACTACGCACCACTCAATTCCTCATCTTCTGTAGCCCAAGTTCTGGAACGTACAATGCACTGGTCTGTTCCTTCATCGCCTATTTTAACTTCGTTACTGCATACTGCTGTATATTTACTATTTGTATTGTATTTGTATTTGGTGTTCAAACAAGCATCGGAATAAATGCACTTTTTGGTCGGTTTTTGAATTATTTACTATTTGTTCAAAAGGCAATTTAATAATATTTACAACGCCGTATAGATAGTAAAAATCGGTTAGAAGCTTCAGAAGTTATAGCAATATTAAGGTTGAAAAGGGATGTTGATGTATTTTTAGGACAAATTGTATAAAAATGAAAATGTGCATAAAAAATTTGCAAAGCACGATTATTTTTGAAAAGGCTGCTTTGATTGTCTTATTTTTGAATAAAACTATCTAATTTAATTATAAATTCAATAAAAACTAGGCATATTAGAGCGGTTTTAATTCTGGGGTACGAATGTACCCACAAAACCGTTTACGTATAGAAAAAGTTACGAAACCGTTGTAGGGTTACGAGCTGAATTTGCTACCTTATTCATGCTAACAACAAAAGCTAAAAACTGCTCCACCGCTACCAACAGATAAATCTACCCGTGTATCATTTTGTCTAAACCACAGAAGCAAAATATCGTAGGGGAGCCCGGGGCTAGTTGGCGGTTGAGGTAAGTTGGCGGAATCCCTTTTTCTCTGTTTCAATAAGACATATAGCGCTGGCTCTTCTTGTGTACCTCAAGTTAGGTAAAACCCGTTATCCAATGTGTTTTTTAGTTGCAAAACGTTTTTTTTTTTGTGGAAGTTGTGGGTGATATTGTGTTTTCGAGTATACCACGTAAATGTTCTAAATTTTAAATGCTTTGCGTTATTTAGAGTGATTTTAAATCTATTTCCCGAATGATTATATTTTTCGATAGCGCGTGAAAAGAGCATCCGTATAGATATTACATCTATCCACAAAGAAAAGTAATTTTTTAAATAATTTTTAATAAAATATGCGGTTGAGGCAAGTTGGCGGTGCTGCACGTGGCATAAGTTGGCGGTACTATTTACAGTGCAATAAAATCATGAAATATTTTTATTTCTGGAATTCACTCCAAAGTAAGAAAATCTTTTTCTTGTGTATCTCGCCAATGTAGGAGACATTTATTCCGGCCAATTGCATAAAAATTTTTGAAAATTTTCTTTTGTATAGGGAGTACGCGTCAAAGTCAAAATTCCGGGGTATTGAAACTGAAATATAATAGCAAATGTCGGTTAATATACAGTTTTCTCGAAAAGACATTCAGCACGTTCCAAAAGGACCCTTGAAGTAATTGAATCTCAATTTGATTGCTTAGTTTTTGGCGTATACCCACATACCGCCAACTTACCCCGGGGCCGGGGTAAGTTAGCGGGTTTTCCGCGTCACATATTTTTGTCTCTAAAAATGGAGACAATGCATCAAACACTTTAAAAATTCGGCGATAAAAATTGAAACCAAAAAACCCCGCCAACTAGCCCCAGTCTCCCCTACTTCAACCTACTGTGTCGAACGTGAATAAAAATGAATGACGATCAAAGCGGAAAATGGCCGTACTGTGGTCAAACTGTATTCCTGTTTACTTTTCGAGGTGTCCCTTAAAATCACCTGTTGGAGAAGTTAAAAATATCAAATTTGCAAATGGAGGTAAAGATGATCAATGTTTATACCTTACAATTTCATAGTTGGACATAGTGTACTGATTATTTTTCAGACTAATAATCAAGTAGAAGCGTTAATTGCGCAAAATTAAATATATCATTGAATGTGGCAACATGAAGTCAGTACCTCTGTATATATAAAGGCGATGACACAAACGTGGTGCGAATACACGGATTATCTCCATATACCTCTAATAAGGTTGTTAACCATTGTGTACATTTTTAACAGGGCAAAAGAGTACCCGGGAACCCGCTAATTGAAAAACTCGTAACCATAGCAATTTTAGCAACAGCAACATAGTTTGATATATGAATGAATATATACAAGTCCTCTAATCAAGATTCAAATAAGTAAGTTGAGAAGGGCCCGTCAGTAACACTAGCCTTGGAGCCCGCCGCCGCTCTCGACGGCCCTGCCCTTACCTCCCGGGCACAGAGAACAGACATCCATGATCAAACAAAAATAAAAAAACAACGTGTGTAAACATTAAAAAACGTGTGTAAACATTTGAGTTAATATACGATAAACACTAGCGCCGCCACACCAACCTATCCCAACTATCTGTCAAATCCCTTCTGGAACCGGTTCGAAATCCTAAATGGATTCAGTATGGAATCTTGCTCAAAGTAAACAACCGATTCCGACTCTATCGGTTAATGCTTTTGAGCTGGAATTCATGCTGGAAGTCCGAACCGGTTTCGGACTAGTTTGACTGGGTAGAGGAATAACCGCTGTCAATTCAGTCGAACTCAGCCACAAAAAAACATGACGACAGTAGCGCACCTGGTTTAGATATCCCAACTACCTTGGAAACCGTTAGAGATTTTTACACAAGTTGAATGCTGAAGATGGACGTTTGTTCTCTGTGTCCCGGGGTTCCAACGTTATCCCGTGTTTGCTGTTGGGTCGGGTTCTGACCTCAACCGCTGTCTGTTTATATGTTTTGACAGTGGTTGAGGTTGGAGCCTGACTCAGTTTCGCTTCGGACCGGAGCTGCATTATTGAAAACCTGTGGGTCGTGTGCTGACATGGAACAAGGAAACAAATGACACGCGCTTGGTATGTATCCGTCGCACAAAGCAAAACTTACGGTACAGTAATGCTCATTTTGAGCAGCACAAACTTATTTCACATTCTCGTCACAAATAAAATCGAATTTCTGTTGTGGTTTCGGTTTTTTTGCTACCCATGATTATTTTTTTCGAGGCTATTTCATTCTTTATCTTTGCTAGTTTTCTTACTGTAAAAAGTTTTGAAAAAATATCGACCAATTATATTTCAAAACATTTTCTGACTATTTAACGGGAAGCTCAAGCTTAATGAAAACTAAAAAAATCTGGAAATTATCATTGAAGTGTAACTAAGACCAGCACTCCCTATGGCCGTCTGTCCGGTTTTCAAGTTTTTGACGTAGGACTACGTCTTTGTTTTCGATATGGGGGTGCACTCTGCAAATTCTACAAAAATGGTATGTAACGAAAAGTGGTCCAATTTTAAACGTATATAATTCAGCCATTTCACGATAAATTTTCAATTTTTTTGCACAAATCGCCCCGAAATACTTCTAAGAATAGATTCCAATAGATAAACCCAAAGATTTTTGATATCACGGCATTAAAAAATTAAATAATATGCAACCTTATCAAAATATCGCGCATTTACACACAGAAGATAGCGCTTCCCAAGCCCTGTACGACGGATTGGTGTACCTAGCGCGCTACACTTCTATGAATGACGTCATCATCGACTATTTAAAGAACGGACTTGGCCAGACACGCTCAGTTCCCTGTTGAACGGCTGGCGAAGCAGATCACTGCGCTGTGTTTTTACAGCCAATGTAGCTGAGTTAGAAGTCCGTTACACTGGCTGTGGAGGGACGCTACACTGTCGTCCAACAGGCGACCGCTCCAACTGCTTCCTAAATGCCGCTGTAATGTTGCCAGTAAATTTTTGGTTTAACTAGCACATGTATTTGCTATTTGCGCTTGAAATTAAGTAATGTAGTGGTAGTAATAAGCTTTTGGTTTAAACGCAAGGACAGTTTTTAAAACAGGATTTGATTAATTAGTTTAGCTCAGAGGAGAATGACCCTTAGGGTTAAATCCTCCATAATAAACAACATCTAGTTTAGCTCATCCCACACACAGAAAAAAATGTTGGTAAAAATAAGAGATTTTCACGCTTAGCAAAAAACAACCAACGCATACTCTTAGTTTAAAAATAAAACTTTTGTTTTGAGTACTATTCTTCATTTGCTTAAAAGAAAAACTTTTACTTTGATTACTATTCTTGATTAATTTAAAAGTTTTACTTTCAACCTAATAGTTGGCGTTGGTTGTTTTTTTTGCTAAGAGCGGAACACTCTTACTTTTATCAATATTTTTTTTCTGTGCAGCAATTTTATCAATTCTGTAATTTAAAAGGAATTTTACGGAACTTGGTGAATTTGGCCCCACTTGCAACTGGTATAATTAACAACTGCACAAAGTGTTGCATAACGCAGGGCTGTTTTTGGAACAAAATGTGTTATCATTCAGCCCTTCGCTATACAAAATCACGATATTATGACAGATGGGCTAAGCGCGGCCGTTCCTTTCAATCGGGAAAGGCCGCGTGGAATTTTGGTGAAATGCGCTAATAGTGTCGTGGTGGTACTAGTTGTCTCTTTCGCTCTACCCATCATCATCAGCGTTGACTCATTTTGCATTGTGCGCTTGGGTTCAATGTTTGGGGCGAATGTGTTGGTAGGTAGGGGAACTGGCGGTAAAATGAACACGTTAAGCAAAGTCATTATTTTCTAACTAGTAAGTGAATGAGATATTACAATCACCTTATATGTTTCCTGTTAGACATGTTTTGTACATATCTGGTAAAAATATTTCGTCATAAACACATTTTTTCAAACATGATTCTTGATTTATAACCATGTCCAAAAATGAGACATGTTTATATCGAGTGGGTAAATTGAACATGTGGCGGTGGTAAAATGAATAGGTTCTGGTGACTTGCAAAATGTCCTTTATGTACGCAATGCGCAGCGTTGGAAAGCATTTTCGGATCAATGCTAATATCCCAACAAATCGTGAGCTTTGCATACACACAGGGCATTTTGCAGGCAAAAAAATTGTCACGGAAGAATTGAATTTTCATGACGTAATATTAACCATTTTACAATCCTGTGGCATCGAAACACATCTACAAACTTGGGGTTATCCATGGGTGTTTGAACTTTTAGGATCTGTTTGAGAGCAACTAAAAAGCTTGTTCTATACATGAGATGTGATTATATTGTCTAAAATTTGATTTTTTTCACCGGTCCGGGTGTTTTTTCCCACACACTAAGTACTAAGAAAATAAATATTTTACATTAAGTAGTATAGTCCTACGTCTACAGTTCGTGCAACCCCATAGGGCTGCCCCTTAAAGTTTTTCTTTTAAAGATCTCGGAATATAAAACTATATATAAAATTCTCATAGACATAAATCTAGTTGACATCTTTTCCCCTCCCCCTATTCTTATTAACATTCAATTAGGCTTTAAGGTAGCAGTAATGTAGCTCCCCTGCGATAAAAAAACTTATTTCAAATCCTCTAGTTTGAAGAAATTTATAATGCAACGCAAAGAAATTGCCACGGTCAGGCTAACACAAACGTGCCTTATCAAACAAACGAACTGAAAAAAGAAAACAGTTTCCCAACCGGGGATACTACCGCCTGTAGTAGTAAAAATCATCAAGAATCAGGATGACACTTCTACTGAATAAAACAACATCTGGATGACACTTTTGTACCGTATGTCTCTCTTAATACACACGCACCTCCCACCAGCGGACAGCTGAGCTTGCACTTGAAACGCGACCATTAAAATCGAAGGGACGACCCAGCAGGCAGCTAACCCTTGTCCTTCATCGTGACGCGGAGTTTTTACGGCCCCATAGTTATCCGATGAAGCACTGTTCTGGTATGGAGTAACGAATTTATTTTAGCACACTTTCGATGATCGGCACAGGAAAAACGAAAATTTAACCAGCGCTCAAAACTGACAAAACTGTATTTCGATAGACTACAACAAAAAAAATCGACTTTTCATTATTATTTGGATCGGAATGAAGAGTCTCTATTGAATGATTTCGCGTCGAGGGAAAATCCGGTGCCATGTTTCGCCTGAATTCAATAAGCACACCGGGGTGATGAGCATAATCATGTGCAAAATGTGCAAAAGGCTTGTGACCACGGCTCACAGAAAGGAGGTTTGCTATTCCGCGAATTGACAGTTTTCGGTGACGTCAGAGAAATCGTTGAGATAAACAAACGGATTTCTCGAAAGTTGTTAATTGACAATATTTGAGCTCTTACGGTGGAAAAAATAGTGTGCAATGGTTTTTTTTAGTAAATTATGCCATAATTACACTAGACACATTGGATAATCAGTGCATCTATGCGATTATTAGCGTAAATCGGGAATTTGGATGCATGCCATACAAAACATATCCCACCGTAATTTTCTGATCATAGCAAAGGTTTTGGACATCCGCATAGCTTCCTTGTGATTTACCAGGTGCCGATCATTCGTTGGCAGCAAACAATATATGAATTTCATGTAATTGTTTTCGCCGACGATTTCTATGACGCGCTCTCGTCAAATGTTTACACTCTAACGAGCTAGCCTTGTATATGTAAGCGGGCCCATATTATTGGCTCGAATCAAAACTCGTCGAAATGTCAATTGACGATAGGTTTATCCGGAGTGTTCAATTTGTGTTTACATTTTGCTAGCGTTGCCAATTTTATTTTGTGTCCACCACCCAATGTGGCTACGCCACATCGCTTTTGCGCGTGCTGTCCGACTTTGCTACCGCTCAGTCGGACTTAAACTAGGGATAGTCCCTACGTTTGAGTAAGCGGGGTAAACGAATGGATCACAGGTTCGCTTGCTTCCGACGGCGGGTCGGTGGCCACCTCGCCCGGCGGATCCTCCATCATTCGCTTCGGTTCTTAGGCCTCGGTTATGCGGCTAAGCCGCATCGAAATGGTACCCCTTAAACATTCTAACTAGAATCGGTTGTGTCACCAGAGCCGGAATACGAATTAGAACCAGCCAGCATTCCGGCTGAGCTTAACTGGGAAGTTTAGTAAAATTTAATCTGGAAATCAAAATTTTCTGGCAACGCTCCAGCACCCCGTAGAATTCTAACGATTTCACCACCTGGGCGCCAGGTTGACGATATGAAATGAATTTTGTTTACTTTCGACAAGTTTTGATTCGAGCCAACAACATCCAGCCCATCCAGCCTGACAGAAGCTGATGAATCGTCTTAATCGTCCTTATATCGTCAATTGACATTTCGACGACTTTTGATACGAGCCAATAGTAAGGGCTCCGGCTGGATGTTGTTGGCTCGAATCAAAACTTGTCGAAAGTAAACAAAGTTCATTTCATATCGTCAACCTGGCGCCCAGGTGGTGAAATCAACGGGGTGCTGAAGCGTCGCCAAAAAAATTTATTTCCAGATTAAATTTTACTAAACTTCCCAGTTTAACTCAGCCGGAATGCTGGCTGGTTCTAATTCATATTCCGGCTCTGGTGACACAACCGATTCAAGTTAGAATGTTTAAGGGGTACCATTTCGATGCGACTTAGCCGCATAACCGAGGCCTAGGAACTGAAGCGGCGCAAAGCCGCTGAGGATCCGCCGGGCGAGGTGGCCGTCGGAAGCAAGCGAACCTGTGATCCACTCGTTTGCCCGGCTTACTCAAACATAGGGGCTATCCCTAGTTTAAGTCCAGCACGTGCAAAAGCGATGTGGCGTAGCCACATTGGGTACTGGACACAAAATAAAATTGGCAACGCTAGCAAAATGTAAACACAAATGAACACTCCGGATGAACCTATCGTCAATTGACATTTCGACGAGTTTTGATTCGAGCCAATAATATGGGCCACCAGATTAGCATGAATAAAGTGAGAATGATTTGGATAGAGTAATGAGTCTATTTTCGTGATGTTTCTATCACTCTATCCATTTGAAACTGTTGGTTAGAGCAGTGTCAGCCATCTTTGTTCAACGCTTTGAGTCAAATGGTTTGGCATTAGTTTTCGTTGCGCTAAAACACGAGCATTGCACTGTTTTTAGGGCCTTCCATCGATTGTAGGCCGAATAATTAATGAAATCGTGAGGCGCCATCCCTAATATGGTAAAAATAGACACTTTACCATATCAACTTAATTTTCAAACTTATTCACGAGTACCTAAAATGGATCGTGATTCATGCTGTTAATCAAGCACCAGTTCATGAAGCAAGAAATTCATCCATGAAAATCTTTCGCGTCAAAAATATTAAGACAAATAAAGTAACATGAAAAAGTAACCTCCATCAGCCCGCCCCTCACTTGATTCCAAGTCCATCCGGGAGTGTTTGCTAATAGACTTTTTCTGTATCTAAAAACGAATGTGAATTTCCACGGACACTCAACTCGATCGCAATATTGAACCGGCTCGCTCAACCCATCAATAGCAACGAGGCGCGGCCGGTTTTTTTTTAGCTACAAAGTGTTCCCCCGGCCCCGGTGTGTGGTTGTGATGCGTTCCAAAAACGACGATGCACTTTCTCGCACTCTGATTGTACCGAGACAGCCCCACACTCCGCCACGAAACGATTTCATCCACTCTGGATTGCGCTGCAATTCAAAACAAAATACGAGAAGCGGACGGGGGATGCTAAGTTGGGCAGAAGAAAAAACTAAAACATTCCATCGATCTGGTTAACATCGGTAAAACTGCACCAAAGGAAAGCGAATATAAGGGATTTTTTCTGCGAGATGCTTTACAAGTTTTTGGGATATGGTCGGAGATTACGTGACATTTGTTAGAATTTAAAGTTGTATTCTTTGTAAATAAACTCGTATTTGACTTATAGGCTACACGGTAAATTACGTCTGCCTACTTCTTTGTAAAAGATAAATATTACTGAGATTTCTACTAAATACTTGGTTATTTCTACCAATGTTTTGAGTGCTTCGACAGGAATAATTTTTTAGACATACATTCACCTTAACGTACAATCTGCTATAATCAGCTCCCTGTCATGGATGACATCTTTGTACATCCAGAATTACTGCCATGAAAATCACAATAACAAAGAAATGAGAATTTTGCATTATTTAAATCATGAAATTTTCCATTTAATCATTAAGAGTCAATTTTTTCATTGATATACTATCCATTCTAATGGATAACAAACCTTTTTTAGCCCTTTGAAAGAATTAATATTGAATCGAACGTAGTTTATAGCCGCCTCTATCGAACGTAAAGGGTCTTTAGCTTTTATTACTACAATTGGCTCATCGCAGGAATCGAAAAAACATGACATGAATCATGCAAAACAAACGTACAATTCTCGCGTGTTTTTTGTAAACGGCCAATAAGCATACTGTCAAATTTCACTTTGAGAGAATATTCTGGACAAACCGTAGCTCGCCAAGAGTGGACGTTGGCATTTTATAAAAGAGAAAAGTTTTCTCTTTCGTTTACTGCTGTCACTAATAATCGGCGATTGATGGTTTGGCCAGAATTTCCTCTCAAAGTAAATTTTGACAGTATGCTTATTGGCCCTTTTCAAAAAACACGCGTGAATTTTTCTGATCGATGGATTTGTTTATTTTTCCACATTCGAATGTTGTTGTTTTTCTTATTCGATCCACCTTTGCGAAGCATGCCGACTGACGATAGGACGATCTGATAAACAGAAGCTCTTTACAGGTTTAACTGGCCGTGCGGTGGTTGTTTTTTATGTTGTCATGGTTGAATATCGCAGACACAGATGGCTACCTCACTCCAGGTGGACGTCAGGGTGGTGCCACGGTACGCATATAGTTCGGACCTGGGACGGGACATGCGAAGACAGTCTTCCTTTTCCCTCCCGATATTGATGTTATTTTGCAGAGAAAAATCCGCATGACATGAATTATGTTATCGTTTGTCTGAGCTTTGTAAAACAACATTAACCATAATTGTTGAGTAGATTAATGAAATTGCACGTGCCGTCGTTACATTTTATATATTTATTTCTGTTACATCTAAGCAACATGTAAAATATATTTTCAAAAAACGCCTTGTATATAGCAAGGATATGACGATGCTACCCAGGCACTGTTCATTTCAAGAAAATGAAAATCGTCAAGAAATGTCCGGTTCGCAATGACAGGCCATTGCCGGTTCGCGGTGACAGTTGTTTTTTTTCAGTTTGCACGTCCCAGGTTCGGACAACGCGGGAACGACATGTACTCTTCGACCAAAAATGTTGATAATAGCGTGTTCGGACCAGAGGAAATTTCTAGTCTTGGATGGATGATACTTGAAATTTTCGACTTTCTGATCAGAGTAAATTTGATTACTGTCAGCCATTTTTATCCAACAATGCCATTTGCTGAGTTCGGATGTTTTGAATAATGTATTAACTTCACTTTTTTGTTTCTGTCTACTACACACCTATTTCGAAACAATCGACAAAACTCTGGAGAACGTATTTCATCTTATTGTATTGACTGCTTTCGGATTTTGCTGCACGCGCCATGTTTCAGAGCAGTGATTCACAGGGACGCCACCCAGCACTCATCGTATTCATATTATTTGCCAATACCCTTCTATAGTTTGAACAAGCTTCCAGAAGCAACTTTGTAGTTTTAGAAGGAAATTACGTTAAGATCCGAATCTGTTGTTATTATAATATGGTTACATCGGAATAATCAATGGACAGTTATTTTCAAGAACCACCCTAGAGCCTTTGAGACTACACACTCGAACAGTTACGTTTGGGGCGAGCAAAAACTGCGCAATTGAGTGCACTGCACCTAGAGGGCAGTAGACGATAGCAGACTGATTATCCCTACTGCGGCACTGATGCCCATGTGAGCCAGCAAATAATTTCTCCAGGAAAACTCCGTAACATAGTTCAATTGTTCAATAAGCGATTAGAGACATTACATGTCGAACATATTTACTTATCTGACAGTGAAATGAGATCTGAGTTGATCTTCGACCGTGGAAAATGCATAAGGACTAAAGAGTTTAAGCACCCAACCCTTCGGGCTGCTTTTCTAACTCGCAGAGAGTACGACGTTAATTGAATTCTTTTTTTTTTCTACTGCAGCTCGTTCGATTTACTGGTTGGTTGGTTTGTTTGTATGGTGCGAAATGTAAAATCGTGAAAAATGTAACGGAACGAGAGATTGATCGCTCGGTGCCCCGGAAAATCGCGAACCAATTTCCATTTCCATTCGTGCAGGCTCTAATAGAGATACTTTATGTTTTTACGTTTCTTTGCAGAAATGGGTTTCTTGGTTAATCGTCGTCGGCGTGTGCTTGATTTACGGTGGTGGCCGATAGTGCTGTCCCTGGTGACCCTTTTAGCTGGACTAGCTTCAGGCGATGGGATAAAGCTACCGGACCAAACGGACGCCGCACTTGCGAAGCCGGTCGGTGGAGGTTCTTCAGGGCCCACAGTACAACCGGTGGACGGAGAAGGTCGGCGTCAAGGCAAACATCTGCTGGACTTTGTAGGTTTGGGAACGGGTCCCAATGTGGATCCCTATTTGGGTCGCACCAACGCACAGTGTTTGAACGGGGAACTTGCCGACTGTTTCAAGTCCCAAGCACTCAACACATTCACGGAATTTTTCGCCAAGGAAAATTACCAGTAAGTACTCTCGGATCCTTCAGCTAAAAAGTCAAATTAAGTAAAAATTTGCTTTCAGATTAACATCCGAAGCTCGAATCGTCCGACTACCGGAGACTCAGGTCCGTTCGTTGCAATACGAAGGTTTCGAGTACTCCGAGGAGCCCCGCCAGTTGGACTCCGAGTGGGACCAGCTGTACAAGTTCGCTCTTCGTCAGCTGGAACGCTTCGTCAAGTCAACCGCACTTGAGTTTGAAATCCCGGAGGAGCTCACCGAGGGCGGACGTTATTCGGCCCGCTTCATCGACGAAATCTCCGACGAAATCGATGTCATCGAAGACAAGAAAGCCCCTCTCTTTACCCGTCACCGACTGAAGAAAATTTTCATCCCACTGCTGATCATTCTGAAAATTTTCAAACTTAAACTACTGTTCTTCCTACCGGTCATCCTCGGATTGGCCAGCTTTAAGAAGCTGCTCGGATTTGCTGCCATCATCATTCCGGGTGTCATCGGTTATCTGAAACTGTTCCGGCCGAACCAGAGCTGCTGTAATAATGATCTGTTTGCCAACAACTATCAACCGCAGTACTCCCCCCAGGGACTCGGTTCCGTTAGTTACAATCCTTTCAAACCGTACCAGAATCATTACTCCCGGCAACCGGAACCGAACTTTGCTGCCCCTTACGGCAACTACTACCGGGACGGATCGGACCTGAAGGGAGGCAGTGTGAAATTTGGCGATGAGCAGGCCTACCAGGACTATTCCGAGTATCGTAGCAACGACAAAGATATTAAGGCACAAAATTGAATTGGAAATGGAAAATTCCAATCGTTTCCATAGGAGGGAAAGTTTTTTAGAAGCTGTAAAAATTAGTGTAGCGTGAATGAATGCGTGGGATTCTTGTTACCACTTTTGATTGCATTGAGATTTTTTATTGTGCGAGTATGTCGGTTTTTTGTTGATCTACCGTAGAACCAGTGATAGTGTAAATATTTATATTAGAAAATTAATTAAAAATTTGCCCACATTATGTTGCGTGCTGTAGCGTATTTGATTACAATGTAATATCACCTTCCGTTTGTAGCAGTTTTATCGGATATGAATGTATAATCAGATAAACCCTGTGCATGAGTCTCGTGTTACAAGGAGGTACAATCAGTGGCTGGATCCTCTCACCCGAAAATTTATAACTTTTTGAGAAATGTTAAATTCGTTCCAAACTCAAAATCAATTTATACCCCCAAGGCTGATATTAATTAAATGAGGTCATTACGTATTATACAATGAGCATTTCAAAATCGAAGTTTTAGATCCCTTCGACATTTTTTTCTGGATCCGCCCCTGGGGTACAATGTTTTTTTTTAATTTCAATTATAGAGGTTTTAACCTTAAGGTCATTCGCCTCTTCGGGTTAGAAAAATCTCTTAGGAAAAATTTCTAACCCTATGTGCGGGGTCGGGACTCGAACCCAGGTGCGCTGCGTACAAGGCAATCGATTTACCAATACGCTACGCCCACTCCCCTGGGTACAATGTATTTAATGTGGGTTTTCTCCATCACTGAACATTCACGTTTCTAGAACAATTAATACAATGTTTTATACCGCATTGTTTCATCCTTGCATATTATAATACGAATTGCTGTTTGTCCTCGTTCAATGCAAAGTGGAAATTGATAGAATACAATTCGACGAGAACATTTCAAATGGGCACATAAACAAAACGTAATCAATTCTGGTTAATACTTCAAATGGACACTAACAAAGCTTTATACACACCATAAATAAGCTGATTCTGAAGCCTGGTTGTTCGCGAAATATTAGATTATCGAAAAGGCGCATAAGCAAAATAGCTTTTGTTTATGTTCCCTTTCACTTCCCCTTAAAAATGAACGGTTCATATACACCAAACCACAAAACGGAAAAAATTATGGGCTCTTTCTTAATGAAAAAGAATATACTCCAAAAGGGTCCAAAAACACCGAGGAAGGGATCAAACTAAACGTCACATTCATTCGCTGTAAACAAAAGGGTTCACCCGCATGAACTATAAGCTAACGTTTCGCGGTAAAGGGTTTATGAGAAAGTGCACAAATCAATGTTTCAAAAGGGACCCAAAATCTTTTAAAATACAATTTTTTAATAATATATTATTCGGAAAAATGGTTATTTAACACTGCATTACGCTATTTGGTCTTTATATCAAGCTCCTGTTCATAAATGGGAATATAAAATACGAGGTAATTTTTCAGACGTCATTTTCTCAACAAGAGCATATTGTATTTAAGTCCATATGAAATGTTGACGTCGAATTATTGTCTCAGCTACAATGACTATCTCTGATGATCCAGTGGTACTGACTGATAAATAAAAAAATTGAAAAATTTTGCATATGGTATTGTTCATTGAGTTGAGTCATTCCAAAAAAAAATTCCTAAAAACATGTGACAAAAACTATACTACCGTTATATGCAGACGTTGATGTGCTATTCTCACAGTCACGCTAGCCAGTGATCTGCTGAATTCTTCCCTTCCGACTCGGAGCAGGTGATATTCGCTCTTCAGATAGAAAGTAGCCAATCTTCTAAGCTAGAATTCAGAAACAAGGTAAACCTCACTTTAACTGAACTTTTCAATCGATCTCATTTTCTGTTGACTGGACTTGAAATAAAAATTACAGCAACATCATTTCCCAGAATCAGTCATTTATGTAGTGAAATATATTCCTTATAATTTTCTTAACGTTTTAGAATTTATAACATTGCAATAATAATTCGAAAATAAATCACTCAAAACATTTTTTTCAATGTTGACCTTGAACTTTACGATGACAATTTATGTATCGCTACTAACTCAATAATTTCAGCACGTACAAACACTTTTCACATAATCGCACCATAATTCGCAAACCAAACCACTTGTTTTCGCACTGAACAAATCTTCACTTAATTTCAAATAAATCGCTGGTTTCAGGATTTGTGTTTAAAATTATTTTGATTGAATCTTTCCCGACTTCGTCATTGTTTGCCTTTTTTTAAAGCAGACTTCCCATGAACATCGACAAGTTTGTAACTGTGTACAAAATTCCGTGCACGCGTTCAACCTCAAACATGCTGTTGATGCGTGAACTTAAATTAAAAAGAACTACCTAAACTAAGCCTAAATTTAAATTAATCTAAACCTAAATGAATTAAATCTAAACTTTTAATTATAAACCATATTGAATCAAACCTAATTAAATGCAAAAACTACCACCAAAAACCCCAAACCAAATTGATGAACCACACTACGAATCCACTATGTTTACCGATCATCATAATGAGCGATCGCAGAACGAGAGTGCACCAAACAGTGATCGCACAATACAACCAAGCGATCATGATATACGGGTAGGTAGAACCGTCAGCTGTGGAAGACGGAATGCGTAAAACCCAGCGACAGTCAAAAACAATATCCCGGTCGAGTCAGTACAGTGCGTGTGTACACCAAATATAAGTCCGTCGTCGCGAGTGATAATTTGATGAATTATAGACTACTGCGAACATTTTCCCCACAATAAACCCCGAAAGCAGTGACGATTATTGCTAGCTAGTAGATAGTTTGCTAGCGAAGAAATTAATTTGTGAGTGAAAAAATCTGCGTGGCAAAACCCTGTGAAGAAGCGAAAGGTGTGACGACAAAGATAAATAGTGCGCGGAGTCAGCTGTTAATTTTCGGCTCATCGACGATCAACTGGGCCGTCTCAGGAGATAGACGGAAGAAAATCCTCCGAATACGGAACCACCAACGTAAGTCGCCCCAACAATTGGTCCTTCGAGCCGGATACGGAGGAAACCCCAACCAGAAAGGATCGGTACGGTGAGTACGCCATTACAAATTGCTGCTGACGCGACGCTACGGCAAAGATACTGCCCGTCCCAGCCCCGAAGGTGCCTACCGTTAAGGCCATTTTGGACGCTATCGCTGCAGTTCATTGCGAACTTTTGTCATCGCAGCTGATTTGCGCCAACTCGGAACAGGATTTTTTGATAATTTTCTGTTTGCGAGAAAATTTGCATGTTTTTTGCTGAGGTGGTGGAGAGTGGCAAATTCGCGTAGATTGGTACGCTCGCGTCGGGAAGGATAATTTCGTTCGATTTGCGTATCATTCTCGGTCGTTCCGCGAAAAATTGGCATATCGCGACGGGAAGGATTTTTTCGTTCGAATTGTGCCATTTTCGATTCCGTGTCGTGTAGGAACGGTACCCGCGCCGGGAAGGAGTCCGATTTTTCGATTTGTACCGTTTTTTTTTTCGTTTCCGATATTTGAAGTGGTGGTAGTGAAGACCAGTGAAGTGGTACAATAATGGCAACCAAGACAGAAAAGAAGCTGTCAGAGTACGTGATCCAGCGGAAAGGGATTCTTGTAGTGCAGAAGGCAGTGGAAAAGTTCGCGGAGAATTTCGATTGCGATCGGGATGCGTGCCAAATTCCAATTCGCCTTGATTCACTGGACCGGATCTACAAGGAGTACCTGGAGGTACAAGGACAGATCGAGTTGTATGATAAACCGGAGATGTTGGATACCCATCTGCAAGAGAGAATGGATTTCGAGACGCGTTATTGTACGGTCAAAGGATTTCTGCTGTCCAATCGTGCTGCGGACCTCAACCCAACCATGCTGAACAGCACTATGGCGGCACCTGCCCATGCTTCGTCCTCGTTTCATCTACGATTACCTAAGATCGACCTTCCCAAGTTTAGCGGTGACTTCTCACGTTGGCTCGCTTTCCGTGACACGTATACGTCGATGATCCACAGCAATGCAGATATTCCGACGGTTGCGAAGCTGCAGTACTTGCTGCAGTCGCTGGAGGGAGAAGCCCGGAAACCTTTCGAGTCCGTAGACATTGAAGCGGACAACTACGCATCGACTTGGGAAGCATTGCTAAAGCGGTATGACAACAAGCGATTCCTGAAGCGTCAGCTCTTCCGAGCATTGTACGACCTCCCACCGGTCAAGCGAGAAAACCCTCCAGAAATCCAAGGATTGGCTGACGATTTCCATCGGCATGTGCGGGCTTTGGCAAAGTTAGGCGAGCCAGTCCATTATTGGGACACCCCGTTGGTCAACCTCCTTTCCTACAAGTTGGATCCAACTACGCTACGTGCTTGGGAGGAGAAAACCAGCAATAACGACGACGTTACCTATGATATGCTGATCGAGTTCCTCTACCAGCGTGCCCGAATGCTGACATCTGTCGTAACTGACCTGCAATATCGGTCCCAACAACCGGTTACAGCCAAGGTGGCCGGTCCGATTCCAACCCCAAAGCCGTTCAAGGTGGCGTACAAGGCAGCTACCGTTGAACCGAACTACAGTGCTCCGTCGTGCCTCGCTTGTCCAGACAAGCATTTCCTCTTCCAATGTCCTGCATTTTCCGAGGTGTCCGTCCGCCAGCGCCGTGAGCTGGTTTCCCAAAAGCGCTTATGCTGGAATTGTTTCCGTACTGGACACCAAGCCAGGAATTGTACCTCCAAGTTCTCTTGCCGTTACTGTCACGAAAAACACCACTCCCTGCTGCACGAGTCAGAACCGCCGAAGATGCTATCGACTCGTATTATCGAGGAAAGTCAGCCGATTCCCTCGACGTCCGCCATCGCTGACCCTTCCAGCTCGGTGAAGCCGAACAGCCAAGTAAGCCTATCGGTTCAGGCTGAGCACAGTACAGTTTTACTGGAAACTGTTTCCCTCTTCGTCGTAGATCAGGATGGCAAGAAGGTCCCCGCACGCGCACTTCTAGATTCCGGATCCATGTGCAACTTCATCACCAAGAAGCTTGCAAATTCCCTGAACCTTCATCGCACCAAGGTGGATATCGCAGTAGCTGGTATAGGTGAAGCCACCAAGCAGATTAAGTGCCAATTGACTGCTATGATCCAGTCGAAGTCGACACCGTACTCTACCAAGCTTGAGTTCCTGATCCTCAAGAGACCGACGGTCAACCTTCCGACCGTTCCGGTCGACATTTCCGCGTGGAATCTTCCCAAGTTGTCGTTGGCAGACCCCAGATTCCATATCCCATCCGACATTGACATGGTTGTCGGTGGTGAAGCGTACCATGAGCTGCATCCTGGCAGCAAGCGTTCCCTGGGAGAGGGATTACCGCTGCTAATAGAGACGGTGTTCGGATGGACTGTTTCCGGGAAGATATCCATCAATCATCCCACTATTCCCCGCGTCTGTCATCTAACCACTGTCGATCGCAGCTTAGAACAAGCGTTGCAGAAGTTCTGGGAACTAGAAGCTGTTGAGCCGTGTTCTGTGTATTCCGTAGAAGAAAAACAGTGTGAAGAACTTTATGCTACTACCACCACTCGCGATTCGTCCGGTCGTTATCTCGTTCGTTTGCCACTCACCCGTGATCCGCTAGTCAACCTCGGCGAATCCAGAGCCATCGCCGAACGTCGTTTTCTGAGCCTTGAGAAGCGACTAGAGCGTGATCCACCCACCAAGGATGCATACTGCAAGTTCATGGACGAATACGCACGAATGGCGCACATGAAGAAGCTCGTCGATCCAGTAGACGATGCGAACCCGCACTGCTACCTCCCGCACCACCCTGTGTTCAAAGAATCCAGCACAACCACGAAGGTCCGAGTTGTTTTCGACGCATCGTGCAAAACATCGTCAGGATTTTCCGTCAACAATAAGCAGCTCATTGGACCTGTCGTCCAGGAAGACCTGTTATCTATCGTCATGAGGTTCCGCACACACCCGATTGCCATTGTAGCCGACATCGAGAAGATGTACCGACAGATTCAGCTGCATCCCGAAGACCGACCGCTTCAACGCATTCTCTGGCGTTCCAACCGCGACGATCCGCTCATAGCGTACGAGCTCCAAACCGTTACGTACGGGTTTGCATCCGCGCCATTCCTAGCAACTCGCACCCTCCTACAAGTTGCACAGGACGAAGGCGACAAGTATCCCGCCTCCGCAGATGCTGTGAAACAGGATTTTTACGTCGATGACTTTTTATCGGGAGCTGACGATGTCCAATCCGCAATCCGCCTTCGCCAAGAAGTTTCCGCCATGCTTACGTCAGCTGGCCTTCCGTTAAAGAAGTGGGCATCCAATTCCTCCGAAGTCCTTGCGCAAGTCCCGCAAGAAGATCTCGCTCTACTGCCACTGCATGATCTTCAGGACGAACAATCCGTATCCACCCTAGGACTCGTGTGGGAGCCTAAGTCTGATACGATGCGCTTCAAGGTCCAGTTGCCTCTACCAGCACCCGTTCTGACCAAAAGGAAGGTCATGTCCTACATTGCGCAGATCTTCAACCCACTAGGACTAGTTGGCCCGACAATCACCGTAGCGAAACTGTTCATGCAGCGTCTGTGGGCATTGAAGACCGACGCAGGAGATTCCTACGAGTGGGATCGTCCGCTACCTCCGCATTTCCAAGGCGAATGGAAGGAGTTCCATGGTACGCTAGACGCAATCTCCACAATCCGCATTCCCAGATTCGTGTCGCAGGTCAAGACCGAAACCATCCAGCTCCATTTTTTCTCCGATGCTTCAGAGAAGGCATATGGCGCATGCTGCTACGTCCGGTCTGAATCCGCTGCAGGAATTCGTGTTCAGCTGCTAACGTCAAAATCCAAGGTCGCACCGTTAGCCACCTACCAATCGATTGCGCGCCTAGAGTTATGTGCCGCCGTGTTGTCGGCTAGTCTATATGAGAAGGTGATGAAGTCCCTTAAGACAGCGTGCGAAGTGTTCTTCTGGGTTGATTCGACGATAGTCCTCTACTGGCTGCAATCGTGCCCATCGCGCTGGAAAACGTTCGTGGCAAATCGAGTGTCCACAATACAATCCACTACCGGATCTTGCTCCTGGCAGCACGTTCCCGGAGAATTCAACCCTGCAGACCTTATATCCCGAGGTGTCAATCCGGCCGATATCGTGAACCTCGAGTTTTGGTGGATAGGACCGCAATGGCTATCGGTTTCATCACACCACTGGCCACGCACTGTGCTGCCAGCGTGCGATTTGTCCACAATGCCAGAGATCAAAGGCAACGTCGCCATGATGTCGGTAGCGGTTGCCGAACCATCTTTCTCCGCTCGACTTTTCAGTCGCTACTCCAGCTTTACGAAGCTACGACGTTCCATCGCGTATTGGATGCGATATTTTCGCTCTCTACGAGCTGCCGTCCAGAAGACCAAACCAGAGCCGTTTGAGTCTCTTTCCACACCTAATCTACGCGATGCTGATCTAGCATTGTGCCGAATTGCCCAACCATCGTTGAAGTGGCTGAAACCGGTGATGTATAAAGACGGCGTTATTCGAGTCGGTGGGAGACTCAAGCACGCCGCAGTTTCGGAAGAAGTGAAGCACCCGATAATGCTGCTTGCGAAGCACCCGCTATCCGTGATGTTGTCAGAGCACTACCACTACAATCTGCTGCACGCAGGACCACAGCTGACGTTAACCACGATGCGCCAGAAATTCTGGGTGATTGGAGGACGCGACCTCGTTCGCCGCACGTACCATCAATGCCACACGTGTTTTCGTAGCAAACCCCGTTTGATCCAGCAAACCGTAGCAGACTTGCCGTCCTCGCGAGTTTCGCCAACCAGACCGTTTTCCGTATGCGGTGTAGACTATTGTGGGCCTGTCTACATTAAATCACCGATACGAAACCGTGCACCGACGAAGGCATACGTCGCGATCTTCGTGTGTTTCTCCACCCGCGCTGTCCACATCGAACTAGTCTCGGACCTATCTACGCCAGCCTTTCTGGCTGCCCTTCGCCGTTTCGTCGCCCGCAGAGGAAGAATGAGGGAGATCCATAGCGACAACGGCACCGCATTCAAGGGAGCGTCCAACGAGCTCAACCGAATCCACCAGATGCTAAAGTCCGATCAAGGTGGACGAAAGCAGATCCTCGATTGGTGTTCCGAGAATGAGATCACGTGGCGATTCATTCCACCTCGCGCTCCGCACTTCGGCGGTCTGTGGGAGGCAGCCGTCAAGTCAGCTAAGCACCATCTGCTGCGGGAGATCGGCTGTGTGAACGTCGGTTACGAGGACATGATAACCATACTCACCCAGATCGAGATGTGTCTAAACTCCAGACCTCTCACCGCGATACCATCCGATCCGTCAGACCTGGAAGCTCTGACCCCAGGCCATTTCCTGGTGGGAACCAGCCTACAAGCCGTTCCAGAACCGTCACTTTGCGATGTACCCGACAATCGACTTTCACATTGGCAGCACACCCAGAAGCGTGTCCAAAGGATTTGGGCAAGGTGGTATCCCGAGTACCTTCAGCAGCTGCAGTCACGAGCCACGAAGCAGTACCCCAAGGTCACCATTGAACCCGGACGAGTTGTGGTGATCAAGGACGAATGTCTGCCGCCAACTCAATGGCCACTAGGAAAAATCATCCAGGTACACCCGAACAAGGATGGAATTGTTCGCGTTGTCACCCTGAAAACCGCCACATCCGATTCAGTTGTCCGGCCAGTCGTGAAACTGGCCTTGCTTCCGACACCGGAAACGCAGTCCACAGCGTCTGATCCCAGTTCGGACGAAGAATAGAAGAAGTACAAGCAAGAAATGAATTTGAAGTATCCGTGCTACTTCAAGGTGGCCGGAATGTTGATGCGTGAACTTAAATTAAAAAGAACTACCTAAACTAAGCCTAAATTTAAATTAATCTAAACCTAAATGAATTAAATCTAAACTTTTAATTATAAACCATATTGAATCAAACCTAATTAAATGCAAAAACTACCACCAAAAACCCCAAACCAAATTGATGAACCACACTACGAATCCACTATGTTTACCGATCATCATAATGAGCGATCGCAGAACGAGAGTGCACCAAACAGTGATCGCACAATACAACCAAGCGATCATGATATACGGGTAGGTAGAACCGTCAGCTGTGGAAGACGGAATGCGTAAAACCCAGCGACAGTCAAAAACAATATCCCGGTCGAGTCAGTACAGTGCGTGTGTACACCAAATATAAGTCCGTCGTCGCGAGTGATAATTTGATGAATTATAGACTACTGCGAACATTTTCCCCACAATAAACCCCGAAAGCAGTGACGATTATTGCTAGCTAGTAGATAGTTTGCTAGCGAAGAAATTAATTTGTGAGTGAAAAAATCTGCGTGGCAAAACCCTGTGAAGAAGCGAAAGGTGTGACGACAAAGATAAATAGTGCGCGGAGTCAGCTGTTAATTTTCGGCTCATCGACGATCAACTGGGCCGTCTCAGGAGATAGACGGAAGAAAATCCTCCGAATACGGAACCACCAACGTAAGTCGCCCCAACACATGCTTCGTCTCGATGTACAGGTTCGCTTGAAACATCGAACCCAAGCGAACGATGTACAAACTCTAGTTCAAACATCCGATTCCAAACGATTCGCACAAGGCAAAAAGAGCCAACGCTACACCGAGCAAAATTTACTTTGAATTTCCATAAAAACGTCTTATGACTTTCAGACATAAGGATTTTAAATGGATTTTATAAGTATGTCTTATGATTTGGAGGGGAAATTTTCCAAATCCATCTCTTATTATTTTCATGAGACACTCTTATGAAATTTATGAAAATGTCCGAATGAACGCCATAGGTGCCCATTTATGAAAATAAGCAGAAAACATAGTAGTAATAATGATTTCCATAGAACAGTCTTATGAAATTCATCACAATGATCGAATGAATGCCATAAGTTTTTTTTATGGATATTATTGTGCATTTATATAAAAAATAGAACATGGCTGATATTTCTCGAGCATTTTTAGTAGACAAAAAATCAACAGTAAAAATCAACCTTTAGATGATATTAGGTTTTACACCAACCGACATAACCCCAAAATGAGCCGGATGAACTTCGTTTGACTATTTTCGGTGGTTTGTTCACATGGGAGTTACGTGAGTTTGAATGTAACAGATGGGCACCTGTTGCACTCGAACTCACGCAACTGACAAAGTAAACAAACCACCGAGAATTGTAAAACATGAGCGTAATTCATAATGAGTTCATTCGTGTTGTCATCTTGTAGAACTAAATTCGGGACAAATGAACCGCCAAATGTAGATGCCTTCAGAAGATTGAAAAGAAAACTCCCATTAAATATTAAAATTTGTACATAATGAGCAACGCTTCGTCAATATTTCCTGGGGAACTGTTCTTAGACAACTGGGAAACTGGACTTGATAACTGAATGATAATGATTCTTACTTCTCAAATGATTTTGATAATTATGAAATACGTGTCAGACACTAATTATAGGCACAACTGATTTCAACTGAACTCATTTCAAAATATTGGATATCTTCTGTAAAAATCATAACCATGGATACTGATTTAATGCTCACAGTAATTTATTGAATAATATAAAAAACAATTATTTTAAATTTTGTTGCAATTTGACTAAAATTTTCACTTCTTTTGTTTCAAACAGCAGTAACCAAAAAGTGCTGGCCTGAAACTATTAGCTCCTTTGGACGTCCAGGCCAGTACTGAATTCATAAGAAACAATTATGAACTTTTCACAAAAGTGACGTTTATGAAAAACAATATAATTTTATAGAATCAATAACAGATCTCATATGGGTTTCATGAGAAAAACTTAAACCCATATATTGGAGCAAAATCATAAGACTGTTTTATGAAATACATTATTTGTACGTCTATGGAGTGCATGAATAAAGATAAATGAATTCATAAGCCTGCCTATGACATTCTAAAGCGTTCAATGGCATCGTCAGAAGGCTGGTTCATATGCCGAGACTTATGAAATTCTCAGATGCTTTTTGCTCGGTGTAGTGATGATGAGAGTACCCCGTCAAACCATTCGGAATCCTGAATGGAGTCAGTATGGATTCCAACTCGAATGCAACAACCGATTCTGAAATCGATTGAGTCGGAATCGGTTGTTGCATTTGAGTTGGAATCCATACTGACTCCATTCAGAAATCCGAACCGGTTCCGGAATGAGTTTAACTGGGTATGCACACCCTGTACGTACATGGGGTGGGCCCTATTATTGGCACGAATAAAAACTCGTCGGATTGTCAATTGTCGATAGGTTCATCCGCAGTGCTCATTTGTGTTTACGTTTTGCTAGCGTTGCCAATTTTATTTTGATTCCGCTACCCAATGTGGCTACACCACATAGATTTTCGTACTGTCCGAGTTTAAGGCTTAAACTAAGGATAGTCTCTATGTTTAAGTAACTAAGGGCAGCCCCTATGTTTGAGTAATCCGGGTAAACAAGTGGATCGGTGACCACTTGGCCCAGCGGATCCTCAGCAGCTTTGCGCTGCTTCGGTTCCTAGGCCTCGGTTATGCGGCAGAAGAACAGAGGTTCCTGAAGGGTATCAGTTGGTTACCGGAACCCAGTTTAGTTCAACCGGAGTTCACTGGAGTTGGAATACGAATTAGAACAAACCAGAATTTCGCCTGAGCTTAACTGGGAAGTTTCCTAAAATTTAATCTGGGAAATAAACATTTTCTGGCAATGCTCCAGCACCCCGTTGAACTCCAATGATTTCACCACCTGGGCACAAGCTTGACGCAACGGAATGAACTTTGTTTACTTTCGACAAGTTTTGATTCGAGCCAACAACATTCATCCTTTGGGGTTCGGTTGTGCAGGCGAACATGTGTACATGTTTTGGTACGAAATAACGCGTTTGAGTTCGTACACGAAGTGTGGGTTTAGTATGGGCACTGGACCGGCAACAATTTTGACTTTTTTTTCGGAACACTGTTAAATCAAACGGCAATTGGCTTCACATACCACTTGTCAAAAAAGAGCTCTTTTCGAAAACTCCAATTCACTCACAAGAGTTGTCAAGTTTGTATGTGAAAATATATGAAAAATATGCAATTGAAACAATAAATTCAGTACAGAATGCCAGAATTATATTGTTCATTCCAAAATCTGCAGATATATAGTTCAAAGTGTAAGGATCAACATTGCCGAAGTCGGCGAATTGATCCGAATTTGCTGTAAAAAGATATTCTCATATAGTTATGTGTTGTCTCTCTTTCTCGCACATGATTAGAATAGGAAATTTCAAGAAAATTGGTTTGTCTTCAAAGTTAAATAACCTTTTGGAGAACCTTCAATCAATATGCGATCTTCAACAAAGCTATTCGTTATAAAATAAACTACGCAACCGAAAGTTTTGAGGTACGCAGTGTTACTGTGAAATTTTTTATTGGAATTTAAGTTTTTATTTCCGAGTTTCCATATAAAAGCTCATATTTTGCATATGATTATCAACGAAGTTTCAGGTCGTGTCGTTGTGATTATCATTACCAATTACCATTCGAATTAACAGTGTTCCGAAAAAAGTAAAAATTGTTGCCGGTCTAATGGGCACAGAACCAGAGCAAACATTGTGCACGATGTTCATTTGGGAAAACTGTTTAAAAGTACGAACATGGTTGCCAAAACGATATGTGCAATTGTTTATTCGCTACAAATGTACGCTACAACGATTAATCGATAATTAACATTGTAATATGCACCCTATTATATATTAAACGTTTAAACAAATTTCATAAATGTTTGATTGTTAGCCTCAGCGTTGCCAACTTTATTTTCAAAAAAACTGGAACCTCTCTTTAAAAAAGACTGGAAAAAACTGGATGCCCGAATAACCAAATTTATCCTTGCAAAAGGGAATGTAGTTTAGGGATGCGAAGTATTTTAAAATAAAATGGATCTATTTTTAATAAAACAGGATTCTCAAATATGAAGACAAACATTCAATATGAAAACGTTCAGCTATTAGACAAAATAAGAAAACAATTCTCATATAGCAGCGAATTTCTAGTTTAAGATAGTATAAAAGCGATCGCTACTATTTAAATATAACTTTTAGATCATTTCACATTACAAGTTTTAAGAAATTTGAAATGTTAAACGAAAAAATTGGTACCTTCAAACTAACGCACTATGCCATGTGTAATTAACAGACTAAAAAAACAATCTTCATTTTAATTAACAATATCTGCTAATCTTGCACTCCATAGCATATCAATTTCTAATGTGTATTGAAATACGACAGGGTGCAGCAAAATATGGTTACTGAAAAACAATTTCCCTTGTTCCCTAGAGAGGTTGTACTCTTCACAATTTCATTTATTTTATTTTATTATTTATTACTAGTTTATATAGTAAACTACTACTGTAAATTACAGTAGTAGGTTACTATATAAACTAGTAATAAATAATAAAATAAAATAAATGAAATTGTGAAGAGTACAACCTCTCTAGGGAACAAGGGAAATTGTTTTTCAGTAATCATATTTTGCTGCACCCTGTCGTATTTCAATACACATTCCACGCACTTGTATCGCTTACCTCATGAAAATAAATCTGCTAATATAAGTAAAAGTTGTTCTGAAATATGTTGGTGTAGGTTTAAGGCTCCCAAAACATAGATATGTAGAAATTTTTTAAAAGAATTTTGTGACGGTCGTCAATGAAAACCAGTAATACATTTATGACTCGTTTTTAATAATTGAATTGATTTTTCCGTACCACACCGACAGGTTTGTAAGAAAATTTATTTGGAATAATCTTAAATTCCATTTTATTGTTCACATATTGTACAAAGATTTCATCTTCGAATGCAGATTTATTGAGTGAATTGATCATCGGATACAAGGGGGGCAAAAATTGACCATTTTTGCGTTGTCCCCTAACGCAAATATCATGTTTTTTCAATTTTTCATGAAAACAAAGCACGCTATCTATGAAATCTTTTTAGAAGCTATTAGTAATCAATACCTTTCTAAAAATATGCTATTTGTATATAACAAGCTTTGGAATCGTTCTTTCAGAGGGGTGCACTGAAGTGTTGTCCCCTGACGCTTTCCGTTGCAATACGATAAATCCTTCTGCAGAGTTACTTTGAGAGCCTACAGAACAGTATATGGAGATAAAAGATATAACCAACCTATTTCAGCAAAAGCCATGCAGTGTCATAGGTGGAAGAATTTGGTCATAGGGAATAACACTCACTCGTCGTCACATTCTTTCAAATTAGCGGGTTATTTATTGACCACTTGGAACTAACCCGGTTTGTCTTTTCGGGATAGATTTTCTTCAACATGAACCAAACATCGTAGTTTAACGCAGTTTTTTTATGTTGTTATACGTTAAATTCAAATTGTTATCCTGAGGAAGCGCATTTCTTAGAATTCGCTAATAAAAGATACAATTTTACGAAATTCTCCAGTTCTCCATTATTTAGATTATTCAATAACAAGCCATAAGACCGCAATTGTGTGAATGTTTTTAACGAATTTTTTTGCACTCTAATATATCAAAATTTTCAAAAAGCTGGATCTTACCCTTCTTTTCCAAAAATTGCGTAAAACGGCTACATTTCGATTAATTTCCGCAATCATCACTAATAAGTGTCGTTTTGCAGATCTATGAGTAGAAACAGTTGTGCAAACGCCAGAGGATGAACTGGAAGGGCGATATTCTCTTTCGAATTTTTTTTTTCAACCGTATTCCTCGTATTTCGCGACAACATTATATACAATATGTAAAAAGAATATCTGCTCGACTGAGTATAATCGTTTGACAGTCTTTCCTTTGTTGAATTGCTTCTGAGTCACATTTGTGTATTTGTAACGTAACAAGAAACTAAATATTGAACAACCCTATGGCGTATTTTATCTGCCCTAATTCACAGTAAATTTTATTTTCAAGATTTTATAAGGTCAAAAAACAAAGTCAGTGCACCAAACTTACATGAAAAAAACTTAGTTGGTGAACGAAATAAAAAAATTGAGTCACCCTAAGAAAGTTAATTTTATTTCATATATTTTCCTATGTCAATCAGGAGCGGAACCAGAAAAAAAATTCGGAGGGGGTCCAATATTTCGACTTTAAAATGTTCATTGTACAATATGTAATATGTAATACCCTCATTTAATTAAAATCAGTTTTGGTAATCGAATCTGGTTTGCAAAGATTTTGAACTTAGAATCAATTTAAAAAAGAAACTTTTTAAAAATTATCAAGATGTTAAAAATTTTCGGGAGGGGGAGGTCCGGACCCCCAAGACCCTGGATCCGCCACTGATGTCAATAATATATTAAACTTACCAAAACTACTTGAAACCACCTTTTTCGATCCATTAGAAAGTGGTGATTGTGGTCTACAATCTCTTCTATACCGCGCCACACTGTGGTATGCGGTGTGTCCTGTTCTCATTTCATATTAATTTGATTTCTTAATAAAACACATGAAGGTGAAACTAGAAATACATCTGGTTTGGCATTTCAAATCTTTATTTTGAGTTATTCACAGGTTCAGAGGTAATATACATCGCTTTGTTTGAGCTTCAACAAATTCCTCAGTCGCGTTAGGGGACAACACTTCATATGCGACCGTTTGTGTTCATTTTGTCCCCTAACGCAGTGTTCGCAGCGGTTGCGAAAAAAATTTCCTAAAAACTCGAAAATCTAAGTATACAGTATTGTTCTGTGACTATCGATGATCAAATTTCTAGAACAAATAGATGCTCTAAAGTTCGAGACAGAGCAGGTTTTTTGATAAATACAACTGTAGGTTGGAAAATCAATTTTTTGCGCTGTTGTCCCCTAACGCGACATTTTCACCTCTCAAAAAGAAAGGACAACCTAGAGAACAACGAACTCATAACATTATCGTTGTGTTAGTACTTTTAAAGTATTCAATTAAGTTTTTTGAGCGTACATCGTAGGATTTTTCAAACGACGAGCTGTTAACAGTTGCAAGATGCGTGCAAACGTTGTCCCCTGACGCTGGAATGTGTCATTAGAAATTGATATGCTATGGAGTGCAAGATTAGCAGATATTGTTAATTAAAATGAAGATTGTTTTTTTAGTCTGTTAATTACACATGGCATAGTGCGTTAGTTTGAAGGTACCAATTTTTTCGTTTAACATTTCAAATTTCTTAAAACTTGTAATGTGAAATGATCTAAAAGTTATATTTAAATAGTAGCGATCGCTTTTATACTATCTTAAACTAGAAATTCGCTGCTATATGAGAATTGTTTTCTTATTTTGTCTAATAGCTGAACGTTTTCATATTGAATGTTTGTCTTCATATTTGAGAATCCTGTTTTATTAAAAATAGATCCATTTTATTTTAAAATACTTCGCATCCCTAAACTACATTCCCTTTTGCAAGGATAAATTTGGTTATTCGGGCATCCAGTTTTTTCCAGTCTTTTTTAAAGAGAGGTTCAGGTTTTTTTGAAAATAAAGTTGGTAACGCTGATTGTAATGCAAATAGTGAGGAAATAATTTTGGCGCACACCTCTGGGAAAAAACTGGATAAAACTGGACAATATTTAAAAAAAACTGGACGATTTACACATTTGTCTGTTTGACTGGATCGAGTAAAAAAACTGGAAGAATCCAGTTTAAACTGGAAGGTTGACATCGCTGGTTAGCCTCAACAGTAGTTTAGGTCGTTTCTTCTTTCCTTATATAAATGGGTGCGCTTTTTTCCATGTTATGGACATCTTGCGGCACTATATGTGAAACTAGAGCTTCTTTATGACAATTAGATGTCCACACTATAAAATATACTCTTCTCAGTACAACACATTCAGAAAGATATTCGGAATGTGGGCTGACTTACATTGGAATTCTAGTCCGATGAAAGGGATTTCGATTCCGATGAAAGGGATCCGGTAGCGAAGTCTGCTGCAAGGATATAAGGTATATTTCACATTTCCTAAAAAAATGTCAGGATTCTGAATCGTTTATAGATTTAGAGCCAGAATTCTGCCAGAAATCAGCCGACATCCGAAAAAAATGTCTTCAAAATGAAAAACATGTCTTCACAACTTTGCAAATCTTCTCATTATGGAGACATGTCTTCCCATCTGGCATCTCTGTTCTGCTGTCAAAACGAAAGAGTTGAACGTACTGTACCCCGGTCAAACCATTCGGAATTTGATTCGGAATCCTGAATGGAGTGAGTATGGATTCCGAATCAAATGCAACAACCGATTCTGAGTCGGTATCGGTTGTTGCATTTGATTTGGAATCCATAATGACTCCATTCAGAAATCCGAACCGGTTCCGGAATGAGTTTAACTGGAACGTTGTGCATAAAAGTGAGAATTTTAAATTATCCATTATAATTATTTCCGATAGTGTATCGATGGAACCAATTACTCCCGCTCGGACGTACATGGCAGATTTCCTCCCAGATAGCTCACAGCGAAATAAAATTTCTGGCAGAATATCTGGGGGTGTGGCTGGAAGAACTCTGCCAGCCTGCCGGCTCAAATGCACCAACCGTTTCTGACAGAATTTTTCGCCTTACGGTTATTACCGGTTTTTCCCGTCAAATTTCTTTTATTTTCTCTCCATTTTTTTTTAATTTTAAATAAATTTATCATAAAAACATGTCTTCCGTAATTGGAGACATGAAATTCACATTACTTACCGTATTTTAAAAGAAAATCTGTATTTCTCCATATATTTTTCGTCTGCCAAATCTATCCATCTTGGTAGTTTGTTGTAAATGTGACGAAAATCAAACAATGACTAATAAAGGAGAATCGGTCATGCGAATTAGCCCGGCATAACTGGCAGGAGTATAGCTGAATTCTGGCAGCACCATTTTCATAATTTTGACAGCTGCCAGAATACTGACGAATTTATGCTGGTTGTCCGATTTTCTTCCAAGCGGGCTATTTCTCTGGAAACATCAGGGCATGCTGAGTAGCGTTATATTTTATATGAGAGCTTCAAAGTAGAACTGGAACTGAAACATTCCCCAATAGAGCGTTTTGTTTTATTGTTTCGCACAGTTTTGTTTTAAAATGTGCAACTATTATACGACGCCGTTCTATTTGTTGCTGACTTTAAAACACGTATAGAGCATGTTCAGGAGTGTTTCAGTTCTAGATTCATAATTTTGACAGTTCTATAATATGAAACTGAAAATTTTAAAACTAGAACTTACTGTCCTCAGCAACACTTTTAGCGGATGTTCTTTTCATTTTAAAATTCATGTATCACCATGCCTTCAGTGTTACTGTATTCAAATTTATTTTTCCCCAGTCTATCAGGTCTAAGGGCATGTTCAGGAGCGTTTTATTTTGTATAGGAGTTTCAAAATAGAACTGGAACTGAAACATTCACATCCCCCAGCAGAGCGTTTTGGTTTATAATTTCGAACAGTTTTGTTTTAAAATTTAAAACTGTTATACGACGCCGTTCTATTTGTTGCTGATTTTAAAACACCTTTAGAACTGTGTTTTAAATACTTGCAAAGTTTTCAGCACACACACTTAGACCCGATAGACTGCGGGAAAATAAATTTGAATGCAGTAACGCTGAAGGCACGGCGAGATATGAATTTTAAATTAAATAGAACATCCGCTAAAACTGCTGCTGGGGAGAGCAAGTTCTAGTTTTAAAATTTTCCGTTTTATATTATAGAACTGTCAAAATTATGAATCTAGAACTGAAACACTCCTGAACATGCTCTAAGTGTCTATGCTGAAAACTTTGCCTGTATTTAAAACACAGTTTAGACGTGTTTTAAAATCAGCAACAAATAGAACGGCGTCGTATAACAGTTTTAAATTTTAAAACAAAACTGTTCGAAATTCTGAAACAAAGCGCTCTGCTGGGGATGTGAATGTTTCAGTTCCAGTTCTACTTTGAAACTCCTATACAAAATAGCACGCTCCTGAACATGTTCTTAGAAATGTGTTTTAAATAAATGGAGAGTACACAGCACAGACACTTAGACCCGATAGACTGGGGAAACCCAATTTGAATGCAGTTACATTGAAAGCATGCCCACCATAGACCACCCGCTAAAACTGCTGCTGGGGACAGCAAGTTCTAGTTTTTTAAATTTTCAGGTATTATAGAACAGTCAAAATTGTGAATCTACAACTGAAACACTCCTGAACATGCCCTCAGATTGTGTAATATTCGCAACGTACGCCAGGGTGGGCTAAGAAGCTTTTCGACTATCTATCGATTTTCTGCCATCATCAGTACGACACGTTTCCATTCAACTTAATTTATTAAGTTGAGCCGTGAGTAGCATACATATATAGCACACCACGTGGGTGAATAAGACATTAGGAAGTCGTTCACAGTTGCTACCGGCTCTATCCATCAACATCATTTCCTGTTGATCATCTATTACGATTTTGTTGTTCATGAACACGAGCCGAACCATCTGTATACGACGTCTTACGCTTCAGAGGCGATTTGCCTATAAACTCAACTTCAAAATCCCTTCAATTATTTTATAATCTGCGAAAAATTGAATTTTCCCTCTTCGTGATTGCTACGCTCAACTGGAATTTAATTTGTGTTGTCTCATTTGCATTTGGAAATACAGTTGAAAGTTCTTTTCGCGGAAAAAGCTTATAGGTAGCTACTGGGTGGTTGTGACTAGCAGTAAAATAATTATTCATCGATATCGTGGAAAATTTCAAGATAAATATAGATAACCTATCGTTGAATCGATTATTAAGCATCTGACTATGAATTGAGATGGATAAAATGCTACTTACTATTATTTAAATACAAGTCTCCTACCAAATAGCAGGATAACTTCAAATCGATTTAATTAGATTGACTCTGTATACAGAAAAATAAACCTGGCGGGTCATCATCCTGGCAAGCATCGCCAATCAATTACCGTGCAGCTGTCGGCCCTGGCAGTACATCATCCTCGCTGAAAGTGGGAAGGGACGGTTTAAATTCCGTATCAACTTTTGAATAGGGCTAATAAGATTTGTAAACAAACTTTTGTTTTGCTGATATCTCTTATTTTGTTATAATTTCAACACAGAAAACATTTGAAATCGATTCTACCAAGGGTAAATGTGTTGATTCAAGTGTATTTTTCAAGAAATTCAACTCGGCAGCAGAGTAATGAGCGAAAGAAGTTTGTTTACAAAAATCTTATTAGCCCTTTTGAAGAATTAATATTGAATTGTGATTTATCAATGAAAGTTATCTTCATGTCACAGCACCGAAGGTGGAAAAATGCTGTCGTCCCGCTTAAGGCACGCTTCTTTCTCAAAGTCAGCTATGGTTCGGATGGTAGAAGTGGGGCGGAGAGACTAATTTATGAACGGCGATAAAACCCATTACGTACGAGGGAAAGGACCTCGGTTATGCGCGGTCACCAGATGCTGCGAAAAAGGAAAGTGGCGAAAAAATCATTAAACTCGAAATAACAATACGCATAAGGGGTCCAAGCGAAGCTTCTTAAAAGGGAAAAACTGTCATCCACTGGGAGTGTGTTGAAAATGGAGTGAAAACATCCGCTGCTTTAAGGCAGTGGCCATCCATTCCAATAGTATTAGCTGTTGTGAGCAGCACGGTTGGTCCGAAGATGACGCGGTTTTGCACTCAATTCTCGGGGAAATAGCATGTGAAAAGAAATTTTTCTTCAACATGCTTGTATCGGAGGATGTGATAAAAATATCCTATACACATCACCAGTGCGCCAATAACGGATATACCTCTGATGGGTTGGTGAACGTTTTCCAGGGTGACCAGGATGAGTGAGTCATTTGAGTTTGGAGAATTTACTTCGAAATGTGAATGACAAAATCGCTTGTAACCAGTGCCGTCTTAAGGCTACACGGGGCCCCTGGGAACTCTTGAGCTAGGGGGCCCCTACAATTGAAAAGCTATAAGCAGCTGTAGTAGTAGGATGATCAAATTCCTAACTTTTCGGTACAGTTTCCACTCCATACCACCCTGAGGCTCTTTTCCAAATTAAAGCCAATTCTGTCAACCGTGTTGACATTACTTTAAAAATAAAGTGGGACGACAAAGAGGATTTTCACAACCTGGTGTCGTTGCCGATGTCCAAATATCGTCATGGACTTAATAACTTCGCTATAGTATTCCCAGACGGTGTTATCTGACCTTCATAGTTGGTAGACGTTGTTTGAGGATTAAGAGTGCTTCCATCAAGAAGGAGGAATGTTGGGGTTGGGTTACGCTACCAAATGTTTGAGGTTCTTCAAATATCCTCAAACGTACGCACATTGCCGTGACTCATTTATTGAAATCTAGGGGAAAGTCAGGGTTTATGTGTGTAAACACTTTAAAAAGGCCATTTTCAAACTTGTTTATTGGGATTTCATGACGTGCGTCTACACGATGGTTTATTTATTCTAGATAAGGCAGATGCATTACAGAGCAACATTATTGGTATTGTGTCAGTCTAAGACTGACCATGCAAAATGAAACATGCCAAATCCGACCAAATAGTGTCGAGTCTTCGTAAGACCTCAAGAAGTCACTTTTGGGCATTTCCTTGTGAATTTGTTCATTTACAGACTCAAATATGACAAAGAAATAAATATTTTTCCACATCCGCAAATCGCTTGCCAAACAAAGTTTTCTAGTTGGTTGGCTAAGGTTCGGTTCCTTCCAAATTTATATATGTGGTGTGCCAAATGTTTGATTGCTGTAGTTAAAAACAAATTGAAACTTGAATCGAAATGTGGGATTTACGTTTTAACTGGTTCAATAGTCATGCAGTGCTTCGTTTTCTACCGCTCTGATGCCCTTTAACAACTTGATCACATGGGATACGGTGCAATGTGCGATTCCAAGCTGCTACAGATCCATACTGCCGCTTTACGCATACCAATCAAATCGGACGGGTCCTTGACCTAGTTTTCTGCTCGAAGGACCACAATATTTCGGTCGAGAAGTCAGTATCTTGCTTCTGCACGTCGACACGCACCACCTATCGCTAGTTATCATGATCCAATCGCCTTATTGCCCGGTTATGCCGGTAGTTGTTTCAGCTAGCAAACTGCTGAATTATCGTAGGATTGATTTTTCAGAGCTGTGTGATTATTTGCTCCATCTGGACTGGTCAACGCATCTAGGGGACAACGATGCAGATGCAATGACTATAAACTTCTGCCGAGTAATTCAGGACTGGTCTCCCAGTAAAACGACAACCTGTTTCTCCGGCGTGGAGTATATGGACGCTGCGAGCCCTTCGCAGAAAACGAAATGCATGCCAACGCAAACTTCGTCGCAAACAATCGCCGGCCACGTATCACGACTTCCACGTTGCCAGTGAAGCATACCGGTATCTCAACGCTGTTCTGTATATATCGAAAGTACAACGAATACAAGTAGGCTTACGAAGTAATCCTAAAGGTTGCTCCCTGTTTAGCATCTGAACAGGAAATCGATATCGCATTAGTAACTGTTCTGAAAGATATCGCTGATTTAAGCACCTTTTCGACTTCACCCGACATGGTAATAGCAGCTGCAAGAAAGCTAAAAAGCTCTTTCTCCCCTGGGCCGGATGAGATTTTAGCTGCTGTCTACTGTCGCGGTGCCGTCGCTTTGGCTGAACCTTTGTCTCGCATCTTTCACCAATCATTTGACCAGGCTAAGTTCCCCGACGTTTGGAGACAACCGCGGAATAACGAATCTTTCAGCTGGATCTAAGTTATTTGAAATTGTTGTCAATCAATTCATCCTCAGCCGTACAGTAAGTTATATCTCACCAGACCAACATGGTTTCATTCCCGGGCGATCGGTTTTAACAAACCTGCTGTAATTTACGTCAACTTGCATCTATTGCATGGAGAAGACAACACAAGTGGACACTACATACACAGATTTTTTTTTTTATTCATTTCGTTTATTTGATAGGCACAAATGCGTTAGCTTGGCGGTGCCAAATGCTTTTGTTTTTACATTTTGGATATCTTAAAACTAGGAGGTTACAATGTTGAAATATTTTTTTACAAAGGAAAAGAAAGTTTACAGCTATCTTAAGACTAGAAATAAGATTCAATATACAAAAGAGGGCCAAAAGATTTTTTTATGAAAAAATTTAAAACAAGGGATTCACTTTGATATACAAGAGGGAGAGGAATAGTATTTTACGAAATATTTTACGGTTATCTTAAAACTAACAATATAGTTTAGTACACAAAAGGGGGAACAAATATTTATGAGAAATTTCACAGAAATCTTAAAACTAGGGATTCAATTCTATTTACAAGATGGAGGACAAGAGTTTCAATAAAGAGTAAAAATTATAGCTATCTTAAAACTAGGAATACAGAATACTAATTTGAATTTTTTAACTAAAACTTATGCTTGGTCAAGATATTCAAAGGGTGGCTTATTTCCGCATCAGTGTAGCAGCAGTTGTATCAAGGACAGGGGAGAGACAGGGAAAGAAGAGCAAAACTTGCAACTTTCGCTCGAACAGCGGGGGGGGGGGGGGATCAGCGTATCAAATTTGCGCCTCAGTATAGTAAGTCGTCGAGTACCGGATTGGCGGATGGTATTCTTCGGACCCGCAGGGAATCTTTCAAAAGTCATCGGACCTCGAGTCGCTCTCGCTTCAGTTTCCTTCTATGCAGGCGTAGTGGTAAGGGCGATGGCGGTTACATAGTGGCACTCTGGAGCTGATCGGTTCCACAAGGCAGGAGGAAACTCTAAAAACGAGAAATAAAAGAGAGGGGCTAAATTGGGATATTTATCGTTTTTATGAAGGTATAAATAAGGGACATATAGGGGAAATCACGAGTTGCCAGCATATCTCGGACTGGTACATTGGGTGGTCTACCTCGGGCCCGAAGGGATTCCTTTAACTGAGACCTGGCGTCACAATACCCGGCGCACACCCAGACAACGTGTTCGATGTCGTGATAGCCCTCGTCACAAGCGCACAGACTACTCTCCGCAAGCCCAATACGCCGCAAATGCGCATCCATGGTGTAGTGATTGGACATAAGTCGGGACATTACACGAATAAAATCCCGACCCACATCCATCCCCCTGAACCAAGGCTTCGTTGATACCTTTGGGATAATCGAATGTAGCCATCGTCCAAGTTCCCCATTGCTCCACGAGGTTTGCCAACTGTTGAGCGTCCTCTGACGACAAGTACTAAAAAATTCGTTGAAGCAGATTGGTCTTTCGTATATGTCACCATTTAATGCGCCCACCTTTGCTAATGAGTCGGCCTTTTCATTGCCCGGGATAGAACAATGAGAGGGGACCCAAACAAAGGTAATCTGATAAGATTTTTCAGATAACGTACACAAGGACTCCTGTATCTTCCCCAGAAAATACGGTAATTGCTTTTTAGGCTTCACCGCACGAAGAGCCTCGATAGAGCTGAGGCTGTCCGAAACGATGAAGTAGTGATCTGTGGGCAGAGTGTCGATGATCCCAAGGGTGTACTGAATTGCAACTAACTCTGCGACGTAAACTGAAGCGGGATCATTGAGCTTGAATGAAGCGGTGATAGTATTGTTGAAGATACCGAAGCCAGTGGACCCATTGAGATTTGATCCGTCAGTGTAAAACATTTTGTCGCAGTCGACTTCTCGGAATTTATTATAAAATATATTGGGGATCACCTGCGGGCGTATATGGTCCGGGATTCCACGAATCTCTTCCTTCATGGATGTGTCGAAGAATACAGTAGAATCAGAAGTATCTAGGAAACGGACACGGTTGGGATTGTACGAAGAAGGATTGATGCTCTGTGCCATGTAGTCGAAATACAAGGACATAAAACGGGTTTGAGAATTAAGCTCGACGAGCCTCTCGAAATTTTGAACTACCAACGGGTTCAGAATGTCGCATCGGATGAGCAATCGATATGAGAGTTCCCAAAATCGATTTTTTAGCGGAAGAACGCCCGCCAGCACTTCGAGACTCATCGTATGGGTCGAGTGCATGCAACCCAAGGCAATGCGCAAGCAGCGATACTGGATTCTCTCCAGTTTGATGAAGTGTATGTTCGCAGCGGAGCGGAAACAGAAACACCCGTACTCCATCACCGACAATATCGTTGTTTGGTACAACCTGATCAGGTCTCCTGGGTGAGCACCCCACCATGTTCCAGTTATTGTTCGGAGAAAATTGATCCTTTGTTGGCATTTCTGTTTCAGATACCTAATGTGACATCCCCAGGTACCTTTAGAGTCGAACCAGACCCCGAGATATTTAAATGTGAAAACCTGGTTGATCGTTGCACCCATTAATAAAAGCTGGAGTTGCGCCGGCTCACGCTTCCTAGAAAAAACAACCAACTCAGTTTTCTCCGTGGAGAACTCAATACCCAGCTGAAGAGCCCAAGCAGACAAATTGTCCAAGGTATTTTGTAATGGTCCTTGCAAGTCGGCAGCTTTGGGCCCTGTGACAGAGACCACGCCGTCGTCTGCAAGTTGACTTAGCGTGCATGAATTGGCAAGACAATCGTCAATGTCATTCACGTAGAAATTGTAGAGCAGGGGACTTAGACATGAGCCCTGGGGAAGACCCATGTAGCTAAATCGCGATGTTGTTAAATCGCCATGCGAAAAATGCATGTGCTATTCAGACAACAGGTTTAGCAAAAAGTTATTTAAAATTGGTGAAAGACCATGCTGGTGCAGCTTCTCTGACAGAATGTTGATAGAAACTGAGTCAAAAGCCCCCTTAATATCCAAGAAGACTGATGCCATCTGCTCTTTGTTAGCATAGGCCATTTGGATTTCTGTAGAAAGCAACGCAAGGCAATCGTTCGTCCCTTTGCCTTTGCGGAAGCCAAATTGTGTATCTGACAGTAAGCCATTTGCTTCAACCCAATTGTCGAGGCGAAACATGATCATTTTCTCGAACAACTTCCGAATACAGGATAGCATTGCAATCGGCCGATACGAGTTGTGGTCGGAGGCTGGTTTTCCTGGTTTTTGGATGGCGATGACCTTCACTTGCCTCCATTCATAAGGGACAATGTTACCCTCAAGAAACTTGTTAAATAAATTCAACAGGCGCCTTTTTGCAGTGTCAGGCAGATTCTTCAGCAAGTTGAATTTGATTCTGTCTAACCCTGGGGCGTTATTGTTGCACGATAAGAGAGCAAGTGAGAACTCCACCATCGAAAACGGTGTTTCGTTCGCGGTATCGTGAGAAGACGCGGCGCGGTACGTTTTCTGTACCGGAACAGAGTCCGGACAGATCTTCTTGGCGAAAGCGAATATCCAACGGTTTGAATATTCCACGTTCTCGTTGGTACTATTATGATTACGCATACGTCGAGCCGTACCCCAAAGAGTGCTCATCGCTGTTTCTCTCGTTAACCCGTCGGCGAACCGCCGCCAATAACTGCGTTTTTTGGCTTTCATTAGACTCTTCATTCGCCTTTCTAACGACGCGTACTGTTGATAGCTAGCGGGTAACCCGTCTTCCCGGAAGGCCTTATATGCAGTGGACTTTTCCGCGTACAGCTCTGAGCACTCTTTATCCCACCACAGGGTGGGAGACCGTCCATGGGTATTCGCGCTGGGTACTGGTTTAGTCTGAGCTTGATTCGCACTGTCGAGAATCAAGCCAGCCAAAAACCTGTACTCTTCCTCCGGAGGAAGTTCTTGAGTGGATTCGATTTTAACGGATATCGCGGTCGCGTAACTCTTCCAATCAATGTTCCGTGTGAGGTCATATGAGACATTGATTGTTTTCGATGGTCTTGAACCGTTAGCAATTGAAATCACGATAGGCAAATGATCGCTACCGTGGGGATCAGGGATCACCTTCCACATGCAATCTAACTGTAGCGATGTCGAGCAAAGCGACAAATCCAACGCGCTTGCGCGTGCTGGTGGTGTAGGAATCCGCGTCATTTCTCCCGTGTTCAAGATGGTCATGTTGAAATTATCGCAAAGATCTTGGATTAATGTTGATCTATTATCATCATGAAGACAGCCCCATACCGTACCGTGCGAGTTAAAGTCTCCCAGAACTAGCCGCGGTGCCGGTAAGGATTCCGTGATATTACAAAGCGTTCGGTGCCCTACCGAGGCTCTAGGAGGAATGTAGATGGAAGCAATGCAAAGGTCTTTACCTTTGATTAAAACTTGACAAGCGACAATTTCGATGCCTGGTGTCGAAGGGAGGTTAATTCGGTTGAAAGAATAGCACTTTTTGATCCCCAAAAGTACTCCTCCATAGGGGTTTTCTCGATCCAGACGAATTATATTAAAGTCGTGGAAGTTGAGATTTATATCGGAAGTTAACCAAGTTTCACATAATGCGAAAGCATCACATTTTAAACTATTTAGTAAAAATTTAAAGGAATCGATTTTCGGGAGGAAACTTCTGCTGTTCCACTGTAGAACAGTGATCGAATCGGTGACCTCGTTCGATGACTTAGCCATCGAAGGATACGATCGCTGCAAGGAGGGGCCATTTAGTAGTCAACTGCTTCAAAAATGTTTGCACTATAGGGAGAAAACGTATCAGAAGGCTTTTAAGAGGATCAGTAACATTGAAAGCTGTGAAAATTAAGTCCACTATGTCAGAAAATTTCATTAGTCCGCTACTGGACTGAGTATCTGTTTGAAAAAAGGGGACACTTGGGGTTTTGGATGTCCCTGGAAGTGGTGGATACTCCTTGTTAGAATTAATATTTCCAAGTCCTGGAGCAAATTGCTTCGGCTTTTGTGCATCACTTCCGTTGGATTTATTGGTTGTAGATGGCGCACTCTGAGTGGACGACACCTTGGCACCCTTACGAGGCAATGTAGGGGAGGCTGGATTTCTCCTCTTCCTGGATTCCCCTGGGTTAACCAAAGATGTTCCCTCTCGTGGGTCGTCAGATTCTTGCTCAACGTTAGCCAAACCAGCATAGGGATTTTCGGACAGGACAGATGGCGAAGCATTCTTTAGCATTTCTGCATAAGAACGTCTTGAGCGTTCCTTAAGGGAGCGCTTAATTTTATCCCCGCGCTGCTTGTACGCAGGGCACGATTTAAGAGCATGTGAAGGGCCCCCGCAGCAAATACACTTTTCAGTTCCTTTGTCGCAAGAGTCATCCTCGTGCTCTCCTTCGCATTTGCCGCATCGTTTCTTATTTCCACAATATGTGGCTGTGTGGCCCAACTGCTTGCAATTGCTGCAGCTCATGACCCGCGGTACAAACAGGCGAACTGGTAGGCGAACCCTGTCAAGGAGGATGTAGTTGGGAAGAGAGGACTCGGCGAATGTCACCCGAAGCGAGCCTGATAGAGAGTAGGTAGTCTTACCTCCCTCGGTGTTTGCGGTATACAATTGTTTGCATTCTAAGATCTTAATCTGTTCAAGAGAGGGGTCCTTAAAGCAGCCAACCCCGTGCTCCAACAGTTCTTCGCATTTCAGGCCCGGTTCGGACACTACCCCATCGATTTCACAGGCCACACAAGGCACGTACGCTTTAAATTCCCGTGTAAAGCGCTCACAGCAAGCAATCGCGTTTGCCTGGCCGAGATCATTCACTAGAACACGTATCTTGTTTGCCCGAACACGTGTTATCTGAGTTACAGCCGGGTAATTAGCAGTCAGATCTCGAGAAAGTTTTAATATATTAACCGGTTTCTCTCCGGTCCGAAAATATACCACCCATGGCCCAGAGGAACCTTCTGGGTACTGCTTTATACGGGGAGCAATGCGAGTATTAGGGGGATCAGGGACTTCCATGATTACATCAGATGGTATTTCGCCCTCGGCCATTTAAGCACGAGGGCAGAGCGTTATATAAACGGGAATGTGTCTTATTATTTGATTTGAGTAAAGTAGGGAAAAGGAAAGAAAGCAAACGAGGAAAAAAATAAAGCAAAACTTATCTGCAAACAACGTCGATTGTTCCGCACCAGCGAAAACAATGTACTGGATTTACTGTCGGCACCAGCAGAACGGCAGCTAACGAACGAACAAAGGATGACCTTGATTCACTAAAATTTACACACCGAACATCACTGTGAAATATAACGATCCGTTCCGTTCAAAGGTTGGGAGACGTATGGACATACACAGATTTGAAATCTGCTTTTGACCGAATTGCCCATGAAATTCTTCTCAAGAAGTTGTACAAGTTAGGAGCGTCCGACAATCTTACGTTGGCTACGCTCCTATCTTACGCACAGAACGCCTTGTGTGAAATTAGGTTCTTGTATATCGGCTCCGTTTACAATAGATCAGGTGTACCGCAGGGCACCAATCTGGGCCCACTGCTTTTCTCACTGTTTTTTAATGATGTAGCATTAGTGTTAGATTACGGGTACAGGCTCATATTTGCCGACGACCTTAAGCTGTACTTAGTCATCCAGTCAGCCGAGAAATGCCACCAACTGCAAGCACTGAATCGCTTTGTAAAGTGGTGTGGAATGAATTAGCTTACTGTACATATTGCCAAATGTCCGTGATGACGTTCCACAGGAAGAACGATCCGTTAATCTTCGATTACAGTATCGATGGGGCTGCGCTATAGAGAGTCAATGCAGTCTATAACCTGGGTGTAATTCTTAACCACAAGCTGTACTTCAATTCTCATATGACCAACATAATTGCGAAAGCAAATCGCCAGTTGGGATTCATTTCGAAGATTTCACGGATCCTTTACTGTCTAAATTCCCTATACTGCGCATTGGTCAGAATTCATCTAGCCAGTTTGGAATCCGCATCACCTAACTTGGTGTTTAAAATTGGAAAGAGAACAGAAAATGTAAGCTTAGCTCTTAGGAACTTGTCTTGGCGTGACCCGCAAAATTTACCACCGTATTGTGACAGTTACCAGCTGCTCATTTTTGAGACATTAGAATGTCATCGTAGTATCCAGCAAGCCACTACCTTGGTGAAAATTTTAAACGCTTAGATTTCCGAGTATCGAGGAGAACACGAGATACATTATTATTATTGTCGAGGTTCCATCATACATGTTTTGGATTCCATGAACCACTGTCTTCAATGATTCAAACTATCTCTCGTGCTAATTGTGCGTTTCAGTTTGGTGACTCCTCGAAAATATTTGCAAGCAATATAAGAAGATTGTGTTTGCTGTGATTATTATGTGTATTAGTAATAAGAAACCTGACATGTAATTTTACTTAATTTTGTACATTTAAGCTTACGAAAAGATAGTGGTTTTTACGCCCATTTGAGGGTGGCGCCTGGTAGGAGGAGGCCAACTCGAAGGGACTTTTTCCCACCCAAATCATTTGAACTATAATGTTCGATAATAAATAAATAAATAAATAAATAAATAAATAAATAAATAAATGAATAAATAAATAAATAAATAAATAAATAAATAAATAAATAAATAAATAAATAAGTAAATAAATAAATAAATAACTGTCCCTTGTGCTATGGGATTCCCAATACACACGATACAATTATGCGTAGAGTTGCCCCTATGCTAAAAAGTTACAAACATTTTTTTGAAAATTTGTCTATTGAATGGTTTTATATTCATCCTACGTGCGGGGCCCCCAAAACCGCGGGGCCCCCAAAACCGCGGGGCCCCTGGCCCTGGCCCAATGTGCCCATGCGTAAAGACGGTACTGCTTGTAACGCGCGAGCTAATGCTGGACCATTAGAAATAACAAGATTTCCAGGCTCCTTGAACGCCCACCGCCACCGCGTCTTCTTCGATTGCACATTCGAAATCGTTGACAATCTCGTACCGTACTCCATCAATTTCCACCTCGGGACTCACCCCGTTCGGATTGTCTCGTTCTCTACCAGCTACGCTGAATTTTGATTTGTCAGTGTTTCCAGTCAATCCGATTCTTGCAACCTCCCTATAAAAAGGCACAAATTTTTCTTCCACTGCTTTGCGATCCACGCCAACGAAACGAACTATGGCAACTGTTCAATCTGATTCGTATGACACTGGATACGTCAAAATCAAGCTATCAAATGGCCGAAGAGATATCCGATTCGTATGTGGCGTTATATGGATTGAAGCAGGGAAATGCAATCACTAATCTATTGTACAACATTGCGTTTGGATGATCTAAAGTCCAAAGGTAACGGAGCCATTATCATGCTTCTTGGTTTCGCGCACAACATCGAGATCTTGGGGTTTCTTGGGCCACGAGCGAACACTTCAGCACCGAGTAGTGTGGCAGAGGACATATCGTTGATGTTGTTGTGGAGTTTAGGCGTCCTCAATCCGCGACATCCTGGCAAACATCTTGACGGCATCTTTCAGAAAGTTAAGAAAAACCTCACAGTGTCGTTGGCCAGGATGTCGCGGATTGAGGACGGGATATCTCGGACGACCTCGTCAGTCCTCGCGGTCGTCCCATTTTCGAGAAGTCTTTCTATCTTCTAAAGGTGTCTTTGAGGACCTTTGAGGTCTGCCAGTGGTTGATAAAGTTGCTGTTGAGGATTTGGGTAAAGTGCCGGATGATGTCGGCGGCTGATTCTCCTTTTGTTATGGTCCTCCTGGCTCTGCAGCCCTGAGCTGCCTGGTGGTAGGCTTTTTTTCCGTTTTGCCCGGGATTTCAGCAGAGGACCTTGATGAATCTAGCATAAATGGGTGTCGGGGTTGACCAGTTTCAAGCTCGCAGATTGCCGAGAAGGAGTTGGTGAAGATTGTGGTTTCTGTTTTTTTGGTTTTTGGGATATGGCTAGGGCGACGGCAGTGGCTTCGGTGGAGAAAACGGAACATTTGGATGGGATGGAGAGGGCGAGACCTGCCCCGTTGTTGCTGACCTCGTAATCTTTTTTGGAAACGTCCGTGTAGATGCGAGTGTTGTTGGGGAAACGCCTCAGAACGAATTGGTTGTATGCGGATCGTACAACTTCGGGGCTTCTCCAGCTCTGCGATTGTTCTGTATTGATTTGGAGGGATTCGTGTTCCAGAAGCGTGGTCATACTCAATGAAGTCGTGCGATCGGTGGTAGTTGGGCTCTGGCGAATCCCTGCTACATTGCTACGGCTGTTTCATTGGTTACGAACCCACCGTTTCTGGATGTTAGTTCTAAGATTGATATTGCTCGCCAGAGCGATACCAAGGCGATGTTCCAGCGGAGGGGCAGTACGCCAGCTTCAACGCATGTGTTTTCCACAGATGCGCTGGATAGTAGTTTGGAAGTCGTTCGAATGGATTCGTTGTATACAGGTGCTAGGATGTGCTTCATTCCTTCGCGAATCAAGACTTTACTTGCTAATGTAATTTAAAAACGGCAGTTATAATTTGTTACAGGTTAAAATCTTGACTTGGATTAGACCGGTCAGGAATCCAGCAGTCACCAATCGCGACGCCCACTCCCCCGTACTGGTCCTAACCGAAAACGTTCTGCCTTGTATTGATGCTCCCCCGACGGCTGCTGGTTTGGGAGATCCGGCCTCTCCCCGGGTAAGCTCGTCGTACGGTACACTCAGCCCGGAACTGTCTGCTGTTGGTATATCTCTCGCAGGTACTCACAACAACGACGTTGGAGGTTATAGAAACCCCTCCCGGATCCCCCCACAAATCTTGAGCGGAATAGCTGTCACTGGAGGAAGTGGACACGAACCAGCCCTCGTCTAGCCTCCACTACACCGCCCCAATCATCAACTCAACAAGACTGGCCATCCAGTATAACACAAACGGGCTGCGAGAATACCTGGGTGACCTGCAAAGGATCATTGGCCAGATTCAGCCCATCTGCTTGTTTCTGCAGGAGACGTACGTTCGGGATCAGACGAGCCCGGAATCATGGTTTGGATACCGGTATTCGTGGGATGCTGCCAGTGGAGATAACATCTACCAGACGGTGGATCTGGCTATCAGGGTCGAATATTCAGTCCAGTATACAGCTGTGTTTCATAGTACATACCTGGCGGTACTCTGAATGTGAGCTGCAAACTTCAGCGGCTCTTTGACCAGGTTGAGATCTCATTCAACATCATAGGAGAAGAAACTATATTGCTGAAGCTGTCGAAAACAATGATGCCACTATTCTCGACGACGGCAGTTTGACATTTCTCCACGGACAGATGGAATCCGTCCTCAATGTCACTATTTGCTAGGTGATGCTGGTAGGATCTTGTGAGTGGACAGTTCTCGCCGGCCCATGCAACAGTGACTACGTCTTTATCGAGGTTACGTACGCCCAGAGGCGACCTACAACAATCCACCACTATCGGTTCTACTATCGCGTAGACTGGATACGATACGAGGAGACTAATAAAACGAGATGGGCGATATCAGTCAGCTTTAACATGTCACCCGTTAAAAGCGTGATCACGCACTACTGCAGCACATACCATATAGCAACAGGGAGGCCGATCTTGCCGGATGGAGAGATCGTTCGCTAACATAAAGAACCGAATATCCAGGGGACAATCGCCTTACTGTAGCGTCGCCTTACTGTAGCGATATCTTCGACGGATCAAAGTCTACTGACGGAGCCGGTTGCGAAAAATATAAACAATCAGCTTCCGGTACAAGCGTTGTAATAATCGTATTGCACTGAACATTAGCTACGCGCAGGTCCACAGCAGGATATTCTAAGGGGTAGAGTTGACGTCCTGTAATATGGAACGTTTCATCAATATTTTACGTCCCCTATATGACGGGGCAATTCGCATTGCTTCTGGCCTGCTTCCCAGCACGCCCGCTGAAGCAACCCGCCTGGAGGTCGGGATTCTCCTCCTTCGTTGGGCGGCTGCACTCACCATCGTCAAAAGAGCGTTGGGATTTTTGGATCGTACAGCCGGATAGGACTGCTTCCTGCTACAGACAGTCAGCGAAATCTACCGGAAATATACAGACGTGCATCTGCCATCGACCGTCCGTTTACACCGAGTTCGCGACCGGGACATGGAATGACCGTGGACCCAATTTGGACATAAGTTTGTCAACGGAGCTGAGAGCTGGCTCCGCTAGTAAGGAAGCCAGAGTCAAATACAACCAACTAATGGCCACCAGGTACAGGAACCATGTGCGGATATTCACTGACGGTTCCAAGATCAAAGATGTATTTGGAATAGGAGAAAACTGAATAAGGAAAGGGCATGGTTCCGGAATACGGAAAGAGAGCCATCGTTGTTCTCTACCGAGGCGGTTGCTATCGCGGTTGATATGACTCAGTAACCGGATGATACACCCATTGTTGTGATATCGAACTCTCTGTCAGTCATTTCCATCTTCGACTCGGGAAAATCCAGTCATCCCTTTATCCAGGCTGCCGAAGCCGAATATGACCCACTCACAACAGTTTGCTGGGTCCCCGTTCACTGCAGCAACAACGGCAATAAAAGACCTGATCGCCTGGCGCCGACAGCTCACTCGACTCGTCCCGGCCGCTGAGCCAGCAGAAGTCGAGGAATACTGAAGCTTTCGGGTACGTTGGCGCGGCAGTACCGACCACCTTCAGCGCGTCAAAGGCTCGCTCGATCGCTGAACAGACCGAACCGATAGAAGAGAATAACGAGCACTGTTGCGGATCAGAATTGGGCACACGAAGTTCACACTGTATCGCGTGCCTCTTCATCAATATGTACTACATGTGGAACCCGAACCACGGTGGAACATATGCTACTGAACTGTCCGGAGTTTGACGACCTTCAGCAGCACTTTAAATTGCCGCTTTCCATCAGAGAGATCCTTGCCAATGACCCCTAACGAGAGGAGATGCTACTGTCCCTTCTCAAGGACGCGAAAATACACAACCGTCTGTGACAGTGCCGATCACAACGCTTATGCAGGACTAAAATACCAGCTTGTTGATGGTACGCGTATAGCTGGAAATGTAAATTTGATCTGTAAATTTAATTATACAATGCGATGTCAGTTACTTTTCCTTTTTGCCTTTCTCATATAAAGAAAGGTTATGCAATCACTGAAAAAATCGACTTTTTAACCGAGGCCCGGAGGGCCGAGTGTCATACACCATTCGATTCAGTTCGTCGAGATCGGAAAATGTCTGTGTGTGTATGTGTGTGTCATTTAAACTTACACAATTTTCTCAGAGATGGCAGAACCGATTTTCGCAAACTTAGTTTCATCTGAAAGGTATAACGCTCCCATAAGCTGCTATTGTATTTTTAGTTGATCCGACTTCCGGTTCCGGAGTTACGGGTTGAAGAGTGCGGTCACACAGAAAATTCCCATATAAATAGATGTAACATTACTCCAGTTTGCGGGTCTGGATCACTAATGATCAATCAAAGCAGCTTTGACCACATTGGCCACCTATGACGGTTCATGACGCCCCCGGGGAACCCGCAACGTTCCTAAGCTAATATCACACCCATTCCCCAACGAATTCTCTACCGATTTTTACAAACTTGATTTCAAATGAAAGATACAGTAATACCATGGACTGCTGCTGAATTTCATTCGGTTCTGACTCTTGCTTCCGGAGTTACAGGGGTGTTAGTAAGGATACACTGGAATTTCCCATATAAATCGGTACAATCGTAATACCTCAGAGGCTAAAAACTATTGAAATGGTCACCAAATTACTTCTAATCGCAGATCTAGATCACTGATTGCCAATCAAACATTCTTTGAATATATTGTCCACCATTGACGATTCCGGAATTTTCATCATTCCGGGCATATTCCACAATTAAAGTCACATCGGTTCTTCGGTGATGACTGAACCGATTTTCTCAAACCAAGTCTCAAATGGAAGGCAAAATATGCAGTTGAGCCTTGCGTCGCCGCCCCTCCCCCCGCCTTGCTCTTACACCACCCTTCTTCATCACTCCCCTCCCTTTGGACCACCCTCACGACCGCATTTCCTTCATCCACCCCGTGTACCGAAATAAGATGAAGGATTTCTGACGCATCCTCCACTCCCACTCTACTAACCCCCCATTCCCTCCACTTTCAAACCCATTCCACCAACATTTCAAAATATACTCACATGAAGATAATATTGAACTCATGCTGATTAAGATAATTAAATATTATTATTTTGCCTTTCTCATATAGAAAGGTTATGCAATTGCTCCAAAGCTCTCTAACCGAGGCCCGGAGGGCCGAGTCTCATATAACATTCGACTCAGTTCGCCGAGATCGCAAAATATATGTGTGTATGTATGTATGTATGTATGTATGTATGTATGTATGTATGTATGTATGTATGTATGTATGTATGTATGTATGTATGTATGTATGTATGTATGTATGAATGTATGTATGTATGTATGTTTTTTTTTTTTTTTTTTGAGAGCAGTAAAAAATTTTTCAGAAAAACCCTGAGTGAGGAAAAATGTGCAAAAACCCCATTGTCAGGGAACGGGTTTGGGCTGCCATCACCCGACCCGCTAAAAACCACTGCTCTTGCCCAGAACCTGATTCCTCCCCGGCACTACCTTACGGCATTACTTCGGGGAGGGGTTTTTATGTGCATAGCACACACTCTAATTCAACTACTTACTAGTTCGTTTCTTCCGTAGGGTGACAGCCCCACTCCTCTACACACCACCAATTCTCTACCATCCACACAGACTGGCAAGCTCTGCATGGCAGTCGGAAAGCTGGCTGTGAGTCTAGGCTTAGTACTCCTCCCCTACGAGTACAGTCTGAGCGGCAAACTTCTGACTGTCTAATTCACCGAGTCCTGCGGCTCGCTTGTGCCGGTTAGCACCGCAACTCCCTTCTCGCACCATTCAACGCCGTTTACTCTTTGAGCACAAGACTTGTTCGCGAACTACTCGGTCTAGTCCCCGACGATGGACCTAGCCTACTCCGACGGAGAATTCCCCGGCGAGAGAAGTTCTCCCGAAACCGAGCCAACCAACCAGATGTCGAGGTCAGTTCGGCGATTCCGGTGGAGCAGAGCGTCCGGTTCGCTGATGTCCCGACGACCTGCGACTGGTGGTATTTCGTCGCGGTCTACTCAGTCTAGTCCCCGGCGGTAGATCTAGCTTACGCCGACGGAGAGTTCCCCGGCGAAGGAGACTCCCCCGGTACCGATTCTTCTTTTGTTTTAGCACCACAATTTCATGAGCTCTTTGGCTTCCTCTCGTTCCGTTTCGCCCGATCTACTCGATCTAGTCCCCGGCGGTGGATCTAGCCTACTCAACGGGCCATACAGTAGGTGCTGAGGTCTATCCGGCGATTCCGGTTGGAGCGTAACTTCCGGTTCACCGGCGCCCCAACGACCCACTGCTAGCTCTGCGACGCGGTCTACTCGGTCCAATCCCCGGCGGTGGATATAGCCTACTCACGAGCTACCCGGAAGGATGTCGAGGTCGGTTCAGCGATTCCGGTGAAGCTTGACGTCCGGTTCCCAGGCGCCCCGACGACCCAACTCGGTGCTACATCACGCACTACTCAACTGGTCCCCGGCGGTGGACCTAGTCTACACAGTTGGAGAGTTCCCCGGCGGCGGAATTTCTCTTGAAACCCGATTTGCGGTTTCTTGTTGGTCTCTACGCCACTTCCTCTGCAACTCGGAGAGTATGCTCGAGACCACTCTGTTGACAGCGTCCCAGGTATGTTCGTCACGGCACATCTCTTCGACGATATTGTCCGCTGTCATACCAGGTATACCCCTACGAACTTCTTCGAATCTAGGGCATTCGAAGACCACGTGTTTCGGTGTCTCCTGCACGATCGCACAACTCGGGCAAAGGGGTGACGAAGCATGTCCAAACCGATGCAAGTACTTCCGGAAGCATCCGTGCCCGGACAAAAACCGCGTCAAATGGAAGTTCACCTCTCCATGCTTCCTATGTACCCAGGCCGATACATTTGGGATGAGTCGGTGGGTCCACCTTCCTTTCTCCGCGTTGTCCCACTCCTGTTGCCATTTAGCCAACGAGTCCGCTCGAACCTGTCTCCTGGCGTTACGTGCATTTCTCCGCTGATAGCATTCCACGTCCTCCGCCAGGGTAATGCAGATGGGGATCATCCCGGCGATAACGCATACTGCCTCCGACGATATTGTTCTGTAGGCACTCGCGACTCGTACGGCCATCAGTCGGAATGTCCTGTTTAGCTTTTCACGGTTCCGCTTGGTTTTCAGCGCAGCACTCCAGGCAGGAACCCCATATCGGAGTATCGATGACGAAACAGTAGATAGCAGACGTCTCGTGCTGCTTCTCGGACCGCCGACGTTTGGCATGATTCTCGCTATTGCGTTCGTTGCCTTCGCCGACTTTTCACAGGCGTAATCAACGTGGTTGTTGAAGCTCAACCGGTCGTCGATTATAACTCCCAATTGCTTCAATGCACGTTTCGATGCAATCACGTGCCCTCCGACGTCGATCTGCATCCGTTGGACCGATCTGCAGTTACTGACCAACAACACCTCCGTCTTGTGGTGAGCTATTTGCAGCTTGACCCCGTTCATCCAGCTCTCGATCGCGTCTATTGTCTCCGTCACCGACACCTCCACTTCTTCAAGTGTCTCACCCATCACCGTTAGTGACACGTCGTCCGCGAAACCTACGATTTTCACTTTCCTAGGCAGCTGCAGCGTTAACACCGCATCGTACATCCCGTTCCAAAGGGTTGGACCGAGAATGGAGCCCTGAGGAACGCCCGCTGTGTCACGCAATGACTTCTGTCCTTCGCTCGTCTCGTACAGTAGCACTCTGCTCTGAAAGTAGCTCTTCAGGATCTGGCACAGATAGTCGGGAACCCTCATTCTATGCAGCGCTGCAGCGATGGCTTCCCAGCTGGCACTGTTGAACGCGTTCTTCACATCTATCGTGACCACAGCGCAGTATCGATCTCCTCTTCGCTTCTGTTTAGATGACTTCTCGGCACTCTCGAGCACTATCCGAATTGCATCCACTGTCGATGCTCCTTTGCGGAAACCAAACTGCATCTTGGACAGTCCGCGCTCACCTTCCGTGAATTTCGTCAACCTGTTAAGAATGATCCTTTCCAGGAGTTTTCCGAGTGTATCCAGCAGGCATATGGGTCTGTACGAGGTCGGGTCGCCAGGTGGCTTCCCTGGCTTCGGCAGCAACACCAGCTTCTGGACCTTCCACATTTCGGGGAAGTTGCCTTCATTTAGGCACTTCTGCATCACTATCCTGAACATGTCCGAATATGCCAGGATCGCAGCTTTCAGTACCACGTTTGGTATTCCATCCGGACCAGGGGCTTTCTTTGGTTTTAGGCGCTTCGATGCTTCTACTAGCTCGTCGTTAGTCACTTGCCGATCCATGTTTGTTCCTTCTTCCTCGCCGTGCGGTGACGGTGGCCATATAGTCGGATCGTGCTTCGGGAAAAGACCCTCGACGATTATCTTCAGCTTGCTCGGACACATTTCGGCTGGCGTCGTCGGACCCTTCATTTTCGCCATCACGACTCGGTATGCGTCACTCCAGGGATTGGCGTCTACTTCTCGGCATAGCTCCTTGTGGCACTCTGACTTGCTAAGTCTGATCTCCCGTTTTAGAGCGGCCCTAGCTTCCCGAAACGATGCCTTATGCTCTTCTCTATCTGGTTCCGACCTTGCTCTTTGGGCCCGCCTTCTGGCTCTGAGACAAGCAGCGCGTAACGTACTAAGCGTCTCGTTCCACCAGTAAGCTGGACGCCGTTTGTTGCGTGGTTCCAGTTTTCGCGGCATTGTGGCGTCACAAGCCGCCACAATCCTTCTTGTTAGGTCAGCCGCATCCACGTTCTCGGTCCCGCCGTTCGGCCGAAGTGCCTCAACAAAGAGGTCTTTGTTGAAGGCTTTCGTCTTCCACTTTCGTTCGCCGGTACCCTTCTCTGTACTGCCGCGGGGTTCCGTTGGCCGATACGGTAGCGAATCTCCTGGTGGTCACTATGCGTATACGTTTCGCATACTCTCCAATCCATGTTCGCCGTCAATGAGGGACTACAGAATGTGACGTCTATGATGGACTCCCTCCCGTCTCTTCGAAATGTACTAACAGAGCCTTCATTGCACAATCGTACGTCTAACTTCGCTAGAGCTTCCTGCAGGATACACCCTCCTGTGTTGGTTACTCTACTGCCCCATTCCACAGCCCACGCTTTGAAGTCACCACCAATGACTACCGGCTTCCGATCGATCAACTGCTCGGTTAACTGCTCCAGCATTAGGCTGAACTGCTCTACTGTCCACCTTGGGGGAGCGTAACAGCTACATACGAAGATGCCGTTGATTTTGGCTATCACGAAACCCTCATAGGAACGTTCTACCACTTCTTGGATAGGGAATCTTCCCATTACTTGTATCGCTGCGGTTCCTGATCTATCCGCCACCCAGTTACCGTTATTAGGGGGGACTTGATAAGGCTCTGCGATCAAAGCGACATCGCACATAGTTTCTGTCGTAGACTGCCACAACAGTTGCTGTGCGGTATCACAGTGATTCAGGTTTATCTGGGTCATCTCCATCACCGTTGGCCTGCAGTCGCCTTCTTGTACGCTGGGCATTTAAAGCCACCCGTCTGATGGTCGTTTCCTTCTGCTGGGGTGCAAAGCAAGCACTTCGGCCTCTGCGTGCAGTCTCTCGCAAGATGGCCCGTCTCTCCGCATTTCCAGCACATCCCGGATCTGTCCGGGCCTTTGCAAGCCCCTGCTAAATGTCCAAAGCCTAAACATTTGAAGCATTTCTCTGCTTGTTTGTTTACTCGTGGGGCGGCTCTCAGTAGGCATCTCGACCATCCAACTGTAACCTTACCTACCTCCAGTGCCTTGTCTGCAGCGGTTACCGGTAAACGTATCATCGCTATCTGCGTTCCTCCGTATCCCTTCCTTAACCGGATCGTCATGTGCACCTCGCCCAGTTTGCACTGCTGCTTCATAGCACCTCTCAGCTTGTCTTCCGTCGTTATTTCGTCGAGGTCTTTGCACACGATTACCATCTCCGGGCTTAAGGCTTTAACTTCTGCCTTTCCACCCATTGATTTAGTTATAGTCTCCTGCAAGGCAGAGCTACTAGTCGTAGTATTCTTCTTAAGCTCGAGGAGCATCTCATTTTTTTGGGTACGCCTGACTCTTAACACGTTTTCCCCCAAATCTTTCAGCTCCGGATCCTCTCTGACCTTTTTGAGCAGTGCTGCGTACGTAGTCTCGTCATTTGCTTTGACGAGCACGGCTTCTCCCTTAGGCGCCTTCTGACGAGCCGAGGGTTCTGATTTCCTCTTCTGCTCCCCTTTTCGCTCCTCCTTCTTTTTTTGCTGTTTCCCGCGTTTCTCCTTCCGACCTACAACGGTGCTCCAGCTTTCACCCTGTAAGGTGGCTTCCTTTTCTTCGGCAGCAACAGCATCCTCGAGCGTCTACCTCTTTGACCCGCCTGGTCTTTCTTCTCCTGGCGAGGATCTTGTCCTCTTTGGAGTTATGGGAACTGGCGTGTTCTCCACTCCAATCTGCCTCTCCTTACCCTGTTTCGGAGGGGCTAGGAGGATAGTGGCCTTAGCCGACGCGGATGCTCGCTCAGCTGAATCTGCCCTCTGCGTTGCCGTATCGTACTCTTTCACGGCAGACAGTAGCGCCTTCCGGATTTTGATGACCATCTCCTTAATGTCTTTGTGGACATTGTTTCTCATGTCCACGAACTTGTGGAGCTCCTCCACCAAGTGCCTCGCTACCACTACCTTTGGCGTTTGTGGGGTGTAGCTCCTTCCGCTCTGCTCCGGCTGTTTTTGTTGCTGCCGTTGCTGTTGCTTCGGCTTCCCCTCCTCCTGCTCTTGCTGGGTGACTTCAGCTACTATTGGTGGTGGTGACCTCACCAACCCACCTCTGGCAAACGGATTTGCCGTGCCTGCTCCATTTATATCGGCTGCTTGTTGTTTCTCCATTTTATTTTATTGGGTCCCAACTCCGGGCCGCTATCTCCACTCGCTGCAGATAGTCGCCTCTCGCGATCCCATGATTATCTATGCTGCCGAAAAGCAGCAGTGAGGTCATGCAAGGGTTGACACCATCTCTCATGGGGAGTAGTGTTCAGAGCCGGATCGGCGTAAATCGGGAATGCTTCAACCGAACCTAGTACCACCAACCAAATGATGGCGAGTTTCGAACGTACCCGGAGACCTGCCAGGGTTTTGTTGGAACGGAGGCAGCCATGCTGTTAGCCCACTCGCCATTTCAAGTCGGTTTCATCCTTCCTTACTCAGGGAGTAGAACAGCACGCCTGTCAGCCCTAAGTCGCCATCCTTTTCGTCATCCGTGTCCTGTCCGTTGCCGTTCGCCATGGCCAGTATACCATAATCAAGATGTTACTGGCGTCGATCCTGATGTGCCGGTTGGCACTCCGGTTGGGCTAGAGTGCTTTTATTGCCCAGATCTTAGATTATTGGAATCTTAGGATCTTAGCAGAAGCGGCACAGACTCGCTTCGTCGGAGCTGCTTTTGGAGTTATGGCTTTTTTTAGAGGTTCAGAAGAGCCCAATCTTAGCCCCACCATATCCTAGCAAAACTCCCCAACTCGCAGTAGGGCTGTGGGGGGGGGGGGTTCGTTAGGCCCCTAGACTCCTGTCCTTCCTGTCCCGGCTGCCCCCGTGTATGTATGTATGTATGTATGTATGTATGTATGTATGTATGTATGTATGTATGTATGTATGTATGTATGTATGTATGTATGTATGTATGTATGTATGTATGTATGTATGTATGTATGTATGTATGTATGTATGTATGTATGTATGTATGTATGTATGTATGTATGTATGTATGTATGTATGTATGTATGTATGTATGTATGTATGTATGTATGTATGTATGTATGTATGTATGTATGTATGTATGTATGTATGTATGTATGTATGTATGTATGTATGTATGTATGTATGTATGTATGTATGTATGTATGTATGTATGTATGTATGTATGTATGTATGTATGTATGTATGTATGTATGTATGTATGTATGTATGTATGTATGTATGTATGTATGTATGTATGTATGTATGTATGTATGTATGTATGTATGTATGTATGTATGTATGTATGTATGTATGTATGTATGTATGTATGTATGTATGTATGTATGTATGTATGTATGTATGTATGTATGTATGTATGTATGTATGTGTGTGTATGTGCGGATTTGTTAACAAAATGTCCACATCGGTTTCTCGGAGATGGCTGAACCGATTTTTACAAACTAAGATTCAAATGAAAGGTATAATATTCCCATAGGTTGCTATTGCATTTCATTTTCATGAATTTCATATGGTTACAAAACAAAATTTGTTGATTTGTCGACATCGGTTTCTCGGAATTTTCTGAACCGATTTAGATAAACTTGATTTTAAATGAAAGGTCCATCAGCTGCTGTTGAATTTTGTGTGGATCCGAGTTCTGGTTCCTGAATTACAGGGTGATACGTATGATCACGCAGCAAATCCCGATTCTAACGAATTCTGCGATGAATGTAAAAAGGTGAATTTTTTTCCAAAATGTAAACACAACTGTTGAATTTGTAGATCTAGGTCACCAACAGTCATTCAAAGTCTCTTTGGCCACACTGGCCACCATCGACGGATCCGGAAGCATCCAAATTCAGAATAACGGTTATATTGGTTTCTCGAAAATGTCTAGATCGATTTGATCAACTTAGTCTCAAACGAAAGGTGTTGCGATCCCGGAACCTGATGTTGAATTCCATCTCCATCCGACTTCCGGCTCCGGAGTTACGGGTTGTGGAGTGCGATCACATAGAAAACTCCGATTCAAACCGATACCGCGATGAATGCAAAAAGGTGCTCTTATATACATACAAAGTGTAATAAGAATGAGAGAAGAAAGTAATTACACATATAAGAAAATTATGAAAAAAAACCTCACCTAAAGAATATAGAATTAAGCTAATATTTATATAAGGGGGAGTATAGTGTAGTTAGCAAGCTTATTGCCTTGTGCGCATCTCGTATGGGCTCGGTTCCCAACCCCCCCAGAGCTTTTTCCAGCCCGGAAAAGTGGGAAAATTACCTTAAAGTTAATACCTCTATAATCGAAACAAGAAAGAATATTCATATATTTACTTCACACATCTCACGTGCAACCCAGTCTGGCAACCCTAAACTGGTCAAACGCTACAGCTTTCCTATCAATGGCAATGTGTAATCGCACGAACATTTTAGTTTGATACATATAAAACTCGCTCGTCAGCTTCTACGGTGCTATAGCAAAGGAAAGCTTCAATCAGCTTTTGCTACATCTGTCTATACATCTACTACACGAATTTGCACACCAAAAGAAAAGCGATTTCTCCTTTACTTCCTTTCAGGGCCCGTCGGTGGCCATGGTGGTCGATATCAAACAGCTCAGCACATAATGTGAGTACACATTCCAGTTTCTGAAGCGTCCACCGGGAGGACCACATCTGCCACCCAACAGACAGACAGACAAGGACGGTTCATAAATTTCTCACCCGATCTTATCGTTATTCTGCCCCCAGCAGCTCGGGCAGGACGGGTTTCTGCCGTTTGTTTCCTCGCAGCAAGAGAACCAGTCCAGTTCCGCTGGAAAGCAGTCTTCTACTTAGGTGCCTCTGGAATTGCGTTCGGAATTGACTCACCATTATTTCACACGATAGCAGTCAGCTAAATAAACAAACAACTTTTCCCTTGTCGGATTTGTTGTTTTGGGTCGTCGTGTTCGTACAGCGAGTCCCCCTTTTTTCCACATTCCTGTCTGTTGGATCTATGCCGGTTAATTCGATGGCGCTTACTTTGGCAAAACCTGCTAACCTATATATAACATGTGAAGATAGGAATAATTCGAGCCTAGAGTTCGTTGAATCTGCAAGTGCGGGATTCCGCTGCCGCTTATGTCTTATGACTAATAAGCAAAAGAAGAAATGGTCGGTTCGAAATTTATAACAAGACGTTCGTTGAAAGATTTAAAGAGGATAATCCGGTTCGTCTTAAAAAAAGATGCAAAAAATGGCATTCATCGGATTTATTTTCGCTGGAAAAGTTGGTCAGCAAAATTTGGCTTACCCAGTGCTCATTAAGTTTTGTGGATTTTGGCTTAATTAAACGAAATAATAGATGCCATCCATAAAATTTGGGGTTAAATTTAATTATCCTATTAGGGAAGCTTTAAGGAATCTCTCGGTCTGGTAATGACAAATAAATTCGAATATTAAGAAGAATCAGCGCATTTCCGGGACAAGGTAAATCCTAATTGTGTAGGTGGGTACTCTAGGGATTGCTCAACACAGAAATTGTGCATAGCATAATTTAATTTCATACTCATTGAAAGCTTTTTACTTTTAAAATAATTAATTAAAATATTTTCTGTCATTAGTCCATGACATGAAGAACCGCAGACGAGTAGATGGCCATTTCCGCCATTGAAAAAACGTTTGCAAGCCCGGGTTATGTAAAGTTATTTCTTCCGTTTCGGCAGACTTCACAGTTCGTACTGTACAGAACAATTGCACGACTATTGTTACGACCTACCGTCCATCAAGAATCTTTCCTAGCTAAGCATCGTATATACAATGAAATCAGCGCACAGACAGTAGTTTAAAACGTGAAAAACGTTATCGATTTGAATAATACTATGTTCACACTACAGGGTTAAAACACGATACAATAATTAGCAACAAGAAAAACGTCATCAAGATAGCGTCAAAACACGTTTTAACTCGTAGTGTGAACGTAGTTTAACGTTAAAATTGATAATTAAAATATTCTACCTTTGGAAGAATTTATGAAAATCAAATGCTGACAGAATCGTTCGTTCAGTGACTCTCGCACCGATAAGTCGATAATCCCAGTCTGGTGCAGTATAACATTATACCACAGACAAAGAGACGTTACAGCTTGAATAAAATTCTAAAAAATCGTCGCTCATGGTATACTAGCGGTATCTGTTGAATATGTTGTACAAAATGTGATTCTGGCAACCGCGGTAAAAATCTTTTTTGCCGTGGTTGCAGAGCAAATACTGCATTTTCAGAAAGAATCACAATCGTTTGTTCTATATTTGAGACATTAGGCAACGATAACAATGTCCCAAATATAAGTTTTTTTCGTTTGAAGAACTCAATTTTTTAGGTTATGACGTCATACCTTTTTAGCGTTCATGTACTAATACACTCAAAAGTTAGTAATACTAACTTTTGAGTGTGGTTTTTGTTTGCAGCTGGCTAATTGATTCGCACAGCCTTGCTGCTCCTGTACATCACGTAGCGAAGTAAGTTTCATGTGGTAATAAAGAGCTTGAAAAAGGCAAATGATATTGCTGGCCTTTGACGAAGGAGTACAGACTATATGTACCAGCTCATCGGGTTGAATGTGACGGTGTCGTCACCGATTCGAGTTTGAATTGCGTGGATCTGCTGAAACATTATTATGTCTGTTTTAAAGACCCCATTCTTCAGCCAGTGAAGCTACTGAACTGCAACCCAGTCAAACTCATTCCCGAACCGGTTCGGATTTCTGAATCAAGTCAGTATGGATTCCAACTCAAATGCAACAACAGATTCCGACTAAATCGGTTTGGGAATCGGTTGTTGCATTTGATCTGGAATCCACAGTGACTCCATTGGGTATTGAGTATTTTAGATTTTATTAGAAAAACTAAATAAACTTCAACAAACTGTTCCCATATTTTTTCTGCATCGAATGTGTATTTATTTTATAACTACAATATTATAGTTTATTGAAAGCCCCAACTTTTAATATCTTTCCCATTCATTTTAATTCACGTTAGCCACCACCGAAGCAGCGCCATCCCTTAAATATTTTGATGAAGGTATCACCTAATTGAAAACCAATGCAGACTGAACAAAATTTCGATTTTTAGAATAGGATCTCTTCAGATTTTTACGCAGATTCATTTATAAATACTTTCAGTTCAATGCTCGTCCAGGAATTGGTATCTTGGAATCACCAAGATGTCATTCCCTGAACGAGCATTGAACTGGAATTGTTCATGAATGGTTCTGAGTATAAATCTGAACAGTTCATTATAACAATCTTCTTAAAAACAACAACCAAGCTGCACAATATAATAATACCCTGAACTTTCGCTTCTTCTTCTCTGATCGATTGCAAAACTTAGCCCCGGACGGGCGGCCAATGCCCATGCCCTTATCGGACAATTCGTATAAGCAATGTATAACAAACACTGGCATCTTCTCGTTTTCTATGACGAACTTGCCTGTCTGCTTTTCCCAAGCTGGCCATTAAAGTTAACGAGAAAACTCCCCGGCGAAACCCTTTCTGCGCCACCCGTGTCGTCATGATGACGAGAAAGATGGAGAACTGGACTTTTGTTTTCACATTGGATCCAGAAAAGCAGGTTCCTGCTATTCGAGCACCACGACCGCGGCGGTAGAGGCGAAAGTGATAGAGGAAGAAGAGCTGGAGGAAAATTATCGGTGCAATTGCACGCCGCAAGACCGGAGTAGGACAAGTCGAGTGTCGTGTTCAAACATTGTGCACGCGATTTTCCCGTGTCATCCGCCTGCCGGATTATACACGCGTGTGTATTTTCTATACATATTTGGTCACAGCAGATCTTCTGCCGAGTAGACAACTGGTGGACAGTTGCAGGGGTTTGTGTAAGGATCCGTGCGGGTCGCGAGGGCTTATAAATACGACAGACTAATCGTGGGTCTCAGTTTTGCTTCAGTGCATTCAGGATCAGCATGTGTTGAGTGGCATTACTGTGGCGGAATTTGTAGTTTCGAATCTCGTGGTGCTTGGATTATTTCGGTGTGTTAAATTTCTCCGGACAATTAATGGTGACGTGAGCAGAAATATCGAAGCACTGTGAAAAAAATAACCGCAATGAAAGTGGTCAGATTTTTACTGCTCTGCATGCTTGTCGCAGTAACCTATGCTAATCCAGCAGTGGATAATGGAGGCCCCGTCAATCATGTGGTACATACGATGGCGAAAACGGTTCAAGAATACCGAATAGCCTCCAAGTGACGAAGCTTAAACTAATATTAATGGTGTTTTTGTTTTTTTTGCTCTGTTGCTTCTATTGTTGTTTCATGAATCCGTGGAAATCTTGGCCCGTGAAGGTACCTGCAGCCGCCAGTAAAACGGCTCTCGAGGAATCGTTTGTAAAGCGCCTAGGGGCGAAATGTACCCAGAAGGATAATAGCTCTTGTGTGATGCTAAAGTTCGTAAACTACATGAACCGATTGCTGAAGAAGACCAGCATTAGCCTAGGCGATAGCGTCGAACTGTTGAAGACCAGGTATGGTGCCAAGGGAAGGGGTGGTTGTTGCTGGTGTTGTTCATTTTCCGTAGTCCGTGCACTGGGTTTAAAAAAACATTAGTGAATTCTGTATGTGCGAGAAACTTTGGATGTTGGAAGATTGAAAATGTGTAATATGGTGCGTTTCTTGTGTTGTTGCGGTGTTTAATAGAACGGATTAACAACTATTACTACTGCTGCTTGATGATTACTGAAGAGACTATTTTATTGAAATGGACACCTTTGGCATATTTTCCGACTGCACTTACGGGGTTTTAGAGCATACCTAAATGTAGTGAAAAATTCGCCAACAACCCGATTTGAACTGACAAAAATAAAAGTGGGATTGGTTGACCATGAATCATCAATCGCGTTAACGAATGTAAACGTTGGCTATAAACTGTAAGCGTAAAATTCGGAGAAATATTCTTTAATGTAAGAATTCGTTGAAAGAGCCCAGTAAGTTCTGCTGAAATTCTGGCTCCAATAACACAATCGATTCTAATTGGAATCAGGCAGAATTCCGATTTATTTGCCGGTTGTACGTACTGAGAGCCTTCATCCTAAAAAATTATAATGCTGAATGTAGCGGTTTATGGACTTTTACTCTAATTTTCTGGTCGGAGAACTTGTGAGCCTTCCATATGGATATGCCGACAGTTCTCAATTCTGACATTTTTGTTGATTTTTGGTAATATACTGAGAGTGGTTTTACGAAGAACATTCTGACATAATGGAACATTGCAAACTGACGACATCTGAGTAAAAATGCTCGAAAAAATGACAGCTCAGCGAGCTTGTTTACATGGTGTTAGAATTTAAAAACAATTCGAACCAAGCTTCTTGTACTGGATAGAATCGAATATGTCCTAAGTCCAAGTAAACAATCTCTCTCAACTGTCAGAAAAGTGAGGTTATTCGAGCCAACCAACCAAGTGTCGCGGTCAGTTCGGCGATTCCGGTGGAGCAGGGCGTCCACTGGTCTCGTCGCGGTCTATTCAGTCTAGTCCCCGGTGGTGAATCTAGCTTACGCCGACGGAGAGATAACGATTCTTGTTTGGTCTTAGGACCACAACTTCTTGAGCCCTTTAGCTCCCTGTCCGGTGCCATTTAGCACCGCAACTCCTTTGAGCCTTTTGGTTCCCCTCTCATTTCATTTCGCTTCACTTTCCCGATGAGCCATTCAGCTCCCGCCCTTGTTCGTGAACTAACTACTCGGTCTACTCCCCGACAATGGATCTAACCTACTCCGACGAAGAACTCCCGAAGACGAGAGCGGTTCTCCCGAAACCGAGCGTTAGATTTCTCCCAATACCGATGTTTGTTTCCGAGAGCCATTTAGCTCCCCGCTTCGTTCCGATCTACTCGATCTAGTCGTTGTCGGTGGACCTAGTCTACTCAAAGGGCCAGCCAGTACGTGCTGAGGTCCATCCAGCGATCTATTGTATAAAAGTTTATACGCATGTGTGCATCACTATGGGAAGTATCAGCGTTACCCGCAAGTGGCGTGCTGTTACTGTCTACAGATTCTGGACAGAGTTGCCAATCTTCTTGGTATGTAGTCTTCGGTCCCGTACAGAGGAATGCGCAACACTGCCTAAAATGATGCCTACTTCTTTGTTCCAGGCACCCACAGTTTTTGCTGTAACTTTGAGTGACTTCAACCGAGTTATAGAACATTGCATGAAATTGTATAGCCTCACTTTTCTGACAGTTTGGAGAGCTTATTTATATAGACTTTTTTTAATCCATTCAGTATGAAACTTGGTTCGAATTGCTTTTAAATTCTAAGACCGTGTAAACAAGCTCGCTGAACTGTCATTTTTTCGTGCCTTTTTACTCATATGATGTCCCATACAATAAATTCATACGGAGTCAATTGAAAACTTACTATTTCGAAGTTAAGTTAAGTTAAGCCCGTAAGATAATTAATCTGCTCTAATGACCCTGCCACTTCTAGTTTTTCGATCACGATGCTTCACATTCTTGCTCTCACTTGAGTACTATGGCTCTAAATTTTCACAACTTTCCCTACGCAGTAATCTCTAGCTAATTGAATATCGTTAAAATGTGAAAAGAATTTTTTTTGAGACATTTTTTTCGAAAAACTGGCTCAAAATCAACAATCGTTTCCGAATCCTGATCGTTGAAGACAAATGAAGATTTTTTTTTTATTGAAGATATTTGAAAAATATACTTAGCATCCCTGATTTAAATCGCCAGAAATTTTGCATAAGTATTCAAATAATTTTTAAATCGCGCCCGCAAATTGCATTTACTCCTGGGGGCAATTCGTCGCTGTTGTGCTATCTTATGACAAGCGCCATTTAGCACATTTCGAGAAAAACGATTTTGAAAGTTTGAGATTGAATATCTTGAAACTTATAAATGGTATAAACAATCCAAAGAAGACAATTGATGCTTCTATCTATTTTGCATTAATCTCTCAAATATTACGAAGATCGGTTGACAATGTTGCGAGTTTTTACTATGAATGTAAACAAAAGTCGCACTCACACGTGTCATAGGTGTGTATTGATGACAAAATTTGTATGACGTGTCATAATCGTGCATGGAAAATTTTCCATAGAAAAAAATCATCACTTTTTAACTTTTATTCATATCTTTGGGTTCATATGGTCTATGAACATTCGGTGAAATGCATTTTAAAGGAAATGAGTCAGGGAATCTAGAAAAAAATGTTATTCTTGATTACAGTGTTGCCAAATATCTTTTATTTCTAGTTCAAAACTAAAACTGTTTTTTTCTCACAACTCGTATAATTTTCTTTCAAAAATGTTTATGCCATTGTGTTCCTCAGACATTTTCACACATAAAACCGTCTAAAACTTCAATATAATTTGAGCCAATCCCTAGATATAGTGATTTGAAGCAAAAAACTCACAATTTCCCATCATGTTTCTAGCTATATCTAAGTAACCAAGTAGAATTTCTAAATTCTGAAAACGCCACTTTGTAGAGATTTTTCAAACAAGTAATGTGGCATATCTAACTCAGTTTAGACGAATTAGCATAGACGAGTAGATTAAAACGTTAAACGTCCGCTTTTTTGACGCTTTTGGACTGGAAAGGGCAGGGAATGTGCGATTGGATTCGTTTTTTGACAACTAAACCCGAATCCAATCAATCCAAAATGGAGTCTCCGCAGCTCTCTTTCTGGAGTTTTTTGCCAGTGAAAAAAGGCGACTATGCGGGTTTAAATACATGCTGGCGTGCGGTAGGTTATAGAAACCTTGTTTTAGGCTACCCGCCGTAACTATAAAAGTAGTGTGGGTTTCTGAACATTTTTAGTTTATGGATTGGTTGCCCTAATAAACATCTTATGATTCAAGAGCCTAACGACCTGTTCAGGGTATCATCCAAACAATATGTGAAATCGTTACACTATATGGGTTAAAGTTCGTGTATAATATTTTTTATTAAGGAATCTTATTATTGTTAAATTTAATCAACAACATATACGGCAAATGCATGGTACTTGTTTTACTTTGCCGCACAATTTTTGTTCAATTTGATCATTTTTATTCAATTTGACGACATTTATTTTATTTGTCAAGAGTAATGACTATAGTTTCCTAAAAATATGGCAACACTGCTAAACATTATTTCACTATCCCCACTGAGAACTGACGTACAAGTACAGTTTTCAACTTGTGTAAGAAATAAAACTGTCGCTTTGAAATGACAACAGCATGTAGCAACTTGCCACTGGCCGGCGCAACGATCGGCCAGCAAACGTTATACGGGTCTTGTGTGTAAACTTGGATACAATGGTGATTCATGCATGCGAACCTGTATGCGATGGTAACATTCAACGTATTTTCATTTAAATGTTTACACAGGTTTTTCGGAAAAGTTTGTTCTAGCTTATATCTCTGTTCTCTGTGCCATCCCTATGCATCGCATACCCAATAATGGGTATCACTTGTATACGTCAAAAACTGGGTAATAATTTACTCAGTTGGATGTATTTAAACGATTTGAAAATTGGTAGAAATATACCCACTTTTGAGTACATTCAGAAAACAGAAAATGGTTATTTCGGAGAATAATTAGTTCTGTTTGCAAAAAATAAAAAATATCTCTTTATTATGCCTCTAATATCTCGTAGTCCCAGCTTGCACTTGAGTTAGACCTTCTACTCCTCTTTCAAAATTCGGAATAATACCCGCGGCAGGACTGGAATCGATACGGCACCAAATACAAATTTGTGTTTGATGGCACGTTTCATTACCATCGAAATTCGCTCCGTTGCCCTTTAATTTCAATAAGAATTGATGGTACATTTTTGAATATTTAAGCGTGTTGTAGACGTACCTCAAGATCCTTGCTAACCGACCCGCGCAGCAGGACGAATCATGTAACTAGATCTAGCTTGTTGTGCCATTCCATGCAGGAGAACTATTGGAGAAGACGACAATGCAAAGGCGGATTAAACTGTTGTCCATTCAAACAGCTTAATCCGCCTTTGCAATGTCGTCTTCTCAAGAAACCTAAACTTAGAAAACTGCTAAGTGCTTTTCAACCATTTGTGAGTAATATTTTACCCATTTTTCTTGTTGCATACCAATGTTGAGATGGGTAATATTTTACCCAGAGTCAAATTCGAAAATGTACCCAATTCATGACTGCTGAAATTGAATGACAAAATGGGTATTTCTGATACTCATTATTGGGTACTTTATTTTAACCGTGCATAGATATTGAACTGGAAGTTCATCATCTAGACAATTTCATTATGAAAAATTTTGCTGCACTATAAAACAGGGAAATTTTTACCGCTTTTGTGAAGTTTTTTGCGCATTTTTGAAGTATTAATGTTGTAAATTTTCTTTCATCTTTCTGACATTCGTAAAGAACAGCAAGTGCATGGGAAAGATATGTTTGTATGACTTGTCGATCTGTTTAGGGAAAATGGCCTAAATTAACCATTAAAAATTGTGGTTTTATCGACAAAAATGTTTAACGTGGCTGCAAAATTTATTGATAAGTTTAATTAAAGAGGAATGTTTACATGTATATATGTACACGAGATTATTCCAATTGATAAAAAATATGCAGATACCATATTCAATTGCAAGATCACTTGATAATTTACAAAATCATCGTGATGGACAGAAGTTGAGCATGTTGAGAATAACGTTGATGTTTGTTAAGTTGCTTTTTGGAAGAATTGATGTTATCGAACTTTTACTATAAGAAGTCTCATATAAGTTCAAATATACCCCGATTTTATGGAAAAATAGTCTTGAAATAAATGTCATCACACCTATCCAACTATATCGTGATTAGTGACAGTTTCCATGCCAGGTGTTGTTGGCAAGAGGAATCTGAAACTGTGGTATTTCTGGTTTCGTTTACATGTAAAGATTTACGCCGACAGATAAACTAATAATAGGAGATCAAGGGGCTAATTCGCGGAAGGCGAAGTTGGCGAAGTTCCTTTTTTTCGCTTGTATTTGGCATACCTTAATTAATGTAAAATATGTTATCATACACACTAACCCAGCCAAAACTTGTTCAGTAATTTCTTTTGACGCCTTGCTCAGTAAAATGATATTTTTAAGGAGCTGTCAGCAAATTGTTTAAAAATTTGCGGCATAGTTTTCATTTTTTAGCGATTTTCAGTAATTTTTCGAATAATTTACTGAAACCCGCAATATTTTTCACTGAATTTATCAGCTCTTGTTTTTTTTTTCGGTAAATAAACATTATCCAGTAAAATACTGATTGATTGTTCGGCAAAATTGTACCAACGATACCGAACCTCGTCAAAAACTTACAAAACTTACAGAAAATCATCTGTCTAGTCGCCATTTTCAGAGAAAACTCCTGACTGACCAGTGTTTTTTGACATTTGGATAGAACGGATTGCGGAGAGTTCGGTACAAAATTGTTTTACTGAATTGATTACCGAACGGTTTGCTGTTCAAAACCCCAGCAAAATTTTACTGTACTCAGTAATTTAAATTAAGTGTGTATGCTATTCGGGCTCGGGTCGGGTCCGGGTACGAAAAAACCCAAACCAACACATGTGTAAGTTGCCAGATACCAATTGTAAGTTGCCAATCAGCAGCTGGAAGATTCTGACGTAAAATTGGAACAAAACTAAACCCCCCCCCCCCCCCCACCTTCCCCTATTGTCATATTTTATCTTAGTTGTGACGTTCTTATCCAAAGTGAGTCGAGATCTTTTCGAGGGTCTGCCTTAAAGAGAAGAAGAGCGTATCCGCATAAGAACACGAAGAGTCGCAGATTTGGCAAACACAAAACAGACAATTTGCATAAGGTGTATACATGTGTGTACGAAAATATTATTGGTGCCAAATTTTCAATTTGACAAGACCATAATTGACGAGACCATAATTGAATGTTGGAACGGTCTATCCCTAAGAATAATCATAGGAAGGGCATTCCCTCGGATCTTTTCTAGTTCTCATTTGCATTTTAACCCTTTCATGCTCAAATTTTTTTCTAGCGCATATAAGGTTTTAAAACTATTTTTTTAGAAAACGGTGGGGTCAAGAAACACGAAAAGCATTTTTCTACACAGATAGGTGCTTCTCTCGCAGTGCTAAAAGCTGCTCAATTTTTACCTTCCAATGTTCAATACAATTCCCCTATAGAATATTTACAATAGTCCAATTGCGTGGAAAACGTAGCTAAAGACAGTCTAAATTGATGTTTTATCAGTTTTTAATAATGCAACATAACGAAGTTATATAAAAAACCCATTGTCCGTCGTCAACGCAAACTGTCCCTGGCAGCACTGCTCCATCGGAATATAATCAGACTATTTGCAATAACTTCAGTTCTAGAGCTGATCCTTGTATCTGTTAATACTCAATTTAAAGGCAATAATCACATTAATGAGCCTTACTTGTTTTTGTGAGCAAATCTTGTCTCAATCGCAAGTTATAGCTGTTCAAAACAAACAACATGAGCATGGTTAATATTCTTAGAAGTTTCAAAAAAGTCGTGACATTAAATAAACAATGGAAGAAGCCCAAATGATTATTAGCCTGTGTTAAGCCAAACCTAACTGAGCGCCATCATTTTTTATTGTAATTTCGTGCCAAAATTCATTGTTCGATAACTTACCATTCACATAGAAAGTTAAACAACACTTACTTGCTTTCGTGTACTATTTGAGTTCACAAAAAGTTTTCGATCATTCCAGTCAAAAAGAGTAAGTTGCTATCTAACGGAGGGCTATTTGCCAACTTAGATGCGATAATTGCCTCTCAATTTGTCAGGAAATACCGGGCAAATAGAAGGCTGTCTCAATTGCAACATTTCGGCGATTTGCCGCGTTACGCTCCCTTCAATCGCTCCCAAACCCTCCATGGAATGCGCCAATAAAGGGAGGGGTAAGGGTTGCAGCGTGAAAAAAACACTTTTTTCGCAATTTTTTTTAGAAATTTGGGTGAAGCGAATTGATCAAAACTTTTGCACATTATAATAATAATATTCTGTAAATTTTCTATGCAAAAATATCGACAAGCGACTCGGTGACGAAACTCTTTCTGGAAAAACGATTTGCTGTCATTCAAAAACTACTTAACCGATTTATTTCAAATTTTGCATGTGCATTCTATGTAAAAAGTACCTAGTCCCTACGTTGAGTTTTGGAGATAAATTTTCAATTAAGGGGGTCTGCAACATTTTTCCACAGGCCCGTCCTGGTTCTACGATAATATGTTTGTTATAAGTGTGTATGTTTGAAGCGATAGCGCCATTCCGATTTTCAATTCCGTCATCTAGTATATTGAGCGCGAAATTCTCCACGACCTCGGTATTGGGGTTTTCGATTGATTGACACCGGTGTAGTGGAGTGCACTGAAACTGCACCGTTTTTGCACTTTCTAGCAGAAGTGCAGAAAACTGCGTATATTCCATTGACACTTCTGCTAGAAAGTGCAAAACCAGTGCAGTCCACTACACCGGTGTCAATCAATCGAAAACCTCATATGAAAAAAAAAAACGGTGCCAAATTTATTGAGCACGTCCGCAATCAAATTATCGATAACACCTTCCGGTACAAATGGACAACATCAGCATTCAAGCTAAATCGCCCAGCTCACACATTCGGTATCACCCGAAAAACTTTTCCCACTTAATTTTTACTCCACAGATCCGACACCGACCAATCGGACGATCCGGAGGAGCTATCGGTGTTAAACCGGTCCAGCAGTTCTGACGATCACAAGCTGAGTGTTATCGTGGCGGATAAGATTTGGCGCTTCATCCAGAGTCGCAGTGTCAAGTGGAAGGCCTTCCGATCGGCCGACGTAGTGGTGGCTTCCGATGAGGGTGGTAAGGTAAACTTTGGCCTCTCACTCGACACCAGGAAGCTGGTGGAAGAAGGTCGTGGCCGAATGAAACACTATGCTCCCGTCCTGATGGCGTTTCTGATGAAAGCTGGTTTGGTGGGGGCGTTCGTTCTGAAGGGAGTAGCACTGCTAGTCGGAAAGGCGCTGCTGGTCAGTAAGTTGGCCCTACTGCTTGCCAGTGTGATTGGAATCAAGAAGCTGCTCGCAAAGAAGCATGTAACGTACGAAGTGGTAGCTCACCCGCCGGAGCCACATCACCATCTGGACACGTACAGCTCGGGTTGGGCTCGGACTTTCGACGGTTTCGTGGAATCATTTGCCAAAGGATTGGAAAGCAATCTGCAGAAGGATGCTGACGAGATGGCGTACGCTGGACAGATGCCGCAGTGACGGACATGCGGCAGCTGAACTCCTTATTTCATAATCCCCTCTTTCCTCGGTCGAGGGTCGTGTTCACTTTTGTAGTACCTGAGATTTTCTACTGCATCTATCCTGTGATAATTCCAACGCTTTTTTGCCCATCTATGTTTGAACGAAGAAACTTTATTTATTTGTTTATTTATTGAAATATATTCCGGTAGAGGAACATTGAGAGAGAAAAACGTGTTTGACCGAAAATCACAGTTTATTTGATGACAGTTTGTGATTCAGCGAATGCTTGCAGGTAAGTTGTGATGGAATATTTTTGAATCTGATAAAAAGATAAATTGTACTCTAGGTTATTAACCCGATTCTGAGAAGACGAAGTCGAAACAAATGTTGATTTACGATAAAAAGCTTAACTGGACTACAATAAATAACCGACCGTAAAAGTCTGCCTAATCAACCTCGTTTTAAATCAATTTTCCATCAAGACCCGTATATTTAAAGCATGCCCAGGGCCGTCGAGAGCCGCGTCGGGCCCCAAGGCTTGTATTACTGTCGGGCCCTTTTAAACCTAAGCCCTCTAGTTCAGTATGTCAGTCCGTGGTTTCTATTAGTTTCCGGTTGACTCATATTGCCACATCCACAGATAGCGTGCCAGACATGTGAATTTCGCTAGCTTCTTATTCCGTGGTATCCGAATCGGGTAAAATTTCCATAGCTACGAGTTTTTCAATTTGGGGGTACTCAGGAATCAGTAGCATCTAGCTCAAATGGTACGTTCCCCATTGTGATCGGAGATTAGTGCCTTGCCATGAATTGCCTTTTCATGATTTCTCTCATGGGAAGGATTGGGGAAATTGTAAGGTTAGGGATAAGGAATATACCCAAGAGACCACGAAGCATTATTTAATGGTTTTAGACATGTTCTATATTCGCATACTAAACATGTTCTTTGCGGCTTCACAGTTCTATGAAGATCATTAAAGTACACTTAGTGATGAAAAAGGCAAAACAGTGTGCCAGAATAGAGCTAGTTCAAAAGCACCTCTTCTTTCGTTTGGCATGCCGACTGTTTAAATAGATGATTTTGTGCCTATAGAAATGGGATTCGATCCGCAGTCGAAAACCTCGTCTCATTTTGGTATACGCGTTTGGTCACTGATCTATGAGAAGATTTGCATGTATACTTGGTTTAATCCAAACTCTAACTAAATGATTGGTTGAAATTACGCAAACGTCTATTGTGAATTATATTTGCAATTGATTTTTTTCGAAAAATCGTGCAGAATTTACATTTTGATTTTAAGTTTATTGCATCATCATTTATTAAATGAAGGCATACGAGTTTAGGTGACTATTGGAACCTAGGGGCAGATCACTCTAGAAATGTATAACAATTTTGCATCAAATTAGAAAAAATGAATTTAATTTTCATTTTTGCATCAACTCTGCACTCACTCGCAGAAAAGTTTGTTTAACAAACGTGCTAAGCATATTCACTTTGTTCGACGTTTTGTTGAATGTAGGGCTATTTTTTTGTAGGGTTTTGACGTCTTACACGCAACGCAAAATACATTACTAATTTCTATTTTGATGGAAAGAAATGCACTTAATTTAGCTGATTTTTAAAAATGCATCACAAGTGATCTGCCCCTAGATTGGAACGCATACGTATATTTGGACGGCGCCGGTGGCTGAGTGGAAAGCGTGACCGCCACTCATTCTAGTTGCCCTGGGTTCAATCCCAACCGAGGTCGTTGAGATTTTTCTGAGGTGAAAAAATCTGTGGTCACGTCTCCTTCAGAAGTGGAGTAAAGCCGCCGGTCTCCGGTCCATGAGTTGATGGATCGATATCTAGTCCAGATAGTGGAGCCACATCTCTGACGTCGATAACGAAGAAGTAGAATACAACTTCTATACTTACTAACAAATTCAAGCAATAAAACTCGTTTTATATACTTGTACACAAAGAAGACAACTCCCTTGAGAACAATTGTTTTAACAAATGTCAACTATCAAATAAAGTTTTCATTTTTTACGTGTTTATCGTATAACAATTTAACAAGGCGAATGATTACAAAGGAAATACTATTGCTATTTTTATGGTTCTTCTATAAAAACCGGACGTGTTCGCCTATCTTCCGGGTAAAAACGCGGGCCCCCTACTACGACCCGGGCCCCAGGGCAATTGCCCTGGCTGCCTCCCCCTCTCATCGGGCCTGAGCATGCCTATCAAAGTAGCATCGTTTCCCCGAGAACGCCCACTTTGGCAGATGGACACTGCTCAAAACGATTCAGCTTTGTACCCCAACATATATGCTAGCTACAATTGAAATGTACCAACCGACACAAACTTTCCACTAGTTATCGTTAATTTAAACATCATTTATGGCACAATTAACTGCAGAAACAATGTGAGCAAAATGCTCCGTCGAAGAACACACTTTTCATCGAGCATGAAACAGCACTTTCCCGCATTTCCGTAGCACCCAGAGGCTAGGTTTTACATCCCATAAACGAAGTGTAATTTTCAGCCACGAACATTAGCTTCTGCTGCCACTGCATACAACCGGAAGCATGACGAGGGACGGTTTTCCTCGTTCCGCCGCGCTGGACAACTTGAGCGAAATTAAGTAATTTATCGTTCTACTAATGAGCGATTGCGATTTCTCTCCGGCCTGTGTCTTCGCAGTCCATAAAAAACATAAATGCGCGGATAGATGGTCGGATAGACCCAGACTTGCCAATTGGAAAGCGATGATCTGTGTGCGGATCGCAACGGATGTCTGGACTCGCTACGGACGGATGCAGACAGATTAGAGGTTTATGGAACGCGTGCACTGGGCCAATTGGGATACATTTCTTTTAGTGGAGAAAATCGTTCAGGACAATAAAACACATGGTGGAGTATTTTTTTTCAATTTCCCAGTTCTTTCAATAAATAAATAAATATTAGTTCGTAACAGCATTGTACAGAAGGGGCGGTGGAAAATAATTGTACAACAGATTGAAATGCTTTCCCCCATTCCGGGAGGGAAGTGATCTCCTGCGGATGTGGAAAATACTATGACTACACACTAAACAGTTCTGTTAGCTTCTGATTTGGGGTTGGTGGTGGTCTATCGTCTCATCTAGTTTTCATTGGATCGGATTTCGATTAGGTTCGTAGGGATACTTTGGGCGGGGCTTCCGCTTGGGCCCGGTGGTGGCGCGGCTACTTCTTATTGAACACGAACGCGGAGGTAGGATTCTGCCTCGTGACGCAGTGGCTTTGGCTTCTGAATTCCTTCGTTATTTTCTTTATCTACGTTTTAGGGGTAAACTAGAGCGTGTGGGGGGTTTTGGTTGTACACGGATTGGGGAGTTTTAGTAGTACTTGGCAGTCTGCACCGCCGGATAGAAGTCCTGCCGCTTGATTTTACCACCGGGGAAGTGATGGCGATCGTTGGAACTGGCCGCTTGCGAGGACGCTCCGCTGGCAACGGAAGCCGACTTGTCCGCGGCCTGGTTGGTATCGACGACGGCGTTTACGTTGCTAGCGGCGCCGAGACCTTCGGCGGCGTGCAGAGCTGCCGGTCCGTCGTGGTGTCCGAGGTGTCCGCCCAGTCCCATCGGGTACATGTCGTGTCCGGAGCCGGGGAAGCCGTGATGGAAGTCCATGCTGTACGGCATCAGGTACGGTTCCTGATGGTCGAAGTACGGCGGGGGCAAAACGCTGCGGAGAGAATGGGAAATGTGTTTTTATAAAACCGAGTCAAATTTATTTTTTGCTGTAAATGGGAATTTAAATAAAAAACTTCGCGATTTTAACTATGCAGGTCAAATATATTAACCAATACCAGAAAGTTGGTTGAAGTAACAACATTGTTCGAACAGATAAAAAGACATTTAAAGAAGCAATATTTGTTGTTTTCCGCACTTACATAGTAAGGTAGTATAACAGGTCAATCGATATTATATACTAATAAAGTGGTTAAACCGTATATAGACCATTCCTGTGATTTTTTCTTTTGCATCGAAAGACTTAAAATTTCAATGTTTGTGCTAAATACTCTTTTGAAAATTCCAACTGCGTTCCTGGTTCTTCAATATTAATTGTACTATTTAATTATTTATTTATAAACGTAAATAATTAACAGGTCGCAATCGGCTCTAATAATGATGCCCTAATCTAAATTAAATATTTATTGATTGAATTTTTCTAAGTCTTGAAGTTATGGATATTGTAATTGCAGTAACTGCATTTTTCAGATTAATTGCAACAATTTGAGAATGGTGAGACTTTAGGAATACCTGTAGAAACTTGTAATTGGAATATGGGTTTTATATGACACTAAAAATATGCCAAGTTTGTACAACACAAGCCTATTTTTAAACTCCAAATCAAAAGCGGAATTTGCCGTGCTTGTGTTTTATAATTTAAGTCATTAAAACACGTACTGTTTTAAGCCATTTTCAATGCAGCTGTCGATAAAACATATTTCATTAAATAGAATTAACAGGGAAACACTAAAGAGACTAGAATAACAAAAAGACGCCATGTTCCGTTTGGAATTCCAATTTAACTGTCAATGTCATTCCAAACGAACAAGAGAGTTGTCAATCGTAATTATAAACATTTAGCATTATGTGGCAATGTTTTTAAGGAAGTATTGTTATGCAAATAATTAAAATTACTAAATATTTTAAAAATAAAAATTAAATCCTCAAACCAAATTTGTTACAATACCATCGCGTTTAGGAACGTCAAAGAGAAAATGGTTTGGTTTGGTGGGAGGACGAAATTCAGCATGAGGGTAATGAATACCAAATGGTGCAAACAATAAATTGGGACCTAATATGTTTTTGCTGCTGCAAAATACCATTCCTGCGTATATAACTATGTTTTAGCTGGTCGAGAAACTCAGCAGACCAGAAGTTGCATCAGAGTTTTATATTGGCTAGAAGAAACAAACGGAATAACAACAAACTAGTTTGGTGACCCAGTTAAGCTCAGCCGGAAATGAACTGGAATTCTGGCTGGTTCCAGTTCGTATTCCGGCTCCAGTGACACAACCGATTCTAGTTAGAATCGGTTGTGTCACTGGAGCCGGAATGCGAACTGGAACCAGCCAGAATTCCAGTTCATTTCCGGCTGAACTTTACTGGGGAGGCTTGCACATTTGCAGTGTTGCTTGTGACCTGTAGCCTGGGTGCTAGTTGAATTGTTTCCACTGAATTAAGATGGCGTCTCTTTATTCTAGTCTCTTTCCATTGCTGGGTCAGCTGTCAAATTTGCTCACTTATGTGGCTATATTCATTGTCAAGCATGAGCGATGATTTTAACTACATCTTCGTATAAAATATGATATTGTTTGGGTTTGCTCAATCGATGCATGGAATAAAAGAAAATAATATTTTTCAAAAATGATCGAAATTTTAATGAAAATATTACAATTTTAAACATTTTCTTTGATTTTCTTGTTTATAAATATTATGATCTTCCATCCTAGTTTGACATTAAACGAATCGGATTACCGAAAGACCCGTAAGAACGGTTGGTTTCAAAATCGTCTAATAAACGACGTTTGTTGAATCAACGTCGGACGACGTCCAAATAATCGTTCAACAGACGTTCATTATTGGACCAGTGCTGAACGGCTTTGAAACATTTTTTTGGGCTTGTCAGTGGGTAGTTATCAAATCCGCTGACAGATATAATTTCGTAGGTTTTAGTCAAGATGGGAGAAAGGTGGGAACATTTGACACTTTTGAGTGTATTAGTTTAATACTTGCAAAATTAAGCATGGCGGCCGGGGCCCTTGAAGTGAACGAACGAGCATCCTGATTCTTTGGCGCACGATGAAAAGTGAGAAAAGGCCGAGCTTCACCTCGAATCTACCTATTAGAACTCTTAGGGACACTTTTTACTTCGAAAAAACCGATGGTAACAGAAAGGCCCACTATGTCATTTGTTTATGCTTTTCTTCTTCATATCCTCTTGTTTTTTTTTGGCTTCATCAAAGAAAAATGACAACCGCACTCACACACCGAAAAAAATGTGCACACCTGTATCCGTCTTGGGTTTTAGTGTCAGCGCTTGGTTGAGAAGGGCAGAATCCTAGCATGAATCGAGCAGAAAAGTTGACAAAATTCAAACAGGAATCCCGGCCGTACTTTTCTGGCTAAAACCGAGCTGTTTTGGTTAGCCAAGTTTAACTGATTCCGCCCAAATCGGTTGTTGCATTTGAGCTTATTTTCTGACAACTTTCCTATAAAACAGCAATAGTGGATATAAATTCCATCAGAACCAACTTCTGCAAACTTTCTGCCAAAATGCGGTGACAGGGAATACTGACATAACGATTTCTGCCATCGGAAATGATATCTGAGAATACGTGATAATGGCCATAAAGAATAGGAGAGAATATTGTTTCTGGTTTTCAAACAACAACGTGGTTGGGTGGTAAGCGTGACCGCCACCCACCCCAATTGGTCTGGGTTCAATCCCAGTCGAGGGCGTTGAGATTTTTCAGAGATGAGAAAAATCTGAGGTCACGCCTTCCTTCGGAAGGGAAGTAAAGCCGTTGTTGGTCCCCGGTCCATGAATTGATGGGTCGATATCCAATCCAGATAGTGGGAGTGTCACCTCTCTGGCGTCGGTGTTTGGCCTCGTATCGGAAATAGGCCGATCGAAAATAAACAGAATTGGAAGAAGAAGAAGAAGGAAACAGCGTACGACGGAGCGTGCGTGTAATTTCAATTTCAATATTTCCTCCGCAAACTTGTCTTTGAAACTGAGAACGACACTAGAAACTTTGAATTTAGTGCTGGGAAAACTAGTAATGATATTTCTTTGTTTCACTTCGATTCCGCGAATTTACAAGCTAGCGATAGTATTAGAAGACAGGAGTACGATATGTGTGCATATTTCCCATGTCAGCTGGGTTCTAGTTAAGTTTTATGATGTACAATGATTTCTATGATTGTTTTTTATGAAAATTAAAATGAGAATTAAAAATTACTGAGAGTAAATAAAAACGAAATTGAATATTCGGATCATCATTGGAAATCGAAAGCTGTTACCTCTACTCGTCGCTTTCGTTGAAACGAAAGAAGGTGCTTTTTCTTTATAATTTTGTTTAGTGTGTATTGACACAATACAGAGTTAATGAATTTCATCGTTCATTGAATAGATGTGAGAATACAAAGAATACAATGATGATTCACATGTGCGATCTTAAATGCAATTTTAATAAAAGTTAGTATCCTCACAGAGAACAGACGCCCATCTTCAGTATTCAACTTGTGTAAAAATCCCTAACGTTTCAAAGGTAGTTGGGATATCTCCACCAGGTGCGCTACTCTCGTCATGTTTTTAGTGGCTTAGTTTGAATTGACAGCGGCTATACCTCTACCCAGTCAAACAATTCCGGAACCGGTTCGGACTACTGAGTGGATTCAGTATAGATTCCATCTCAAATGCATCAACCGATCTCAGTTAAACCCATTCCGGAACCGGTTCGGATTTCTGAATGGAATCAGTATAAATTCCAGCTCAAATGCCACAACCGATTCCGGCTCAATCGGTTTCGGAATCGGTTGTTGCATTTCAGCTAGAATCCATACTGACTCCATTCAGGATTCCGAATCAAATTCCGAATAGTTTGACCGGGATTGAGTCGGAATCAGTTATTTTCTTTGAGCCAGATTCCATACTGAATCCATTCAGGTTTGTGAATCGGTTTCGGAATAGATTTGATGGATAGTTGGGATAAATTGGTGTGGCGGCGTTAGTGTGTTAACGTATATTCATTCAAAAGTTCACACAAATTTCATTAACATATTTGTTCGATCATGGATGTCTGTTCTCTGCGGTATCCCCTTGAGTAGAACACAAATACAGTTTTATATACATAAAACAAATACAATGGACCATTACCTAATTACGTAAACGGTGAAAAAATGACAGTTCAGAAAGCTTGTTTACAAGGTGCTAGAATTAAAGAACGATTCGAACCAAGTCGCTTGTACTGTGACGGAAACAAAAAGTTTTTCAAAGGTCCCCCGGATAGAAATTAACAATAGCATTTACCCTTCAAACAATAGATATTATGATTATTAATATTACAACATTGGTCAACGCAGAGTTCTTGCAGTAGATTATAATAAAACTTTAGGTATGAGCGAAAAATGGTATAGGAAATTCATGTTGAATTTTACCGTTGCTGAGAAAAAACTTGTTATTCCTTGTTATTGTTATTACATCGATTTCTTTAATGTTAAGATACATAACCACCCCCATCTTTTACTGTAAAACTCGATTTTGCATTGAAATTTACGGTATAAACGTTAAAGTTCATTGCTTCTGTACTGTAGCATAGCGTTGGACTTTACTCTAAATTATTGTAAAATTACTGTATTGTCAAAGTAAAAATCACGGCTTTATTACTGTACATTTTTACTGGAGCCGTGTAAACAAGCTCTCTGAACTGTCAAAAAGTAATATTGAACAGTTTAGCGCAATGCTCTATATGCGAATCAGTATTATTTTATTTTGTCTGCTACAATACTTACCAAGCAAATACAGCAGCAAAAAAGTGTACACACCACCACACCAATGAAACCAAAAGTTATCAAGCTGTCAATAGTAAGTACGACAAAAGTAAGTGTCCGGAAAGTATTTTACTGGCGTTTTGCTCAAATATGAAATTTCGGACAGTTAGTACATACGTGAGAGAATAATTGAATTAGTTTAGTTTGTGACATTAATCATTTTGATAGTACCGTTAGAAAAATAATGTAATAATGTAAAGGTACCTTTCATTTTTCCCAAGTGTGTATAGCCTGGATTCGAAAATTCGATTATTTACTGATAGTTAGCCTCACTTTTCTTGGAAGTTCATGAGCACTATTCACTTGGACTGGAGGGAAATCGCAAAAAAAATGGACTTACCATGTAAACAGTACAAGCGAACTGTCAAAAAAGAAAGGTCCAGTTCGCGATGACAACCCCCTAAGAACGGTTTCAAAATCGTCTAATGAAGGACATTCATTGGACTAACGCTGGACGACACCCAAATAACCAAGTCCATTCTTGGACCCGTGTTGAATGATTTTGAAACATTTTTTTGGGCTTCTTCCCACCCTCTACGAACAATTGGTTCCAAAATCGTCCAATAAAGAATGTGCGTTGGATCAATATTGGACGACGTCCAAATAACCGTTCAACAGACGTCCATTTTTGTTATACCCTTACCGGAACCGGTTCAAAATTCTGGATGGAATCAGTATGGATTCCAGCTCAAATGTAGCAACCGATTCCGACTCAATCGGTTTCGGAATCGGTTGTTGCATTTGAGTTGGAATCCACACTGACTCCATACAGAATTCCGAATGGTTTGACCGGGCAGTGCCGATGCGAAGTAACATTTGCTTTTCTCACTTTCTCGGTAAAGTACAGGATGAAAAGGAGACGGAATTCTGTCACGTTCTAGTTACTATTTCGGACCGAGTTACAATCAATTGTAATTAGAGTAGGTATTGTCACTGGAGCCGGAATACTATCTAGAACCGACTTATTTTCTGAGCACGCTCGAGATGTCCCACTGAGAAGGCCAAAAATATGTTCCGTAATCGTTCAACACGGATCCAACGATGGACGTCTGTTGAAGCCCAAAAATGGTTACAAAATTGTTCAATGCGGGTCCAACAAAGGATGTCTGTTCAGCGCTTGTTTGGACGTCGTCCAACATTGGGTCAGCGAACGTTTTTCATTGAACGATTTTGGAACCAACCGTTCATATTCCGGAACCGGTTTGGAATCCAGAATGGCTGGAGTCAGCCAGAATGCCGGTTCATAAATTTCTATAAGGTTTCTGATCAGCTTAATATTAAATAAATTTCTGTTATTTTTGAATTTTCTCGGATCAACGAAAGATGATCGTTGGACAGGTTTTTCTGTTCGCAGGATAAGAGCAAACAATGTAGCATGCAGGGTTTCAAAACTATTTTTCCTTGAAAACAGTGAGATCAAGATACAAGAAAAGTCTTTTTCCATAAAGATAGGTGCTTCCCTTGCAGTGCTAGAAGCTACTCAATTTTTACCATCCTATCCTCAATACAATTCTCCAAGAATATTTACAATAGTTCATTTGCCTGGAAAACGTAGCCAAAGACAGTCTAAATTGATAAGTTTTATCAGTTTTCAAAAATATTGCACCATAACGAAGATATATGAAAAGTTCATTTTCCGTTGTTAATGTAAACTGTTCCTGGCAGCACTGCTCGATCGGAATCTAATCAGACTAATTACAATAACTTCAGTTCTAAGGCTGATCCTTGTAACTGTTAATGCTCAAATGAAAGGCAATAGTCACATTTATTAGTCTTACTTGTTTTTGCGAGCAAATCTTGCTTCAATCAAAAGTTATAGCTGTTTAAAAACGTTGTTGTCTACAAACAACATGGGCATGAATGGGTTGATTCGTATTCCGGCTTCAGTGACAAAACCGATTCTAGTTAGAATCGGTTGTGTTACTGGAGCCGGAATACTAACTAAAACCAGACAAAGTTCCGTCTGAACATTACTGGAAAGTTTGAAGTATCCAAACGAGCAGAAATCAAACATATTTCAATGCTGGATACGTTCAAAGTAGAGTAGTCTAGGTCCCAGTCACCAAATTTTCTGGCAGGGCCCGTTCTGCCACATTTCTGTCAGTCTTTGTTTAGCAGCCCTGTCAGATTTCAGCATAGGTTAGTTTCACCGCTTCAGTCAGAAACGGTTGCAACATCCCGAAAGATTAAATTGGAACTCACGATCCTGCCTCAACATTTGGTTTTTGGCGGAATTTTTTTTTTAAATTTCAGTTCGTGATCGTATTTTCTCCGCCGAACACTTCAAATGAACAGTCCACAATTGGTACTTATTACATCCACTGAATTATTGAGTCTGCTTGGTGTCTGAAAATCAAGCTCTCTTTTTACAATGGAGTCATATTAACATTATAAATCCGATCCGTAAAATTGAATGTTGATTGGCTTTTTTGTTTTTTTTTTCATGTTGAAATGAAGATATTTTGTTATTTAAAACTAGCCTATGACAAAAAATCATATTTAATTACATGCTAGTCTTTGAACTTTTTTCCAAGACTAATTTATTAACATATTGACAATAACTACACACCAAAAAATAATGAAATTTAAACGACATGTAAATCAATACGAATGTAAACATACAACGATTGAATCCAAAATTTGATTGAAAATTACGTTAAAATCAATTGGAGCATCAAAAAGCATACAATTTTACACTTTCATTCGTGTAATATTACATGTCATTCATTTTACAACAGTATTCGAGTAAAAATACATTGAAGTGCGTTGGTGTTCAGTTTAAAGAAACTGTAATATTCAATCCACGTGTAAAATTATAATAAAATTCGTTGAAGAAAACACGAAAATTCGTGTGTATTTGTCGTGGAACTTAATTTTACATTTATATTCATGCTCCAAATATGTGCATGAAAATAAACTTAAAATTACAAAAAAAAATTTCTGTGTAGCCTTCTGATCAGATGACAAATGTCGGGTGAAGAATATTTGCATAAATTCTTAAATTCGAAAAATTATCAACATTACAGGAAAAAGAAAAAAATACTTCTGAAAATATGACGGGTAAAATATGTTCGATCAATTCGCCGTCGTCAATGAATAAAGAATAAAACACTACTCACGCTACTGGTTCCATAAGTTTCTTGAAGGTCATCATCGCTACAACGATTAGGGCAATTTTGGCAACTAAAAAGGCCTTAATCGCTAGCAGCTTGACTCCGGCGATGGCGAGCGCGTACCAGCCGAGTTGGCTGAAAACCAGGAATGCTGGCACGAAGAAGCGCATATGCTTGCGGGTTCTGCCTCGAGCTCCTGTTGAAAGGATACGAAATAGACGAAAAACATGTGTAAAAGGTATCAGTTAGCGTGAAACACCGCGATACAAATTTTCACTCTCCCCGCACTCACCCCATGCACAGACTTACCATCGTCCTTTCTGAGCAGAGACACCTCGATAAAGTTCGGATAGTCGGCGGAGCGTTCGATGTTGAATACCATCGGTCCGATCGGGAACGTGATGGCGTTCCCGCTGAGGAAGTCCAGCGCCCGGGACGATCGTCCCTCGACGGTTAGGGGGATCTTCTCGACCGGTTCGATGCTGAACGCTCCGAAGTCGATCGCTTTGCGGGCCTTCAGTTTCTGCACCACATCACTGGCCAGTCGCGTCACGCAGGATGCATTGTTCGCGCAGGACCAGCTCAACTCGTTCAGAACATTCTCCCGGGCAGCTTCCTGCTTGCTTTCTTCGGCCAGGGCGCTCTGCGCCACTATGCAGATCACCAAGATCGAGACCACTTTTTTGAAATACATTTCTCCAGGTTTTTGCTTCGATGAACTATTACTATTCTGCGTTTCCAGCCCGAGACGAACGCTGTCTCTCTCTCCCGCACACACACACTATACCACTGCCCAAGAACACACACGCTCTGCTACCTCGACCAGGTTAGGAGCGGCCCAACTGAAGTCCTTGAACAGCCGATGAGAACTGTTCAACACGGGAATGGTAGACGCACGCTTTTTATCTGCTGCTCATTTGTAGTTACACCTTTGTTCTCTCTCTTATCGTATGTTATCACTAAACACTAAGAAGCAATAAAATGATAGATTTTTAGAAATTACAACCACTTTTATCCATTTCACACTTGGTGAGCACCGAAACTCCCCACTCCGCGAAGGCTCGCCTGCGGCAGCAAAAAAACCGAAAACTGATAACACACCCCACTGGGTGAAAACGAGACGGTCCGATCCGAGCTAGGAAAATCGGAAAATCACTCATGCTCACAAGTGCTACATCAGCTAAGCAAACCAACAAACACCATCCACCCACTCTTCATACCAGTGCAGTGCGCGAGGGAAAAAAGGGCATCCGCCGAGGAAAATGCTTTCAAATTGGATTAATTAATAGCGATGCCGACACGCGAGATGCGAAAAGGGGGCTTCCTTCGGAAATTTTTCACCCCATGAAATTGGATGGGCTTTTTTTCGTAGGCTAACGACCAATGTAAAAGCTTCTCCCATTACTGGTTAGGGCGAAACGTTATCACCTGATAAGTAGGTAAATTGATATTATGACAATATCGATTATCGATCTGCCCATGTTTTCACGGGTCATTAATAGAAATTATTATGTGTCGTGTCGAATAGACTAAAGAAAAAAGTTGAAATTGTTGTGCCGATGGGCTCCATCAGGTATGTCCACATTGTCTCACAGGGTCACGGGGATACTAGTTTAGTGGGGTCTCACTTTTGATGTACTTATAAAGGTGACCTTGGAGACATTCTTAGGTTTTTTCGAGTAAGAAAAATGTCTATGTGCGGGGGTGGAAATCGGACCCATGCAGACTGCGTACAAGGCAATCACCCTTTACGAAAGTAAACTCTCATTACAACATTTTCAGCGATATTGATTGAAGTTCAACAAAATGAAATATTCAAGAATATAACCAAATTGACACTTACTTATTATGTTTCCATTGTGACAGGATACAAAATCCCTCCACAACAGCTCAGAATATGTATTAACCTATGTTCACAGCACAAGTTTTTGACAACTTATTTTGAAATTGCTTAGTATGTACCTATAAGTACATTTTCAGAAGCACTTCGGGAACCAAGAAATGGCTCAAACCTTGATTTAATTTGTGATTTAACCCTTTCATGCCCAACTTTTTTCTAATGCATGTAGGGTTTCAAAACTATTTTGCCTTGAAAACGGTGGGTTCAAGAAACACGAAAAGCCTATTTTCATAAAGATTGGTACTTCTATGGCAGTGCTAGAAGCTGATCAATTTTTACCTTGTAATGCTCAATACGATTCTCCTAGAATAATTACAATAGTCCAATTACGTGGAAAACGTAGCCAATGACGGTCTAAATTGATAAGTTTTATCAGTTTTCAATAATATTGCACCCTAGCGAAGATATATGAAAAAATCATTTTCGGTCGTCAAAGTAAACTGTCCCTGGCAGCACTGCTCCATCGGAATCCAATCAGACTAATTGCAATAACTTCAGTTCTAGAGCTGATCCTTGTAACTGTTAATACTCAAATTAAAGACAACAATCACATTAATGAGCCTTACTTGTTTTTGTGAGCAAATCTCGCCTCAATCAAAAGTTATAGCTGTTTAAAAACGTTGTTGTCCACAAACAACATGGGCATGAATGGGTTAATAGTGCCTGACAACCACTCAAGTGCATCATTGACGTATCTGTTTCGTCTTTCAATCATTAGCACTGTTGTGTGTAACGTTTTTTGGTTTAAATGCTAAATCTCCGATGAAGGTGCTTAGATTAACTAATAGCTGCTAGAGAAGTTTGTGTTTTTTTTGGCGTAATTTCACTCTTGAGAAATATTTAAGCTTTTAGTAATTAATGTAAGAATTTATAAATTTTGGTACACTGATGGTAATTTTACGGATATGTACACGTCTAGAAAATCAGCGGAACAACTTTCAATTGAAGAGTATGAATACTGCAGATTATTTTCAAATTAGTAGCACATATAATAAATGCGATCGGCGGTGGTCAGCTATTTTCGTTCGCGTCCCTTATCATCTATTTTTATAAAGTGATAAATCAACACAACGCAAGCAGTGCTATCTTTGAAAATGAACCACCTTGGTTATGCGACTAATTTTTGCCAATCTTTTGTCGCTGAGTCGAGGCCTTCCGTTAAGTGAGTACCACATCAACACTACCTTTCTCGTATTCCAAGTTACGGTAAAGACGGTCGTGGTCCGCACTGGTGGTTCTCAGGCAAAATTCTCGCTTGGACTGGATCAATTGTTATTCCCAAGTAGTGTGGCTGGAAGTGAGAGCCATCAGTCTGCAATCTACGAAGTATACCGTGCTTACGCAACGCAACGCAATAACATATATAATTAATGCGATCCATTGACGTCATTCAGGTAAGAAATTGGCAAATGATATGAAAAATCATGAAATCGCGGAAGGAAATGTTGATAAACCATTTTTCACCAGCTGCGCCTGGCTTTGAACTTGCGAATGACTTCTTCGATGTCCTCGTCGTCTCCAGAGTGTGGAAATGAAGTTGTGCATTCCGCCTCACATGATCGCTTAGCTGTGCGACGATCACGTTTGCGCTTCGGAGCATTTTTATGGATTCCTGATCGAGTATAGGCGTCATCTTTAACAGATCAAATTGTGTTTTTTATGTCCTCTCCACTTCGTTTTGGCGCTTTTCGCACGAAATCGCACACAATTTCCCTGTCGAAATAATTCAAATTTTCATTATAGTAGTGTCCTATAGTGTACCCAAACGGCTGACCTATCGTGCCCCTTTGCGTATGTTTCATGTTGATCCCCGTATTTTTTCAAAAATAAAAATATCGAAAAACGAACGCAATACTCGTGTTTATCATTAATTTTTACTTTTTTACATTTTAACGACATTCAATTAGCTTGAGATTACTGGGTAGGGAAAGTTATGAACATTAGAGCCATAGTTCTCAAGTGAGATCAGATCGGAAAACTAGAAGTGGCAGGGTCATTAGAACAGGCGTAATATCGTACGCTATCACTTAATCTTTGTCTTCTGTTAATGAGGGTCGAGCTTAGGCAGTATACCTACGAATCACCCGAGTTCACTAACATGTGTCCTGGTATCGATAGACGTGTCCATCTTTACCGTGACAACCGACCCTGCCACTTCTAGTTTTCCGATCTGTTTACTTCCCATCCTTGCACTCACTTGAGTACTATGGCTCTAATTTTCATAACTTTCCCTACCCAGTAATCTCTAGCTAATTGAATGTCGTTAAAATGTAAAAAAGAAAATGTGACTAACGTAGTCGAAATAAAAAAAGAAAATTAACTTCTACGTTAGACAAAACTCACTTGACTTAAAAATTAATGAATTAGATTAATTTATATAAACAATAATGCATAAATAAATAAACTAAGAAAGACTGAACGAATGAATGATAGAGACAGAGAGAAAAAACAAAAGAATAAAAGACAAAAGTAAAACAAAAGAATAAAGAAAGTAAAAAGAAAAATGCAGGAGAGTGAAATAGAAAGGAATGAAAGTTAGCAATAAATAAGTCAAGAGAAAGAAGAAACGAAGAAAGGGAAACAATAAGCTACAAGTTATGAGAGAAATAAACAAATAAATAGACGAACTCTTTTTTGGTGGTATACAAGGAGGAAGGCAAATCAAAACGGTGAATTAAACAAAAGTAATTATGTGAAAAAATCACTCAAGAGACAGAATTCGAACCCGCAACCCGACCCTAGGCTATGATGGCGTCCCAGGGAGAGCACATGAGTGTCGCATTGACGACAGTGATCGTATCACTGCCTCCAAAGCGTTATCACACACAACTTTGCCATCCAACACATAGACGAAACCAGCAAGAATGAAAGAAAGTGAAAAAGAATGAAAATAAAGAATTTAAAAGGGAAAGAAAATATGTAACAGCTTAAATAACATAAGTAAGAATGAATTAATAAATAAATAAACCAAGAGATACTGAATGAAAGTAGGATAGCAACGAAAAAGAAAAGTTAAAGAGAAAGAAACGTATAAAAATAGTGCAAGAAAGAATGCGTAAACATTAAGAAAAAGGATAAAAAAATACAAAAACAAAAGAAAGTATTGTGAGAAAGGTCGGCTGGAAAGAACGAAGAAAAAGATAATAATGTAATTTAATAAAATAATGGAATAGACAAAAAATGAAAGAATGCAAAAAAGAAATAAAAAAGAAAAAAAAAGAGAGAAGGAGAAGAAAGAAAGAGAGAAAGAAAGAAAGAAAGAAAGAAAGAAAGAAAGAAAGAAAGAAAGAAAGAAAGAAAGAAAGAAAGAAAGAAAGAAAGAAAGAAAGAAAGACAAGAAAGAAAGAAAGAAAGAAAGAAAGAAAGAAAGAAAGAAAGAAAGAAAAGAAAGAAAGAAAGAAAAGAAAGAAAGAAAGAAAGAAAGAAAGAAAGAAAGAAAAGAAAGAAAGAAAGAAAGAAAGAAAGAAAGAAAGAAAGAAAGAAAGAAAGAAAGAAAGAAAGAAAGAAAGAAAGAAAGAAAGAAAGAAAGAAAGAAAGAAAGAAAGAAAGAAAGAAAGAAAGAAAGAAAGAAAGAAAGAAAGAAAGAAAAAAGAAAGAAAGAAAGAAAGAAGAAAGAAAGAAAGAAAAGAAAGAAAGAAAGAAAGAAAGAAAGAAAGAAAGAAAGAAAGAAAGAAAGAAAGAAAAGAAAGAAGAAAAGAAAGTAAGAAAGAAAGAAAGAAAGAAAGAAAGAAAGAAAAGAAAGAAAGGAAAGAAAGAAAGAAGGAAAGAAAGAAAGAAAGAAAAGAAAGAAAGAAAGAAAGAAAGAAGAAAGAAAGAACAGAAAGAAAGAAAGAAAGAAAGAAAGAAAGAAAGAAAGAAAGAAAGAAAGAAAGAAAGAAAGAAAGAAAGAAAGAAAGAAAGAAAGAAAGAAAGAAAGAAAGAAAGAAAGAAAGAAAGAAAGAAAGAAAGAAAGAAAGAAAGAAAGAAAGAAAGAAAGAAAGAAAGAAAGAAAGAAAGAAAGAAAGAAACAAAGAAAGAAAAAACGAACGTAGGAAAGAAAGAGAGAGAGAGAGAGAGAGAGAGAGAGAGAGAGAGAGAAAAGAAAGAAAATAGGAAGAAAGAAACAGATAGAAAGGAAGAAAAAAACGTAGATACAATTGAATAAATAAATATACAACGACAAAAAAGAGAGAGACGATAAAACAATGGCAGAAAGAAATGAACGGTTCAGAAATCAGAACAGAAGTTCTCTTTTGCTCGTGTTTGGTCGGAAAATCGTGCCTGGCTGTAGTTTTTTGTGATTTCCCAGATCGTATCGAGAGGAGGCGGGGTTGAGGTAGTAGAATTGGAAGCATGCGAAAAATAGTAATACAAACATATATCATACCTTGGTCATGGCTTTCGTCATTGGAGCCGATTACGGTCTTTGCAAATTTTTATCTTAAGCGGGTCGTCTACTGTCGAGGCCTGAAATGGAGCTGTTTTAATTGGGAAATACATTGTAAGTATCAACTGAATAAATCTCGAACTTTTGTTTTTGATTTGACCTTTAAATTTTAAATATGAAGACAAGAAAAAAAAACAATGGCGACCTTGGAATGTCATTCAATACATTGACGCTTTAACTTTTCATTGAAGTGTTGGTTCGATTTCAATAAATTTTGTTCTGAATTATTTAATAAATATACCGCTTTGTTTTCCTGTGAAAGATTTTTTTCGTAATTTGTAAAAAAATATGCAGTCCCTTTTTTATTCCTAGGTAATTTTTTGACAAATTAGTGACTATAAAAATGGAACAAAGTAAAATTTTGCAATTCGTGTACGGAAAAATGTAAAAATGAATGTTTGTTGAATTATTATCAATGGCGTACGGAGAAAAACAGCGACGTCTCCCGTCGTGTGCAATGACCGTGAAGGTAACTTGCTGACAGATAAAACTATGGTAGCAGCCAGGTGAAGAGAGCACTTCGAGACATTGTTGAATGGAGATAATGTTAGCGCGTCAACGAACAGAATAAGGATAGGTGACGAGGGACAAGCTGTGGAGCCTCCGACGCTAGAAGAGATGAAAAAGGCAATCAAAGGGCTGAAAAACTGTAAGGCTGCTGCAAAGGACGAGCTCTTGGCCGAACTTTTTAAACACGGTAGTGAGCAGCTGCACGAAATACTTCACCGTACTCTTTTGAAGGTATGGAAAGAAGAAGAACTACCTGCTGACTGGCTAGAGGGCCTCATTTGTCCCTTATACAAAAAGGGACACAGACTGGAGTGCTCCAATTATCGAGGAATATCGCTCCTCAATTCGGCGTACAAAATTATGTCACGTATTCTGTTCAATAGATTGAGGCCATTGGAGGAGTCTTTCGTCGGAGAATACCAAGGTGGTTTTCGTGAAGACCGATCAACAACGGATCAAATGTTTACCCTGTGACAGATCCTAGATAAATTCCGGGCATACAACTTGCAGCCACACCATCTTTCTATTGATTTCAAAGCGGCGTACGATTCAGTGAAAAGAAACGAGTTATGGCAGATAATGGTAGAACATGGTTTTCCTACGAAACTGATTAGGCTGATTCGTGCAACGCTGGATGGATTGAAATCAAGTGTACGGGTTGCGGATGAGATTTCGATGTCCTTCGTAATCTTAGCCGGATTGAAGCAGGGTAATGCGCATTCAAACTTGCTGTTCAACATTGCTCTTGAAAGTGCCATCAGGAGAGCAGGCGTGCAAAAGAACGGTACCATCGTCACTCGGTCGCATATGCTCCTAGGATTTGCGGACGATATTGATATCATTGGAATCGACCGCCGAGCCGTGGAAGAGGCATTCGTGCCTTTTAAAAGGAAGACAGCAAGAATTGGTCTCACAATCAACACCAGCAAGACGAAGTACATGATAGCTGGAAGAATACGTGGGTCCAACAGTGCTGTTGGTGGTGAAGTGGTGTTAGATGGTGATAAATTTGAAGTGTACCTTGGAACTCTAGTGACGTGCGATAATGATGTTACCAGCGAGGTGAAAAGGCGTCTTGCAGTTGCAAATAGGGCTTTTTACGGACCAGCTGTAGCCAGCTGAAGTCCCGTAGCTTGCAGACGAAGACAAAATTCGCGTTGTACAAGACATTGATAGTTCCGGTTGCCTTGTACAGTCATGAAACGTGGACGTTAAAGGAAGTTGATCGTAGAGCGTTCGGTGTCTTCGAACGTAAGGTGCTGCGAACAATACTCGACGGTAAAGAACACAATGGCATCTGGCGGCGTCGCATGAATCACGAGTTATACCAAGTATATAAAGGAGTGGATATTGTCAAGCTAATAAAAAACGGCAGGCTGCGGTGGGCTGGTCATGTGGCACGAATGCCGGAAAAACGACAGGCGAAGATAATATTCAGTAGAGAACCGGGAAGAGGCCGACGACTCCGTGGCAGGCCGCGTACACGATGGCTGTTTGCAGTGGAAGAGGACCTAAAAGCACTCAATGTCCAGGGTGACTGGAAAAGATTGGCCCAGGACCGGGTCCAGTGGAGGAGAATTCTTCACTCGGCGTAGATTCAACGAAGCGAATTGTTGCCCATCAAGTAAGTAAGTATTGCAATTGGACCAACACTTTTATGAAAAGTTCTTTCTCAGTATCAAAACCAATGTAATCGATGACATTTTAAGGTCGCCAATTTTTTCCTGGTCTTCAAAATTTAAGTTTTAAAGTCAAAATATGTAGCTTCAATAGAAAAAAATAAAATAAAATGCAATATCTATTCAGTAGATACAGTAAGATTCCGTTTTTGGCATGCTCCATTTTTGGCAACAAGAATGTTCCGTTTTTGGCAACAAATGGGTTCCATTTTTGGCAACATTGTTTTTGGTCATAGTAAATCTTTAAAAAAATGCTCAATACACATTTTGTTGTAATAATGGATATCACTTTTGACTTTATTTCCAAAAATAGGAGTCATATTTGCTATATTTTATGGAGGCGGGCATAGCGAATAAAATTAAATTAGCTGATTTTTTTGTATTATTTCATTCCATTTCACATATTCTTATATAATTAATATTCTAGTAACATTTATGATGTCACAAATTGAAAATAAAAGCTTTTAAGGTATGGTTCCATTTTTGGCACGGTTCCAGTTTTGGCAACTGAAAAAAAATAATTAATTGTTGCCAAAAACGGAATCCTACTGTACTGCTATTCATTCCTAAATGAACAGCTCAACTTCAAGCCTCGATAGTAGAGGACTACCTTAAATAAAGTAATGAATAGAGTATTAATCCCATTTATTCTAAATGAGGAAATAGTATAGGGTTAAAATAGGCTCATAAATTAATTTTAAAATTAAATCTGTTTGAAATATCCAATGCTTGTGCCAGACTCGACACTCAGCAAGCTCGATTCCCATCAAGAAGTGACGACGGAGGCTGAAGCCTGATGCTGATATCCATCAGGCTATTTATATCCATAGTCTCCTCGCTACGCACACTAGTTGATATGACATGAGCTTGATGTCAATTTATTTTTAAGTATAATATAAACCAAAACTGGCATGCCATATAGTAATGAAATTAAATGTTTATGGCCATACGTTCTGAGCACCGTAATATTCACTAAAGTTTCCTTTCAGTTTTATTCATTTGCAGATATCAACCACAATGGCGCATCTAGAGCCATCCGCAATGAAAGATTTGTATTCATCGTTCCGACTTGTCAACTTAACCGGAATCCGAAAGTGCTCTATTCAATGAGTTTTGAAAAAGGTATAATTCGTAAATGATTATGCCTACTCAAAATGATCCTCCATTCGTAGAAAAGCGAGTAAAACCTGCTGTAAATTTCTATCATCACTTAAGCTAAAAATTCCAGCATCCTTATCACAACTGGCGCAGCAACCAGATCCGCCAGTAAACATCATGTTGGGACGTCGCGCTTCACTGCAGTTAATGCTCGTATTGAGCATCGTATTCAAGGTCCATATCTCCCAATGAACGCGTCCTTTCCTTACAACGCGAAATGTACGAACCACCCCCACCCGCCATCTCCACAGTCGAACATCAACATGTTGCCATGGGTTTTGGACATGCAATCATGTAGGAAAGTGTGTCAGACCTCTTGGATCTGCTCAATTGAAGCCGACGTGCGGTGGTGGTCTACACGATGACTAAATACGCGCGAGCAATGCAATGTAGGGTGTTTCACTTTCCTTTGAAGCTCGCGGACTCTCGCGATCGGCTTCAAGGCTCCCTTTGGAGTGGGTTGCGTGATGCAATTGGCCGAGGAAAATGTTTTTTTTTGCTTCTTCGTACATTCTGCTGGTACCGTGCCGCGCGGTCTTGCACCGCATGACTGGAGGAAAAAGTTTTTGGTCGGTGTGTTCGAGGGGAGCCTCCTGATAAGGGAGAGATGAATGTGCGTTACGCCTGAAGGACCGCTCCGCAGGTGGTTGTCGTAAGGGTGGGTGGCAGACGGATGGAAACGGATTGGCGAAGAAGCGAGATGGCTAGATTGGGTCTGGGCAGGTATGAAGAGGTGTTGGCTCGTTTCGGTTTCACTGAAAGTTGACTACCTAGCTGCGTCTATATCCATATATGGGTTCGACCGGAGGGAGAAAAGAACGTAGGGCGTATGAAGGCGCCGCCGGTGGGCTGCGTGGTGGGGAATACTGTTTTCACTTTTAATGATTTATGTTCCATTCTGTTATATATTGCATGTTTCACTAACGACGGTCCTGTGGGAGTATATCTTATGAAATATTTTCCATTACTTCTGTGTATATACAAATAAAGGTATCCAGGGTCGAAAGAATTATTTTTAATGGGAAAAATTGTTCCAATGGTTGCAGAGCGGTTATCGAAGAATGTTTTTGGTTTATTCAAAGCCTTCCGAGAAAAATTGATTGGGCGCTCTCTGGCAGAACAACAACGCATCCGAGCAGATATTTTCGTCAGTTGACGCAATTTGCATACGGCGAATGATCCAACAGTTATGTAAAAAGAAAAGTTGAGCTATTGTGCTATTCACGTAATTTCGATACAAATTTCTTTGAGATAGTTTTCATCATCGAAAATTTAAAAAAATAGAAATAATCATTCATTCGTGACGTTACAACGATTTGTCGAATCTTCAGTCCATAAAGATGTTATAACTTTATGTTTATGTCAGGCCCGTAGCCAGGAGTTTATTTCGGGAGGGGCTTAAAAAATTATTGTATAAAGCTTTTTTATTTCGATTATACAGGTTTTAACCTTATGGTTATTCGCCTCTTTTTGGGTTAGAAAATTTCTTTAGAAAAATTTCTAACCCTACATGTGCGGGATTGATGAACGAACCGTGATGAGCTGCGTAAAAGGTAATCAATTTACCAACTACGCTTTACCCGCTCCTGCATAAAGCTTTTAGTTCTAATTACTTCATATTGTCACTAGAAACTAAACGAAATTTTGAAAAGTTCTTAATGAAAACAAAGCCAAATCTAAGACAATCCATGTTCTTTGTCACAAGAAAGGCTATAGTACATCAACGAATTATTGATGTTTAATTTGATTTTTATTATTTATTTTTATTTACAAGTTACAATTTACTCTCGTTGCAACAATGGATATTCTAGAGTTCTCAGTATTTATGCGCTAACCGAATATGACAATCCTTGACAGTGCTGGAAAACGCAAGGTGTTCTAAGCTACACGTTTAAAAGGTGTAGATGACGCTAAATCGAAATGAGTAGAAAAATATCCATAAAATGTTCGATCGAAGAGAATGTCGAAATTTGCACAAAATCTTCTGATTTAGCAAACGAATTGTAGATGGTTCAACTTCTATTTTCTTGATCTGGCGTCCTGTAACTATTACCAGTTCTAATGCATCATGCTAACATAATTTTTTGGCATACCCCAGTTAGGAAGGAGGATCTTTGGTGATCAATAGGATCAAAATATATGGGTCATTCCACGTCTGATTTACAATCAAAATTTGAATTCCTTCCATTTTTTTTTCTTGCATTCATTAGTTAAAGTAATTGACACGTATTTTTTATTTTGGCTAAATATGATTTTTTTTTCAAGTTATTAGTTTTTGAACTTTTGAAGTTTATAACATTGAACATTTTTCAATCACTTATAACTCGGAAACGATTCGATATATGGAAAAAAATATTAAATGAAAAAGTTGTGAGCTTACTGAAAAAATAGCAATTTCTTTTTGTTATATAACTTATGAAATTTGCAATTGTTTGAAACAAATTGAATTTTTTAAAGTTGGACCAATTTTTTACTTATTATTTTCTTTAAATATTAAAAATCATGTTAAAATAATTGTGCAAAAATTTGGGAGTGGATATCAAAATACTTTGCGAGATATTACAATTATAAACTTAAAACAAGGCAATTTTACACCAAACGCCTAGTGATAGGCCTATTGTAATTGAAATATCTCGTAAAATACTTCGAATTTCTTTCTGAAATTTGTACACAATCTTCTCGATATAATTATAAATTATTTGAAAAAGCTAAAAAGATTTTTTTGGCTCCACCCTGAAAAAAATTTGTTACTAATATTTGCATAATACATAAATTATTTAACAAAAACAAATATTACAAAAAAAAAATCCGCCGAGATCTTCTGAAAACGCAGCTTTTATTATTTAATGCTTTTTTCCAGAAATCTAATAGTTTCTCAGTTATGAGGCAATGAAAAATGTCCAATTCTATTAAATTTATAAAACTTTAAAAAATCACTATATTATTAAAAGTCGATATTTGTATGTATGTGATTTATGGACTCCCAAACGGCTTAACCAATTGCCGTAAAAATTTATGCATAGTAGGAATTTGTTATGGAGCGTGTTTGTGTGCTATTGGTGGGGATTATCTGCCTACAAGAAGGCGCTTCGGAACAAATTATGGTTTCCTCCTATTTCGTTGAAAGTCGCATCAACGTGCGATGGGTATTAGCTAGTACTTTATAAAGTTCAAAAACTCATAACTTGAAAAAAAAAGTCAAATTCAGCCAAAGTAAAAAAATCGTGTCTATAATTTTCAGCTAAAGAGTGCAAAAAAATTGAAGGGAACTAAAATTATAGTTGTAAATCGTGGAATGACTCGCATTCTGCAAATTTAAGACTTTTTTGGGGGTATTCTCATGTCAAAAGCAAATATTTTCTAAAGTCCCCCGAAATCAAATTTATTTTGATTACATATCTATATTAAGAAGATTATGTGAAAAATTCAGAATGGAACTCGAAGTGTTACGAGACATTTCAGTTATAACAGGCCTTTCGCTGGGCGTTTAGTGTAAAATTGCCATGTTTTATGTTTATAATTGTAATATCTCGCAAAGAATTCCACTGCCAAATTTTTACACAATCTTTTTAACACGATTTTAATACTTAAATAAAATAATAAATAAAAAATTTGATCCAGCCTTAAAAAAATTCAATTTGTTGCAAATTTCATAAGTTATATAACAAAAAAATTGTGATTTTTTTGGTAAGCTTATTTGAAAACGCAACTTTTTTATTTAATATTTTTTTCCATATATCGAGTCGTTTCCGAGTTATCAGTGATTGAAAAATGTTCAATTTTATAGACTTCAAAAGTTCAAAAGCGAATAACTTGAAAAAAATATAATATTTAGCCAAACCAAAAAATACGTGTCAATTATTTTTAGCTAAAGAATGTAAGAAAACAGTTTGGAAGATGCTTGACGTTTATATTAAGCGCACATTGCTCTAATCTATTACAGAAATTCAATTTGCGTATGATTTAACTAACTTTCTTTATTCAGGCCAATATCTAGCATAAAATGAGTTTTGTTAGATACCATTACTAGCGATAAATGTTAATTTTGGGACAGTTTTTGTACTCAGTTTTCTATGAAACTTCTAATTTTTTATTATACAATTCGTTTACTTGAGTCGGTTCAATGCATTAGCTAAATGAAGCCTTGAGTCTTTAATATATTTCCACGATGTAAACAATGAAAATGATAAAACGCTAATGGTTGTCCAACAGATCTCGTGCGATTGACCTGTTTACTGATCGAGAAATATTTTTCATAACCAACCGCGTCTTGGTGGTCGTTCATATCAATCTTGTACACTTCCGTATTATTATCGTGGTAACTGCTATGGACATGGCAGTTCGCGAATATCTGATTTCATTTTTGTTTTGTCCCCTTACGGGCCACCAGTGTCGACTTCCTCAATGATGATGCTGACTGTTAATTTTGAGATACTAGACGCAGTTTTTGCCGTCAATATTATATGAACAGCAGCCACAAATTTGGCAATTGTTTGTTTTTCAGGTAATCGTATTGGAGACTATGGATGTGCAAAGATGTAACGTGTATGATGATATTATCGCATTGCGTTTTGTGCGTGCAGGGTCAGCTAGGACGAAATCCTAGCTGACCCTACCCGTCTAATTCCTAGATGAGTCCTTTATAATAAATTACATTTTTTCCAAATGTGACAGGAATCTTTTAATAGCCACGGTTCAAAGAAGTTAAGTTTGTTTATTGGGGCTTTAACCTCCTGGTCGTTCGCCCGCGGTTCAAGTAAGAAGTATCAGATCTTGTAGACGAACATTGATTTTCTCATCATCCATATATATGAGAATCAACCACGTATTACAAGTTGCAAAATGACTGGTTTCGCCTAGGCTAATTTGTTGAGTAACATAAGTACTGAATGCCTGACAAGGTAGAACTCGTTAAAGGCGATGTTCGTAAGCATAACCTCTATTTTCACCTTCAGCAAATATTCCCCATCATGAAATTCGGTTATGCAAAAATTCCAGAAGTCAATAGCCTCCACGTTTGGCTGGAGCACCACTTCTTGCTTCTACGATTCAATCATCCGACGGATCACCCCAGCAAGAATTAAAGTAACAGTTTCTTTTGTTCTTCCGACGAGTCACACAATATGAAAGGAAGTGTGTTATCAGACTCGGCATACTGAGTAGATATCGTGACCGATGTCTTCGGTGGCTCGAAATAGCAATCTTCCTCACCATTCTCCCATTAATTTGTTGAAACCAAACAAGATACAATTTTTTTACGAGTTACCGAAAAACATGTTGCTTCTTAAATTTATTTTTGAAAAGTTTCGGGGGGGGCTTTAGCCCCCTAGCCCCCCCTCTGGCTACGTGCCTGGTTTATGTATATTACCTTCACCAAGGACCCCTCGGCCCCAATGGTGGTTGCTTAAAATAATTAAATTTCAAAATAGTTAACATTTCCACTTTTATCGAATTCCTCGTCTTGTTGAAATCAAAGGCCATCGCCACACTGTGGAAAATTCGCTGGAGTCCGGTACCAAGTGAACGCCTTGATGTACAACTTATTACATATTCGGAAAGTAGACAAAATTTCACGAAAGATTCAATCAACATAAATGGAAGAGGATTGTTTTATGATCGGTAATGTATCGTGACCGTTGTAACGCCACAAATTAGATCTCTCAACGTGTTTCTATAAAAGTCAAAATAACTAGTTATAAGTTTTTTTGTCAAGAATCTTTTGTGATGTATTTCTAAATAACATACGAGTAATTAGGTGTCGTCAAATATATCTTTTTTTAATTTTGTTTCTTTTTAAGCTTTTTTGAACTTTCGTGACGTTACAACGCTCCTTTCTCAGAAAAGCGATATCTCATAGAGTTGTAATGTCACGAAAATCTTCAACTTTTCTATAATTCTATAAGTCACGCTGGTGCTATTGTTTTAAGTGAAATTTTAAATATTTATCATATTTGGCCATGATAATTTACTAGAATAAACAAATGGGGCTGTCGAAAAATCACGATACAGTTTATTTTTGAAATTGTAGCAGAAATAATCGATCAAACCAAGCACATTGTTATTTCATATCGGTTGTGGATAGATTTGAGCCTTTTGACACATATATTTATTTGACATGGCTCAATAAGGTAGATTAACGGAGCCGGAATAGTAGGTTATATAACATATTTCACAAACGAAAATAAACTGGCAGCATTGCTTTGTTTGGTTTGGTAAGGAATCCGGTTCCCGATCAGAGTTTACAGTATGATATTTGTATTGTTAGGCTTAACCGTTGTGTGTCCGACGCGGTACCCGGGTACCTTTTTAAGTTTCAATTAATTAAATTCTTATGTTTTATCCATAGCTGGAAATTGAAACTTTGTGACATCTTAGAACTTCACTAAGTCAAGCTTTTGGGTTAATAATATTGTTGATATAGTAAAAGTGGGAGTGAGGAGGAGCTCCTGCATTTTTTTACTACGTAACAGGCCGACGTGGGTATCCGGGTACCCACAAAACTAAAATGCCCGTAACTAAGGTAATATCCAACCGATTTCGATACTTTTGGCCGTTTTGGATTCAGGAACACCATCCACTTTTGGACTTGGTAAAAATGAATCGGGTTAAATCATTCGGTTCCCGGGAATCCGGGTTTCCGGAAGCAGGTTCCAGTGCTGGGGTACTATTTGCGAACTTCCATGGAATACTAGCAATATGGGTATCTAAATTCTTCGAATTGCATCAGTAGGCTGAATCTCGTGGTTTTGGAACCATTTGGTGGTTTGACCCCGGAACGGACATTCCGGAGCAGGTTCTCGTGGGGCCGTGAGTGGCCATTCCATTCCAATTCCATTTTTCAAATTGCCATAGGGTCCTGTAACAATAAAAAACAGACTTCTGAGACAATTTGAAGAGTTTTGATACTCATATTGCTAGGACATTATTAACATTTACAAATCATATCCTAGTACTGGAACATTACTCCGGTAAAACCGGATTACCGAAAACCAGATCCATTATTACGGTTCTATTGTACAGAATCAAAAAGTGGACGAGTTCCTGAATCCAAAATATCTAAAAGTGTCCAAATCGATTAAAGGAATCCATAGTTATGAGCATTTCAATGTGTGGGTACCTGGGTACCCTCGTTGGCCTGTTAAAGGTGTTTTTTTTTTGTTGGACACATAACTATTAAGCAAGTGGATTTATATAACGAAGCGAGCATAATTTAAGCGCCAGACAATCAACAGTGCTCGGTACACTGACATATTGTATATAATATAGTTACATAGATTGAGGGTAAAAGAACACGTCTCATCGCCGTGTTGTTACGAAAGGATGTGTTACAGCCAGTCGTCAATTGATTCGACGGAATTTGAAATATCGGCAAACACCAATAAACACTCTCCCATCTGTCTTTTTCGTGCTCATATGAGACTAAGATCACAGCCAAAGCCTTATCCGTTTCTAAGCCATTGAGACAATTTAGTGCGGTCACCCAAAAAGGTCTCTGTAGCACACAACTATGTCGGTACAATCTCCTATAAATTTGAACAAATAATCGTCTATGTCGGATTTTTTTTATTTCGATTATAGATCTTTTAACCTTAAGGTCATTCGCCTCTTCGGGTTAAAAAATCTCTTATGAAAAATCGGGGTCGGGACTCGAATCCAGGTGAGGGATTCCATGAGAAACCGGCCGACCGCAAAATATGACCATCGTCTATTCGAACGAAACTTTGCAGGTGTGTTCGCTGTATGAATCTCCATGGTATTCTCTGGCAATTGGAATATTTTGATACAAGAGTAATTTTTCAAAAGGGCGTAAACGTTTCTAAGTGTATGAATTTCAAATTTTTTTTGTTCGATTACTGTATTTTATACAGCAAAACTATCTGAGAACAAGTTACATGGAATGAATACTTCTGTCCGAAAAAAATATGCACTGAAAAAAATGTGTCATTTTTCAAAAAAACAAAAATTTATGATAAAAATTTAAATTGTGAAAAAACCCATTTTTTAAATTTGTTATATTTTGTTACCAAAAACCTAAAGAGAAAAGAAACATTTTGATTGTAATTGCATGATGGAGAAAAAATTGGTAAAAAAGTTTTTCTAACAATAACTTCGTACATGTTTTTAAATTTCATACTAATTGACATACAAAATTGTAATTTTATTGCAGAATATAATTCTAAACACCATTTAAAATCAAAATGCATTTAACAAAAATCTTCCAAAATGCGATAGTTTTCGAGATATTTGAAATTTTGCTCCTTCAAAAACAATTAATTCGTGTAATTATGCTCTTATTAAAAGTTATTCGCGTTACCCCATCAAAAAATGTCAAAAATTTAATGTTTATCGTTTTAAAGACGAAAAAGCAACCTTTTTAGTGTATTTGGATCATGGAGAAGCTTTCAATAAAAAAGTTTTCCTAACAACAACTTTTGACATTTTTTTATAATTCTTACTATTTGCAGTCAAAAATACAATTTTCTTTTAGAATATGATTCTAAACGCCATTTTAAATCGAAATGCTCTTAACAAAAAATTTCTAAAATGTATTAGTTCTCGAGATGATTTAACTTTGGTTTTACCAACACAATTATTTTGTTTTATTACGACCTTTTCATAAGTTAGTCGCATTTCTCCATCAACAGTAATAGGTTTTTCAAAAGGCCCGTAAACTTTCGTGCAACTTTCTCTTTGACATCAAGGCGATATTGTAAACCATTTGAAAGTTACATGAAAGCAACCAAAATATATTTCAACCATAGGGTCTGTTGATTAAACTATATAGCTGAATCATATGTTGGTTGTTTTCATGTAACTTTAAAATGTTTCACAATATCACCTTGATGTCAAAGAGAAAGTTGCAGGAAAGTTTACGGGCCTTTTGAAAAACCTATTACTGTTGATGGAGAAATGCGACTAACTTATGAAAAGGTCGTAATAAAACAAAATAATTGTGTTGGTAAAACCAAAGTTAAATCATCTCGAGAACTACTACATTTTAGAAAATTTTTGTTAAGAGCATTTCGATTTAAAATTGTGTTTAGAGTCATATTCAAAAAGAAAATTGTATTTTTGACTGCAAATAGTAAGAATTATAAAAAATGTCAAAAGTTGTTGTTAGGAAAACTTTTTTATTGAAAGCTTCTCCATGATCCAAATACACTAAAAAGGTTGCTTTTACGTCTTTAAAACGATAAACATTAAATTTTTGACATTTTTTGATGGGGTAACGCGAATAACTTTTAAAAAGAGCATAATTACACGAATTAATTGTTTTTGAAAGAGCAAAATTTCAAATATCTCGAAAACTATCGCATTTTGGAAGATTTTTGTTAAATGCATTTTGATTTTAAATGGTGCTTAGAATTATATTCTGTAATAGAATTACAATTTTGTATGTCAATTAGTATGAAATTTAAAAACATGTACGAAGTTATTGTTAGGAAAACTTTTTTACCGATTTTTTCTCCATCATGCAATCACATTCAAAATGTTTCTTTTCTCTTTAGGTTTTTGGTAACAAAATATAACAAATTTAAAAAAATGGGTTTTTTCACAATTTAAATTTTAATCATAAATTTTTGTTTTTTTGAAAAATGACACAACATTTTTTTCAGTGTATATTTTTTTTCAGACAGAAGTATTCATTCTCTGTAAGTCGTTCTCAGATAGTTTTGATGTATAAAATACAGTAATCGAACAAAAAAAATTTGAAATTCATACACGTAGAAACGTTTACGCCCTTTTGAAAAGTTGCTCTTGAGTCAAAATAATCTTATTACCTATGGAAAATATTTAGTCTTGCATGACGGTGAAACGTGTAAAGTTTCATTGGAATCTAAGATGGTCGGTCACGATTTTAAAGATTTTCGGACGGATCTTCGTGGAATTCCTCAGGTGCGCTACGTACAAGACAATTGCTGCGCCCACCCCCTATGTCGGATTTAATATCGTAGGCAATTCGATAATGTAGCAGCTTCGATGATGTATTTAGGCTTGTAACGAAAAAAATGGTTGGTTACTGGCTGACAGCACGTGCGACTACAACGAAGGTTACGGACAACCTTATAACAGCCGTCTCGTCGACGATAGCGAAGTGTGGAATGGTTGATTGCTGGGAGGAAAGAAGTATTCAGGGAACGAATTCCTATTCATGCCTAAATACTAAATACTTGTTTTGCCGGATTACCGGAATATCCCGGGGTGTATCCAATTTGACCGAAAACCCTCAAATGTTCTCCAGTTCACTGGTTGCGCAAAATTATAAAGTTTGACACCCCGCAAGACGGGGTTTATAATTGGTTGAAAAGTGTCCTCTTTGTCGGATAACCAGGTTCCCGGAATACCCCGGATTGTGGCCAATTCGCCCAAAAACTCAAAATGACCTCTAGTGTACTTGTTTTGCAAAATTATGAAGTTTGACACCCCGTAAAACGGGTTTTATAACACTAGTTTACAAAATAAAAATCTGAACTTTAATATTCGAACAGCATTTAAAATTTCGTGCTGAATCCGAAAAATAGGTCCAAAAATTTACAGTAGAACAGCTTTCGAGTTACAGTAAAAAATAACTTTTAAAATTAAAAGTGCGTTCAGTAAAATCGAAATACCATCGATATGAAATATTATAATGTTGAATTAAAGGTAATTGAATGCACTTTCGATCGTTAGAACATTTTGTTTTAGTGCGACTACTGGTTATGGCGTTATTTACAAATCTATTGAACTTTTTCTTGATTTTTCGTCATTTTTTGAAGAAAAATGAGCCTTTGGTCATTATTTTGGGCAAGATAATGCAATCCTGAAAAATATATTTTTATTTGAAATTAAAGCCTACTAATAACCAATGAAACTAAGCGCTTATTAGTTTAAATCGAATGGAAATTGGACTCTCTGTCAGAATTCTGTTAAACATGGAAGAATATTGAATGATTTTAATGTGGGGAAATATTCGAACTAGTAACCCCAGTACTCCCAACAATATATCCGGAACTACGATCATCTTCGGATTTGCACAAATTTGGTGATCGTTCCCAAAAAACCGCATCAAATTTGGTTGGAACGTGGCAGAGAACCATTATTTTTGAAATTTAACATTTTCGATGAAATGGGGATTGGGGACGTAAGAGTTGAATAAAGTTAAGTTATGGTGGGTAAAGTTATGAAAATTTAGAGCCATAGTACTGAAGTGAGAGCAAGGATGGGAAATACACAGAACGCAAAACTAGAAGTGGCAGGGTCATTAGAAACAGGCTTAAAACTTGCGGACTATTTCTTTGTCTTCGGCTGGCAGGAGTCGAGCTTAGGCAGCATTACTACGTATCGCTCTACCAATATGTTTCACGGCAAAGACAGACTTGTCTTTCTTTACCATGAGAACCGAGTATAACAATAACTATCTTATAAATTATTATTTACTATAGTATACCATATTTGTTATACTCAATACTCTGGTGTTCATATTTCGAATAGCTACAGTGGAGTACTACCAGTAATAAAGCTACAAAAAAAGGTTTATTTCAAAATTACACTGCCATACACAAAATAGATTTTTTTCTCGTTGTCCCTAAATTTTTCAACTTCCATCTTCAAATTTATTCATCATGATAATTTTAGCAAGTATGATTTTCGTGGTAGTGACAACATACAATCGTGTTCCGGGGTTGGGCCGCACATAGTTAACAGAAATTATTTATTTATTATATTATTACGGTATATTATTAATTTTACTATGTCATAATATTTATGAAATTCATTATGTCTTTTGTGTGCACTATGTATCTACTTTTATGAATTATTTTATTTTTATTTGAAATTTTACCCTATAATTATGATTACATTTGTTTACCATTCAATACTTTATTATATTCTCCACTGTCTTTTTCGCACTAAATAAGTGCACATTTATTTAATTCCTCGTTATTTTTAATATGTATTTTTTTGTTATTATGCGTAGGGTAAGGTGGGGCAAATCCGACCTAATAAATGGTTCTGGCTGTAAAATGCTCATTTTACATCGGATCAAGTCGTTTTATATGCCAAATTAAAGGTTAGACTCTTGGGCAACTTTCTATATATGGCATTTTATTTGGATCCTGAAAATATTTTGAGATACAAGAGTTTTACGAAAATGTTCTTTTTCGCCGTTTTCAAACATGGTGGAGTAAACCCGACCCCCTATGTTTTTTGTTGATTTAGTGTAGATATTACCCAAATTTTATGGTTGTTCAATGATATATCAATGAATGCTGTGTTATTGAATTGTAACATGAAGAAAATGGAGTTTAAAGTCAATCTTGAAATGCTAAAATCATGAGCAGTAATGATTTTAAGTAATGATTTTCCCATTTGCATCGGAGCAATAGCTCGACGAATACTATAATCATCACGTTTTTGTGTCTTTCGTTTGTAATTATGAACCATTTTGCATAAAAATAATCAATAATAACAATAAAAATATATTTCAATTTGATAAATAAACATTTTCTTAGCAAAAAAGCAGTCGGATTTACCCCAATATCTAGAGGTCGGATTTGCCCCACCGCGTTATTTTTCATTACGATGCAATTAAAAAAATTATGAAAAAGGTTGAACTAAATTCATCTATGCACTTTGTATGACTTAAATCAAAAAATTTGAATCCACTTACATTTTTTATGCAATCACTTTAACAATCAGAAATATCCTGTAGTCAATGATGCACAAAAGTCAAATCAAAAGTTGTAAAAACACACCTTTTGTCGTTTGAGCTTCTCAATGTAGGCTAATAAAATGCTGTCATGCCACCATTATGATTATTTTCTATGCTCTATACGACAACATTGATCTTAGTTAGCGTAGTGCTTCCGATTTTCGGTAACAGAGGGGGTCGGCTTTATCAAACGGACGGATTTGCCCCACCTTACCCTATTATATTCATCATTTCCATTATATAAAAGAGAGAGCCTCAGGGTATCGTTCAAGTTACAACTTGGTCTAGATGTCATGGGTCACGAGCATCTATTCACAAGAAAAGAATACTCTCGCTTATTCCATAATTCTACAGGATAATTCTGTTACTGTTAACGTTCTTATCTGACAAGCGGTAATAATATTGACGCGCCCTTCTCACACAAACCATCAAGCAGTGACTTAGAATGTTATGGAAACAGCGCTAATGTGAATGTCATTTTTGACATCATCAAAATTATCATTGGAACTCGGTAATAAAATTATTTTACTCGAATGATGGCCGAACGAGATATTATTTAAATCTTTAAGAAAATTTTACTGAACTCGACGAATCAAACTTAGTGTGTTAACCCGTTGGAAAAAGATTCAAGCAGAATTTTAATAATATGACACACCAACGAATAGTCCTACGTCAACACCGCGGTTATGTTCAGGACATTATCCATCCCTAGTTTTTTGACAGTCCGGTTGACAACTAATCGACAGCCAATACTCTAGCGACTATTAGAACGAACGAATACCTTAACCGACCGTGTCCATTACGATAGTAAACGCATAATAATTTCCACGAAAACAAGGCGGTATCCGACGAATGAAGTTTAAATAAGAATTTACACCTTTCCGGTCCGATTCAGTAACGGTTCAGTACCGTGCACGACTGTCAGCATTTTTCATTCTTATATTCGAGCATTCAATGTGTATGAAAGAATATTGGTGAAACGGATCGAATAGGTGCAAATAGTGCCTAAATGGGAGTCACCTATGATTGGCAGAAGAAGCGGTATACGATATGAGATGAACTAAGGAACTTGTAGATAATATATAATTAATAAATCATTAAAAATGTAGCTCTCTCGTTTTTTGTCATTTTTAAATGCGGCATCCAAATTGCTTATATTCTTTTTACCCATTTTCAGTTAATTTTAGTACACAAAACGGCGTTAAAAGTACCCAGTTTTTGACATAAACAGATGTTACCCATTATTGGGTATGTGATGTTTATCCAATAAATGAGTTCACCCAGTTTTATCGGAGATGGGAGATACAATACTCATTTAAGGGTACTTTATTTTAACCGTGCAATCGATGAATAAAAATCGCCAAATGTACACGGAAAAATAAAACAACCCAAAGAATAAGTTCTTTTAACTTACTTTTGAGTTGTGCGTCGCTTTCGCACTTATTAGTGTTGTCAAAAACAAAACGAGAGATTCGTCTCAGTCGAGGTCTTCAGTGGAATAAAGTACTTTTGAGTTGTTTGGGGTATACTCAAAAATTGGTAAATTCAACTTACATTTTAGTATATTGAAATCAAGGTTGAATATAAAAAAAACCTATCTATGAGTTGTGATCTTTGCCGTCGTTAAAGTGAAACTGCCTTCAACAGGGTTTACCTAATTTTACCTTATTCCACGATACCCCGAGTTTAAGTCAAAAGAACTCGGTTTTGGGTAGTTTTTCGTATGCGTGTAGACTTGCTCGCACCACTAAGCGGCCTAAATTCTATTTTTACAACGAGACACGAAAGCCTTTGAAATACTGTATAACTTCGCAGAACATCAGATTGCACTAGCACTTACCATTGTATGGATAGGAGTATTACCTTGAATTAATTTTGATCACTGGCGCCACCATGTGGTAGAATTCTGCATTTTTCAAATGAGAAAAGAAAATATTTTTTGCTTCTCTACAACTTTGTAGAACATTCAAATGTTCCATCTCTTACCGTTGTACAGATAGGAGTATTCCCTTTAAATTGCTTGGCTCACTACGCCACCTTGCGGAGAAATCCTGAAACTTTCTAGTGAAACCAAAAAGTCCTTTTATTCCTCTACAACTTTATGGAACATCATAACTTTCTATCTCTTATCGTTTCAGAGATATATGAGTTTTTCCTAACTTTCACTCGTGGTTCACATACATGAGATAAGCGGAGTACGCCCTTTGCGAATGTTAAGCAGCAGTATCCAACTTTAAACATTAATAACTCTTTAACGGTTGGTTGGATTGCCTTGCAGTCTTCGACAAACTTGTTCAGCATATCTTCAAAAGCTTAACTCCTTCCTAGGTCAGTGATCGGAAGTTTACAGCGACCTCTAGCGGCGATTTTGTGAACTGCGAGTGTTTCCCCATACATTTTGGCCAAACATCCCATACAAACTTTAAGCTCTTTGGGGGAGGGGTTAGAGTTAACCGAATTCGCTCAAATTTGGACAGTGTCTTTTTTTCATGATTTGGAACGACGCTAGGGGGTGTAGATTAGTGATTTCAAAAATGGTCGTTTTATTGTCACCCTAGTGTAGAGTCTGTGGTATTATTCGCGACTACGAAGCTGCCCTCTAAGAACGGTTGGTTTCAAAATCGTCCAATGAATGACGTTCGTTGGACCAATTTGGACAACGTCCAAATAACCGTTCAACAAACGTCCATCGTTGGACCCGTGTTGAACGATTTTGAAACAATTTTTTGGACGTCTCAGTGGGTGAGTTTAACAGCTTGTGTGCGTGAAGCTCATGTAAACAAATGGACGATGGAAAATGAATAATGTTAAACGTGCCGTTTTCAACGGTTTTTTCATAAATATATGAAATTGTTAGTACAAATCAAGACAAAAATCATCAAATGAGCTAATTTGGTAAAGAAATGAATAAAAAATGTCGTAGAACATGTTTATTTTGCGTCCTCAACATAACGCATTTTTGTGAAGCAAAAAAACAAATAAGTTTTCAAAATGCTGAAAAGTATTGGAAATTCACCTTTCCGGCCAAAATTTTATTTACAGATTGAAAAGCAACATGTATCCAAGTTATGGTAAAAATTTCTCTCAATACAATTAGTTTGTTATGGAGAAATGTGTATTTTTCGTTGGCCATATTCATACCTCCAGGAGCTATCAATGTTTATGGAACAAAATGAAAAATATACCAATGTGCCGGTTATCTACAGTTTTTACCACGCAGACGGATGTCTTTAACTACGAAGAGGATATCACAGTAATGGCGAATAAGATTTTAGGACTATATACTTGCATATAGTTTGCTTGAAAGAAACGCGGGTGGGTTTTGAGCAGTTGAACGCTATCTAGGTAGTTTTTGGCTGGGCAGATGTCTCCGCTTGTAAGCACGAGTGTCTTTAATAGTTATACTTTCAGTGAAATTCGACCAGTTTATAAGAACTTTTCTTCACGTTCTCTAGCAAAAAAACTACCAAACTATATCCGTTATGCTTTATTGGACTGATGCTCTATTGGCTCATACCATTAAAATCACGTTTCGATATATTTGTATATTAAAAATCATAATTTGCAATTAACCAAAAGGAAAACCTATGCTAAAACGTGAAATTCTTATTCCATATTTTCTGCGAAAAAGCTTTGACAAAGGTTTGGTGGCTTAGTAGAAAGGTTTAACGGAAGTCTATTTAACCCCTTTCACTTATTTACTTAACTCAATATTCTTGAAAATTTGAAAATGGTCCATTTGAAAACCGACGAAAAATTAACATCATTTGTTTACATTTACAACACCCACAGGCACAATTTTTGTAGATGTAGACACCGTACATTCGATGGCGCGAATAGAGTACAATCTGTAACTGTATTAGTGTGTTCAGCGATTTGTTGTCCTCCACCTATCATAGGTAGAGGAAAACAAATCGAAAATAACTTTTCGGTCGAATTATTTTTATGAGGGAATCTTACCAACCGTAATTGTACGTCTCCGGAAAAGGTTTTACAGCAACATAGAGCATTTCAACACCATTATAAATACTTTAGAAGAGTTAATTCAAATGTTTAAATTGGCTGATAGTTTTAACCCTACAACGGTTTCGTGACTTTTTCTATACGTAAACGGTTTTGTGGGGTACATTCGTACCCCAGAGCTAAAACCGCTCAAACATGCCTAGTTTTTATTGAATTTATAATTAAATTGGATAGTTTTATTCAAAAATAAGCCAAGCAAAGCAGCCTTTTCAAAAATATTCGTGCTTTGAAAATTTGATTATGCAATATTTCATTTTTTTTATAGAACGTCAAAATCCCCTTTTTTCATGAATATTGCTATAACTTTGGAAGTTTCTAACCGATTTTGACCATCTGTACGGCATTGTAAAGATTATTAAATTGCCTTTTGAACAAAAAGTAGATAATTAAAAAACCGACAAAAAAGTATATTTATTCCGATGTTTGTTTGAACAACAAACGCCAATACAGACAGTAAATATACAGCAAAATGCTGTAACGAAGTTAAAACAGGATGGCGTGGAAGAGACAGGCTAGTGCATTGTACGTTCCAGAGCCTGGGCTACAGAAGATGAGAAATTGAGTGGTGTGTAGTGCATATTATATACAAATCATATTCACGAATGTGTTTTGTATCTTTTGTCTTCAAAACCAAAAAGTATGATAACGAGCCAAGCGCCATTTCCAATTACTTTGCTATAGTAGCTTTATTTTATCTAATAACAGATTCTATTGTTCAGCAATGTTGAAGCCTATAAAATTTTAAGCAAGTTTCTCGCTTACTATGTATCGATATTTTGCTTATAAAAAAGATATAATAAATTTTCCGAATTAATAATTAACACACGACAAAACGCTAACATAAACGGTTTTGTGGGGTACATTCGTACCCCAGACAAACTTTAAGCGGGCACTGTTAGGTTGGGCAAGTAAAACAAATAGGTTGCCCCTGCTTTAATGGAAGTTTAATAAATCAAATTGATTTATGATAAAGTTGGCTTTCAGTTAAAATAAACCATAACGGAATAACAGGGATTGCAAATAGCTCTGGGGTACAAATGTACCCCACAAAACCATTCTAGGGTTAAATATAACAGCTGGAGGAAAACGAACCCCCAATTAGTGTGTGTATGTGTGAAATAATTTGCATAGAACTCTATATAGTCCCGTACAGAGGAATGCGTAACATTACCTAAAATGATGCCCTCGTCTTTGTTTCTAGCACCCACAATTTTTGCTGCAACTTTGAGTGACTTCATTCACACTGTTTCGTGGCCTATAGCACTTCATTCATAATACTATTCCATGTAATTTATTTTACATTCTTATAAAATGTATAATAAACTGAACAGTGTCTTATTTAGTCGATTGAAATATTTCGCCATATTATTTTTCGCAAAACTAATACTTTTCTTCCATGTTCTCCGAAAGAAGAATGCTTGTTTACTTTGCACGATAGGTAGCCATTCCTGGTCAGCGTGGCAAGCAGAAAGTTAGCAAAAGTTGAGCAAAGCGAAATTGATGCTGGCAGAGTTTCTGCGAGCATTTTGCGCGATTTGTGCAAGAATTCTGGCTACGAATTCGCTCAAATGCAACAACCGTTTCTGACAGAAGCGGTTAAGCCAACCGATGCTGCTCACTTTTATCCATAATCCAGCCAGAAATGTACGGCCAAGATCTCTGCACGCTTCCTGCCACATCTTTGCCAGATGTTTTGCTCGATTCGTGCTAAATTCTACCAGGTAGGAATTGCCAGGATCTCTGCACAGTTTAGGTCCGAGTTATGCCAGGGTTTTGCTCAGGTTCCTGTCAAAATTTGCCAGAAAACGCGAGCGAAACCGAGTTCGCCCTAGCTCAACTAACCCGACAGGATCCGCGCAGAAATCTGACAGGGCTGCCAATCCAAGACTTACAGAAATCTAGCAGAGCGGTATCTGCCAGAAAATTTGCTCACTGGGTTTGACTGCTCGATAGGTAGATTTGGCTTCACTCTGTGCACCCAAAGAGAATAGGGAAAGAGGCGAATAGTGTGAAGCCGAAAATACCTTATTGAGCAGACCAATCGTGCAATATAAATATACATTACTTATGCCTGAGTTGGAGGAGATAAGTATTGTACATCTATCAAAAAAGAAATTTGAATTTTCGTCAGAATTTAGTTCAGTCATGATTTTAAGGTGCATTCTAGAGTATATGTATTAGTAAAAACAAGCTTTAGAATTGTTTCATCTCTTTGTTTAAAAATGCACATCATTTGAAAAACAAATCCAACGATCGACATACGGTTTCTTTTCAAAATATAATAGGAGTCATTTAAAGTGCTGCCTGTGGAAGCGGTTGCCAAAATTCTATGGTTGAAATCACCATAAAGGGAGTGTTGCCGTTTTGACTGATTTTCACTCTTCGTCTCTTTCCCTATTCTCTTTGTGTGCGCCAAATGCAGGTCCTTTGTTGGATAAACGATGTGCGACATCGGACAGATCGTTCAACAGGCGTTCATCATTTTACCTGTGTTGGACGATTTTGAAATCATTTTTGAGTTTTTCTCAGGGATTTGTCAGCACATGCGGTAATTGCGTTGACTCGTAGATATTTTCCGGTATTTTCCGCGGTGCGGCCAGCGGTTCCAGCTTACTAGCACAAGCAACACCGACGAACAGACGTACAGATGCATTTCACAAGAGTCCCTCACAAAATAACGATTGTTTCGAAATGATGCGATCGCATCTGTCAAATTACGATGGACTGATTCGCCCTGCTTGGCTTGAATTGGGGCAGACTAATCTAGAAGCATTTTTTGAATTTACTGGAAAACTTGATTTCAACTTTACTCTTGGCCTGAAAGTAGGCGTTCGAATACAGGGGATATGCTGATGGTGTACGCGGTTTCGCACTGTATGGGATATTACATCATTGTGCCGTCTAAAAAAAATAATTTCAAAATGATAACATAGGGTGACCATATCAGACGAGTAAAAAACCAGGACAGTCGAAAGGGTACTGCTTCCCCCATCGCCTCTCAATCGACATTGCCTTTTCCGCATGTTTTCGGCAGTTAAAAAGTTCTGGGGTCTGGCAGGCAGAGCTTCGACAGTAAAAAAGTTCTGGGAGGCTGGAAGGAAGAGCTCGTCTTTCATCGGAATTCGATTACCGATAACCTTTTTCGGATTTACACAAAGGCAGTTCTTGCTACACCACCATTAGCAAACGTTTCATGCTGAGATGGTCTGTGCAGGACCGGAGAGGAGTTTTCAGTACTAAAAACACGACATTGACGTAAATCAGAAACATCAACGATCCCAAGTAGCTTCCATGCGCTATGCCTGGCAATCTACAATGTCAACCATTATCTCTCGATTTGAGAGCTGCAAAACCTACCATTGTTTCCAAAAATATCTCCGTTTAAACGATTGTTATATGAAAACTGGCGGATAGTTTGGAGTAAATAATATCAGTTTGAGCCCGAGTTTGAAAAAATTGACATCCCTGCATGAACTTGAAAGAAAACAAAATTCAATTCATGCCCATGAAATGTTTGGTTCGTTTCCCTCATCAAACAGAATTTGAGGGATTATTGAGCAAATGTGCACCAGATATAGATTATGCAGTTCGCGATGAATGAAATGTTTGGTTCGTTTCCCTCATCAAACAGAATTTGAGGGATTATTGAGCAAATGTGCACCAGATATAGATTATGCAGTTCACTTATGCTCGAAAATGTAGAAGAAGCCAGTTTCTGCCTACAAACTGTCCACATAAAAACAAATAAATGCTTTTGTTGGTGAAGGAATTTAGATTTCTTCTGCACTTAAGCATTCCATTCTGCATGAAGTTTTAGTCAGTTGGGAAGTTAATGAATCAGGGATGGAATTTTGGTTTCGGTAAATACAAGCAGAAATAAGTAACTGATTTTGAAATTTCGCAGCACTGGTTTGCGCCCGACATTTCATACTCCCTGTTATGTAGGATGCTAGACTCGGCGGTTAGTCGCTGTTCAATGTCCAGGCGTGAAGGTATGGTAATCGTTCATTAGCTATTTCATTTATTTGACACGCCTCAATGCATTACCTAAGCCGTGTGTCTTATAATATTATCAATGTGTAAATAAAAATAAATAAATCGAATTTTAAAGTATATCCATCGGATCTTGTGTACGCGTGTGTTACTTTGCGCAAAGATCTTATTTCTTGTTGAAGATATATTTATGTACTTCATAGCCTCTTGTTGCTTGTGGATCACTTAGTCCGCTTTCTCTCGGTTTATCGTTTTCATTGCTATCCTCGCTGTTAATGTTGTATGGGCTCTCACGATTACCTGGTTTGAGTTGTTTGTGGGGCCTATGGGCCACGATCGCGTATCCGTGTTCTTTATTATTTACTTTATTATCAGTGGTGCTGGCAGTTGATTGGGAAGCAGTAGGCGCATCACAATGATCGTTCACGCTGTGCGTTGGTTCTGTATTCGTTGCTGCAACTCCGGTGGTTTGTAATTTAGTTGATGTTGATGAAGGGCTGTGTGATGCTTGCAGTTGATATTGCTTCGTTAGAGGTTTGTCTACGTGGTTCCTCGTAGTGTGTCTTCTTGTGTAACAACGTAAGGCACGCAGGAGTCTGTCCTTCATACGTGCACTGCGTGATTTGAGATTTGGTCATGCGTTTTGCTTAGAATTGAATGTTCAGATATGAAGGAATAGGTTCCGTCACTCGTATTCTCACGCAACAAACACCGTAGGAAATATCTAGAAAATTTTTCTCCAGGTTTCAAACTTAAAGGACGTATTGCGTATTCCGACATGATGGTTGTAATAAATTTATTAATAGTACCCAAGTGTAGATCGTGCAGACGCATATCAATCTTATCATTGTCAATATAAACGGGTACCTTGGTCCTAACATTATCATCCTCAACGACGTATTGCATGTTGTCTTCCATAGCGTAGCTTTCCGTTATGGCCAAAGTTTTAAACGTTATCAGTAACGAGTATGGGCTTGTATAACGACGACTTCCGATAGTTTAAACTACATTTGCAAATTTGCTGTTCAATTTTGCTGTTGAGTTTCAAACATCTTGAAATGACTGATCGGTATCGCACCAATGAAAGTAACGGTGCTTTATTGTTCACACTGGCTTGGGACGAATTTTATTATTCGACTGCTTTGCTTGTTTATAGTACTGGCACGGTACATGTAGACAGCAGACTTTAGGTAGAAACGTTCGTTTGATTCACTGCACTGTTAACAAGCAGAACGATTGATTAAGTACTGGTATCGACCCTATATTAATTGCATGATCCCCAGCTCGAGAGAGCGCTCAATGAAATTATTCTATGAAAGTTGTTATTTTGCTTTTTAAGTAATGGATTTCCAGTAAGACGAAAAAAGCCATTAACTCAGTAGAAGCAGAAACACCAAAACGCGGATGTGTCTTTTGAAAGGTACCAAAGGGAATTCTTTGGGTCCCGGATTGAAAGACGATTTAAGCCGAGAAGACGCGCTGGTAACCATTGTTTCATCGATATTGACGAGGCACTCTTAAGATTAAAAAAAAACATCGGAAGGTACAATTGGGAGATTCGACTGTATTAAGTTTTGTTTGTCTCACATTCCGATTGAGGATATGCAGTTATAGTTATGGTCGGTCGTAACTGCGATCTGGAGCATAGTGAAAATCGAAGACTGAATAAATAGAAATATATTAGGCTTACAGTATAAAAACCAGGACAAATCAAGCATTTTCCTCGACTTCCCAGGACACCAGGACAGTCAATGCAAAAGCAGGACATGTCCTGGGAAACCAGGACGTATGGTCACCCTAGATAACAACGATGGCAACATGTTTGAAATTGTTACAAAATATAATTTACCCATGATTTGTGTCTAACAAAATATTGCTTGTGGCACTAAAAACTGGATTCTACCCGCACTGCGCACTTAATTTTTTCTTTTAGATTAGTAAGTTCGAGTAGTCTGTCTATGAAAATACCATCTTGATTATTCTGTCTGTTAAGTAAGTTCGAAAGCAATGGAAGCCCATCTGTTGCATTCGAATTTATGTTACTCCCATGTAAATGAACCACCGAGAATTGTCATGCGAAGTTCATCCGGCTCATTTTTTGAGTTTATGTTCGGTTGGTGTAAAACCTAAAAGAGACGCGCAGAGGCACTAAATAAAAGAAGATCTGGACTAGAGACGGGCCATTAAATTTCGAATAAATAGAAGCATGTAATCTAATCTAAATTTAAACTAGTACACTCTACAATCTATCGAAGCTTTCCAATCAATGCATTTTTGAATCAATGCATGCACTAAAATGCATTTTTACTAGCAATATAAAAGGGCAATTACCTTGAAACCTTCTCCTAATTCCCCCCTTCAGAGCTGCGCTTAGTTTTACTACAATTTTACTATGTCATTATCGCTTTGCATGCGAACACACTAGCTCGAATTGTTTTTAGTTTAATGACTATCGTGGTTGCTGACCACCCGTACCACTCCACACTTTCATCGAATTATGAATTGGTTCAAAATTGGCTCGCTGCAGCTGGTGCGATTAGTTCGGCTATCGGGCGGGCGGGATTCCTGATGCGCGTAGGTGTGTACCTATTTCGCGTATGGTAGAAAAAAAACAATAAGACTCCCGTTAACAGCCCATCAATGGCTTTCGGAACAAGGTATGTGGGTACTGGCGTGTAGTGGTTCGATTAGCTTTAGCACTCTGATAAGTCAATGTGTACGCATTTCGATTTCCATCAAAATACAGCGTAAGTATAATGAAGTGTTGCTGTCACTATTTGCGGGGGGTTTCGCTGAACTTAAACATTAGCAGCCAGGCCTCAGAGCTATTCAGCGAATGTTATTGACTCCATTAAGACAAAATGGCGGAGAACTTTTAAACAGAATAATATATAAAATCGCTTCTAAAATTGATTTCTGTGAATCGTTCTTAGGACACAGTGTGATATCCCATCGAGCTTGCTGGGATAATTTATTATTTTTTGTTTGAATTGATTTACTTGAACGCCATTTTTGCAGAGATGATTACTTTTAGCCCAGAGTAATATTGGAAGCGCCTTCGTTCCAGAACAAGAAAGATAAAGATGGTAGAACGAAAAGATCAAAGAAACAGTGAAGTAAATCGATTTTTAATGACTTCCCACAAAACGCCTCAGGTGTTGCAACGCACAACCGCAAACATCCTCTCGCTTCACTCCCCCCAACCAACACAACGGGAACAGTGGAAGCATTGGAGTTTTTCGTTAAAAGCTCCCATCCCCTGCCAGCAGTGTATTGAAGTTGAAAAGCAGTGTATTGAAGTTGAACATTTCCGAATAAGCGACGATAAACCGTTCGGAAATTGAACGAAAGCAAAACTACCCAACTGATGAGAAAGCTTTTGCTTGCACAGGTTGCCATCAATCCTAGCACTTTGTCGATCTATATGCCAGGCGTGATACAGAGCTGCCGCCAGTACACCCAACAGCGGGCAGAGTATACTTTAAGGCACCTTGCGGAGTAGCAGCCATAAAACAAGATAGATACCCGACCGGAAGCTCTGCTTCGCTGCTGTTGGGCGGGATGAGGTGTAAATTTAAGCAATCTGTTGGTTGACAGCAAATTTGTTGCTTCGAGCAAGGGAGAATGATTAATAGTGAACATCCGTCAGGACTGGCAGTGTTTCGTAACTGAATAATGCGAGCATCTGAAATATTTTCTGAGATAACAGTAACTTTAAATCAACGTTATTTTTGGGGAATTTCATTCAACGAACTAAGAGCTGCAATCAAGGTTTTCTTTTGGAATCAGTTCATTAATTAATTAAGATTGGTTTGGAATTGAATTGATAAACTACCCAAACTTTCTGGCTTGCATGGTTTTTCTTCGACCGGCAATCGGAACCGAAACCGAACACTTTGATGATTTGATTGGACGAAAATGGAGAAAAGCGAAAACGATGCCGAACATTGAATGTCAACTGTGAAAAGTTTCACCAACGTTGCGGTGCATGGAACTGAAACTTGCTCTCGTTTTTTTCTTCTTTTATTTCCCTGCGGTTGATGCACTGCACTGAGTCATGATGCCGTTGTTGGAAGACAACTTTGTTGCGGATATTTATTTATTCAGGCTTGATTCCCAAAAAGATTTACGTTACACGCTTCAGTTCTTGGCGGACACAACGGAATCATGGGAAATGTCAGACACAGCACGGAAATGTTGAACGGACTAACGTGATACAATTCTCTTTTTGGAGGGCTCATGGTTTTGGCAAAGCTATTAAAAATTATTTTTAAAAAAAAGTTGCTGAAATCCTTATTTTTGGTATGAAGTCATTATTTTTAACAGCTTAACCTCAAAATTAGTTGTTTGACTGTTCAACAAACTGAAACACCGGCCCCGTAAACCGGCACGCTGATCTATTTCGAAAATATCTATATTGATTAGGTTATAGAGAATTTAGGTAAACAGGCTGTCGCCATCTTGGAATTTTAAATGGTGTCAAAATCGACTTTGCCACCCCTCGTCAATGCAATTTCGAAAACATCCGTATTGCTGAGGTCAGAGGCATAAAACGTCTCCAATTTCTCCAAAATAACATCTAAATCTTTTGCATTGAACGAACCCGATTTGTTTGAAATTTTACTAAATTTTGCAAATTTCTCAAAATTTATAATTTTTTCGAGCTGCTCGATTTTTTTTTTAAATTTCCCTGATTATTTCAATTTCAATTTCTTAAATTTTCTAAATGTTTCAAATTTTCTGCATTTTCTAGAATGTTTAGTTCTGTTCAAAATTTTTACATTTAAAAATGGTCGCATTTTTAACTTCTACGTTTGTCAAAATTTTAACATCGTTCAAAATTGAAACATTTTTCAAAATTTTCGCATAAATCCGTTTTTTAAATTTTAAAATTTTTGCGTTTATCTAAAATTGCACTTTTCTTTTAAAATTTTCAAAATTTCTCATAAGTTTTGATATTTTTTGAAGTTTTTGCATTTTTTCAAAATATCCGTGATTTAGAAATTTTTTCTACAATTTACTGTGTATTTTTTTAAATTTGTGCCTTGTTCAAAGTTTTAACATTTTTCAAAAGGTTTTCTTCTTTTTAATTTTTGTGCTCTATTAATTTTTTTTCCTTTTCAAAATTATTGCATCTACCATATAATTTGCATGTTTCAAAAAATTCGTTTCCTAAAATTTACAATATTTTGTTTTCACAACCAGTGTAAATTTAAAGTTCACCCATTTTTTTAATTTTTCGCATATTTATTTTCTTATATCATCCCGGATTAAAATATTCAACATTTTCTAAAAAATCTGCATTTTTCGTATTTTTAAAGTTTTTAAACTTCTTTCAGCTTTGTTTACTTTTTCAAAAATTTTGATTTTTTTTAAGTGCTCATTGTTTTGAAGTTTTTGCATCTTTTGAAATATTTGCATTTAACAAATCATTGCGTTTTCTGAAAATTTAACCAATCTTTATGCAAGTTTTTACAAACTGCTGAATGCTTTTCAATTTTTTGCAAATTTTAGAATATTTTATAAATTTTACAAAATCTTCCAAATTTTAAAGTTTTTTAAATTATAGAAATTTTAACATATTTTAGACAATTCAACCAATTTTAGAAAATTATAAATTTTTCAAAAATTTAAAAGATTTGGAAAATTATACGAGTTTTGGAGTTCTACAAATTTTAGAAAATTATGCACAATTCAAAAACTTAGCATTTTTTGACAATTTCGCAAATTTTTGAAAATTTTACAAATTTTGGAAAATTTTAAATTTTTTTTTTAATTTTTAAAAATCTTGCATTTTTTTTTAAGATTTTGCAAATTATACAAATCTACAAATTTAAAAAATTTCACAAAATTTTGGAAGATTTAGAATTTTTCGAAAAATCTGCGAAATTTTTGAATATTCTACAAATTTTTGAAAATTTGACAAATTTTTCAAAATTTAATAAATTTTTACAAATTTTGAAAATTGGTGAAAATTTGATGAATTTTTGATAATTTTACAAATTTTTGATAATTTCACAAATTTTTGAAATTTTTTTACAAATGTTTGAGCTTTACAATTTTTTTTTCAAATTATACAAATTTTTGAAAATAATACTTCCACATTTTTGAACATTTTAAAAATTTTATATTTCTTGAAATTTTATTTTTTGAAAATTTTACAAATTTTTGAAAGATTTACAGATTTATACAAATTTTTGTGAATATGACAATTTTAAAAATCTGATATACATATTTTTGACAATTTTTTGAAAATTTGACGAATTGTTGTAAGGTTGCAGACTTTTATAAATATTGAGAATATCACATTTTTTTTAAATTTTACAAATTTTTGACAAATACATTATTTTGACAAATTTTATAAATTTGTGAAAACAACACCAATTGTTAAAAATTCCACATATTTTTGAAAATTTTACCAACTTTTAAAAATTTCACAAATGTGAATTATAAAAATCTACAAATTTTGAAAAATTAACAAAGTTTTTGAAAATTCTAAGAATTTTTAAAATTTACAGATTTATAAATGTATAAGTTCCACAATTTTTGCAAAACCGTTAAAATTTTTAAAATTTTCGCATTTTTGAAAATTTTACATATTTTATAAATTTTTGAAAATTTTGCAAATGTTTGAAAGTTTTGCACATTTTTAGAAATTTTTGAGACTATCACAGTTTTAAAAACATATTTTTGAAATTTTGGCAAAATTTTTGCTAATTTTACAAATTGTTGGAAGTTTTCAGAATTTTATAAACATTTGACACATTTTTTTAAATTTCACGAATTTTTAAAAACTACAATTTGAGAATTTCACAATTTTTTGAAAATTTTACACGTGTGTGAGTTTTTCAATTTTATGAGAAATATACTTGTTTTTGAAAATTGAGCAATTTTTTGAAAATTTCATTTTGCAAATCATTGAAAATTTCACAAATTCATGCAATTCTTTTTTCATTCTTTTTAATTTTAATTTTTTTGAAAATGCTAGCAATTTTTGAGAATTTCCCAAATTTTTCAAAATTTTACAACTTTTAGAAATTTTTTCTTCCAAATTTTAACAATTTTTTTAAATTTTTATCTTTTTAAAAATGTGATAATTTTTTCAAAATGTTACTGCATTTTTCAAAATGTTACTGCATAAATTTCAAAAATTTCACATGTTTTTTGAATATCAAAAAAATAGAAATTTTTTCAATTTTATCAATTTTTTTTCCAATTTTTTGAAAATTTTGCAAATTGTTGCAAATTTTTCAAATTTTTCACATTTTTGCAAATTTTCTAAATTTTGCAAATTTTCTAAATTTTGCATAATTTCTAAATTTTTGTAAAATTTGCAAAAATCGAAAAAAAAAATTCTAAAATTTTGTAGTTTTGAAATTTTTACAAATTTTATGCAAATTTTCAGAAATCTTACGAATTTTTACAAATTTTATAATTTTCTTCAATTTTTTGAAAATTAAAGTTTTTTAAATTTCACAAATTTTAAAATTTTTCGAAAGCTTTGAAAATTTGCCAAATGTGTGCATATTTTACAAATTTTTGAGAATTTTACAAATTTTTATAAAGTTTGTAAATTTTTATAAATTTTACAAATTTTTGGAAGTTTTACTATTTTTTGAAAATTTCTCTAATTTTTGAAAATTTTACATATCTGAAAATTTTACAATATTTTGAATATTTTACAATTTTTTGCAAATCTTTGCAAGATTTACAAATTTTGCAATTTTTTGCAAATTTGCAAATTTTTGCAGTTTTATAAGTTTTTACAAATTTAATATTTTGTCAACTTTTTAAAATTTTGCAATTTTCACAATTTTTTTGCATAAATTTTCAGAATTTTGCGGAATTTTACAGAATCTGTGAAATTTTATTGAAATTAACTTTCCCAAAACTATTTACAACATTTTATTTTAATTTGACGTAATTTTACGAAATTTGAACTAATTTTATGAAATTTTTAAAAACTACGTATTGAGATTTTCACATTTTTTTGAAAATTTTACACATGTGTGAGTTTTACAATTTTATGAGAAATTTACTTATTTTTGAAAATTGAACAATTTAAAAAAAAATTCATTTTGCAAATCTTTGAAAATTTCACAAATTTATGCAAATTTTACCATTTTTTTGAAAATGCTGGCAATCTGTGAGAATTTCTCAAATTTTTCAAAATTTTCCAAATTTTTGAAACTTTTTCAACTTTTAGAAATTTTTTCAAATTCTTCAAAATTTTAACAATTTTTTTTTTAAATTTTTATATATTTTTAAAAATGTGATAAATTTTTCAGTATGTTTCGATTTATTCAAAAGTGTACAGATTTCAAAAATTTCACATATTTTTTAAATATCAACAAAAAAATTGAAAATTTTTCAAATTTATAAATTTTTTTCCAATTTTTTGGAAATTTTTCTAATTTTTGCATATTTTTGAAATTTTTGCAATATTTTCAAATTTTCTTAATTTTACAAATTTTTGCAAATTTTCTAAATTTTACAAATTTTTGCATTTTTTTAAAATTTTTGTAAAATTTGCAAAAATTGAAAAAAAAAAACCTTCAAAAATTTTATAGTTTTGAAAACATTAGAAATTTTTTACAAATTTTCAGAAATCTTACGAATTTTTACAAATTTTATAATTCTTTTCAAATTTATGAAAGTTTTTTAAATTTCACAATTTTTTTGAAAGCTTTAAAAATTTGCCAAATTTGTTCATATTTTAATTTTTTTGAGAATTTTACAAATTTTTATAAAGTTTGCAAATTTTTATAAATTTTACAAATATTTGGAAGTTTTACTATTTTTTGAAAATTTCTTTAATTTTTGAAAAATTTTCAAATCTGAAAATTTTACATTATTTTGAATATTTTACAATTTTTTGCAAATCTTTGCAAGTTTTACAAATTTTTGCAAATTTTACAATTTTGTGCAAATTTACAAATTTTTGCAAATCTTACAATTTTTTGCAGTTTTATAAGTTTTTACAAATTGAATATTTTGGCAACTTTTTTTAAATTTTTCAATTTTTACAAATTTTACAAATTTTTTGCAGAAATTTTCAGAATTTTGCGGAATTTTACAGGATCTGTGAAATTTTATTGAAATTAACTTTCATAAAACTATTTACAACATTTTATTTTAATTTGACGTAATTTTACGAAATTTGAACTAATTTTATGAATTATTTTCTAATTTTACCAAACTTTGCTAAATTTTACATTAACTATTTGTTACAGTTTAAAAATTTCGTAAAATAAAGAAATATTAAAAAATCTCCAGGAAAATATCACGAAAGTTTTAAAAATTTCATATCATTTGACAAAAAATTGTTCAGGACATTGAAACTTTGCAAAATTTTAGGTAATGTATCAAAAGTCTTCAAATTTTACAAAGTTTTATAAAATTTCATAAAATTCCACAAAATTCCTAAAATTTTGAAATTAGTAATTGTAAAATTTTGAAATTTGTGATTGTAGAATTTTACAAAATTTTACAAAATTTTACAAAATTTTACAAAATTTTACAAAATTTTACAAAATTTTACAAAATTTTACAATATTTAAAATTTTGTATTATTTTAAAAATTTTTACGAAATTTCACTCAGTTCAACAAAATATCACGAAATTTTTCCAAATCTCCAGATTTTGAGAATCTTTGGAGAATTTGTATAATTTTGTTAAATTGTTTAAAATGTGGTAATATTGTTCCAAAGTTTTCAAAATTATACAAATTTTCCAAAGTTTCTACAATATTTTAGTTGCTTGGTTTCATATTTGGAAAGTTATTTTTTTTTGTTACTTTTTTTAATAAGACCATAAAATCCTATTTTTTAATTCTCTTGGAAAGTTGCATGTAATTTTTCGGAAATCTTATGCAAATTAGCAAATCACAGCAATCAAACGCAGGTGCATTTTCCGTATCAACTGCACCTTCCAATCAACTACAAATTTATAATTGACACTGCTGATGGACTGCTAATGCCACTGACTTTACTCTGCAAATAGTTGAACAGGAGGGGGAGGGGCGGGTGCAGACAACATCTGCATCAATCGGAAGACAAAACTGAAGCCCCCACACTTCCACGCACGGCCATCGATGGAAAGCTAGCCAGAAATACAAGCTTAAAAGGCCTGAAATCGTTTCTTTGCGGTTGGTTTTCCGCTTTCCGTTTCCAATCGGAACCCAGTTTTTCCCTTTCTTTCGCTCGTTTCACCGGTATTCAGGTGGAAAATTTGCTTTGATCTGATTCTTGAAGCCCGGTGCAACGAAATCCGTATTGAATCTGGTTGCCCTTTGTTGTGTATAAATGCACTGCTCCCGGCGCTTCAGCGAACAGTTGCGCGCGATTGGGAAGAGAAACTGATCAGCTAGCAGATTTTCGGGTGGTACCGGTTGTTGGAAGTTGCCGAACGGTGGTAGTTAACGAAAAGTGGCCTCCACGAAAACTATACATTGCTGTGCGTTCGTTCACTGAGAACGAGTGTCGAAATGGGAAAAGCCGCTGTTCGGTTAGTGTATGTGATTTTCTGGGTGAGTTTCGCCGGTTGCCTGGATGTGACATTTGCCTTCAAAGACTGCGTCGGAGTGGATAGTACCCTGGCCTGCTACGGTGCTAGGGTAATGCGAAATGTGATGAAACGGTTGACGTCGGAAAAATCCCTAAAACTGATGCCCGGTGTTGAGATCGTACCAGTCGAGCGCAGCGACGAGGAACAGGATCGAACTGTCAACGAGATCGGTGAGGAACGGGAGGGAGTGCTGGATCGTATCGGAGGATATCTGGCGAGCCACGAGCTGAAGATTAATTTGGGGAATATGGCACAGAAGGGTGAGATTCAGAATGTGGTGCGGTCGACGCTGCTAACGGTTCAACGGGAGCTGACGGAGAATTTTGAAGGTAATGGATGGTTGGTTTCGTGAGGTGGCCTGGTGAAGGTGTTGTTAAATTTTGTCGCATATTTTTAATGTCTTTTGTCTTAGCCATTCGAAGTGCTAGTTCTAACGCAAATAATGAATACGGAAGAAAGTACAAAATATCAAACGTCTCCATCAAAAATGAATGAAACAGATCACACACAAACAAATTGCTCAGCTCCCAGCATGAAAACAGTTTCCAACGGATAAATTACGGGGCATTCCAAATTTATTTAGATCATTCAATAATCATCCAGTTGCTGGAAGACGGTACATAGTTTAATCTGTTATGTTGCTCGACAACACTTCATGAGAGCTCTAGCGGTACAAATTGGTGCGCACGTGTGATATATGTTTGCCTTTTACTCATGCGCTCAGATTCTTTAACTTGCTTTTCTTGGCAATAAGAAATTAAATTGTAGATAATTGGGACAACAATTTTCGTGTTTTCTCTTTTTTGGTGCTTTTCTGGTTGTTCATATTAAATTGATAAATTAGATTTGGAATTTATTGATTTGATGTGACTTGCGATTTGCGGGATTTGGGCTGTACTCCTTGGATTAGACTAGAAAAGGGTAAAAGACCAATAACGATTTTTCTTATAAATCGAATAGGTTGTTGTCATTTTGTTTATTGCAGCTCTATCCTTATCGACATCTTAACGACCAAAAATGTTTCCATAGACAAACATCTAATTATCACCAAGGGTATACATTAATTGGTCGGTGTTAAGTCAGACGGGACTAAGTGACAAAATATTGATTTCGAGAAACACGAGTTTAAAGTTTGAATCGCAGCATCCTTTACATTATGATTGGAAATTAATTTTTGCCGTAATTCTTGTTTATTGTTACATATTTCAAATCTGGCAAGAGTCGAATGTAGCAGACGAAATTCTTTATCCATTGCTATAATTATCTCATTTTTTGATGTTTTGCGACTTAGTCCGGTCTGACTTAACACCGACCAATTAGTATTGAAGTCATTTTTTTCGTCTGTTTATTTGATACGCAGGATGACGGCGCCGGTGGTTGAGTGGTAAGCGTGACCGCCACTCATTCCAGTTGGCCAGGGTTCAATTCCAGCTGAGGTCGTTGAGATTTGTCTGAGGTGAAAAAATCTGTGGTCACGTCTTACTTCGGAAGGGAAGTAAAGTTGTTGATCCCCGGTTCATGAGTTGATGGATCCGATATTCTAGTCCAAATAGTAGAGTCACCTCTCTGGCGTCGGTAAAGAAGAAGTAGAATTCAACTTCTATACATACTAACAAATTCCTCCTCCCGTGATACTTGTGGAGTGCGCAGTAGTATATACGGTCTCTAGCAAAAGCAAGTATCGGACTAACCATTCCTTCCCTTTCCTTCCGCAATCTACGTTCGGGCCTGGCCGGCGCCGGTATTGATCAATAAACACTTTAGAATTACCAGGAGTTGCACATTGAAAGATATTTCGCTACTCCCAAGCATAATTACCTACTGATTCCCTGTGCAACTTCAGCTAGTCCAGATCGATAACGGAGTAGCAGCCAGGGGTGGTCGCACAAGCTCAACAAGCTCAAACTGTTTATTTGATACGCAGGTTGATGCTGTGTATTGATATTCCTTTTCCTTGGTGGTGAACCAATAACTGCCGCGTCTTAGGGACCATTTGGTCTATCTTATTTCACTTTATCGTATTCGTCCATGTCCTCCCCAGCCAGCCTTTTTGATGGTATATCCAAGTTGCAACTGAATTATACGTATTTATATCCCACTAACAAGTCGCATAAAATGCAGAAAATCTGCATATGCGTACCAAACTGGAGGCGATATACGTACATAGCTATTGAAATTGACGATTTATGACAATAATATACACGTTAGGCGCGATAATTTCTAGTATGAAAGCGATTCTAGAGAATGTATTTAAGATTGGATATGCGAAACAATCTGGCATTATATGCGATATCCATAACTACACCCAAAACTCGGCCGTAATACCTTTACGGTAATAAGAAAAAAAAATGCTCTAATAGCAAGACGTTTCATGCCAAAACGGTCACAACAAAAAATTCCTCAAACGGCAATACCAACACATTCAAATCTTCTCTGCGTCGCACTCATGTTTCATCAATTCTTATTCAATAAATATTATCGCGTCGGATTGTCTGGAAGTGTGTAGCACTTCGCTTGTCATTGTATTGCGCATCAAATGAAGTGAACACTATGTGGACAAAGACGAGATTCGATTTTCTGTACACGACACATTCCGTATTTGAAGATCGGCTTACACTCGGCTAGCTTCAAAGCACAGTCAGAAAAAACGACTCGGAATAGTGGTGGGGTATTTCGGCTGGTGTTAAATTGAAATTTCTTTTCTATCACGGACGTTAACAGCAAGGTAGCGACAGCACAAAACATGAACAGTCCTTCCCGTCATGTACGGGAAGCAAGACCTATGGATTGGATCCATGTATCCGAACCGAGGGTCCGGATCCAGACACTTGTCTGGATCTAAGCACCAGGTCTGGGTCTGGTTCAGATCCGGACTTGGTAAGGGGAAAAGGGGATGGGCTGGATCCGGGTACTGGTTCGGATCCGGGTACTGGTCCAGATCCGGGAGCTGGTTCGGATCTAGGCACGTGTCTGGATCCGGGAGGTCTGGGTTTGGGGACTGGTCCGGATCTGGCAGCTAGGCCGGATCCGGAAACCGCCTAAACTTTTTATTCCACTATCCAACCTACCCAGTAAAAAATCCGTAATTCTGGCTGGTTTCTGCCAATATTGGGGCAGATTCCAGCCTGAATTTGGTCAGAGATCCGCCAGGATTCCGGTTGGTTTGACTCGGTACAAATACTATCATAGTAATCGACCGAATTATCCTATATCCGAACAGAGCCGAGGTTGACACATACTGAAGAAGTGTTTGATTGTGTGATGCGCATACATGAACAGCAACCGAAATTCGTCATTCCACCGTTTACTACCTTTGCGGGAATATGAGTTTAATACCGCAATGCGCAATTGCGTGGTCTGTTACCGAAAACACAATAGAATCTTACCCAAAAGTAATAGAAACATACCCGTCGGATTTTGGGTGTAGTATACGATTCCGGAACACGATTTACGATTAACTCTCATTCGTCAGTAAAGAAGATCAAAAACCAGGAACAGTTAACAGGCACATAAATCATCTCCAAAAAAAAACGAATGTCGGTTGTGAATCGGAGCCAAAACCCAACCCCCCATTGAGGTCTCCCCCTCTCATGCTAAAGTGCAGAGGTTAAAATATTCGCTCATTCTCACAACAAGCAGTTTATCGCACAGCTTTTTTATCCTTAGTAGGCACGGACCCAACTTTTCACCTTTCAAGAAATTGCGAGAATTTGCTGACAATGCAGTATGGAAGCGTGATAATTTCGCAGCTTCGAACCTCGTGATAAATTAAGTTCAAGAAAAACCATTAATATATTACATTATAGAATTTATTTCCCCACATTATTGCAGTATTTTCATTCTAAGGATCTGTATCTACTCATTTTTGTGAATTTTTACGAAACCATTAGTTATTCGGCAGTTTTACATTAAGCGCGAAAATATCATCTCATATTGTACCGCGAAAAGATAAGATCCAATGCTGTCTTGTCGGGAAAAGTTGGAGAGCAAACAATGTTACATCGTATGTTTGCTTTTTTATTGCTGGTCGAAGTAGGTGAAATATCGCCTTATTCGGTTCACGAATGCGAAAACTGTATACTCTGCTAAAGTGGGATTCGAACTTACGACATTTGGATTGCAGGACAGGACTTACCACACAGAACTATTTTAATTGTTATAAGCGTGACAATATTTCGTAATCATATCTTATCTTCAAGTAGAGAAACCCTATTCCGATAAACATATATGCAGCAATCTCATTTTAAAGATATGAGAAAAGTCGTAAGTAAGTTCGCGAAATCGGGTTTCTTATATGTTGTGATATATTTTTAGTCGTATCCAACTTTTTGAAGCCATTGTGATGTATATCGGAGTCGTAGATATGTTTATGTTGCTTATTGACTATTCCTACACATAGGAACGACCACAATGACTTTGTTAAGTTTTTAATCCGACATTGATCGAAGTAAAATACGATCAAATGTGAGCAAAAATACAATTTTTCATGCTTTAAATATTTGTAGCTATAGGAATATAAGTTTGCCAGTGCTCTACGACCAACCCCGATCGAACACGATTTAACTAGAACATCCATGCGATTTCGAATGAAAGGTCGTATTCAAATCATGTATTTAGTAATATGCGATTACTAATCAATTTCTGCAGACTAAAATCGACTGTCATAACGATTTTGACTCTTTGTAGACATCTTTACGAGTCTTTTTCTACATTGTTATACGATTGATGGTTTGCTGGGTCATCTGTACTACTTTAATGCTGTTAACGGTCGGATGTTTTAGTTTTTTCCCTATTATTATGGATCGCTAATGTGTATCAGTCTTTACGACATTCGCTTCATAGGTGTTGTGGCTGGTCTTTGGCGTAGAGACACTAGGCGCGTTATTGGTTTGCAGTTGTTTGTTGTTTAGCGTAAGATAACTGTGTGCTGGTTTTAGTGAATTTTGTCGGATTTTCCTTAACAGCGTTTATGCGTAAGGTTTTCTTAGGTGTGGTTTCTTCCTGCAGAACTGGCATGTAGAAATGCCACATGCATTATAGTATACGTGTTCACATTCGTCATGTTTGAGTGTGTTTGTTTGTTACTAGTGAAATTAATCATGGCGTCCGGGACTACAGAACACATCATCAACAAACCAACACATCGAAACGAAGCTTGTAAACACGTGGTGAAAATAAGTATGGAGAGCGGGACCGGAAAAGAGTAAATGTTTACATCACTAACCACTCAGAAGGAAGCAAAGGAACACGTGCTTTTGTTTTCTCCTTCATTTCTCCTTGTTTGAAAAAAGTGACAGCAGAAGAACACATAGAAAAATATGTGGACACTTGTACATCTCGGTAGAAATCCGGCCTGGGCACGTGAAAAGTTTTGTTCAATAATATGGGACAACCTCGTTTGATTTCAATGAGGTGGTTATGTATGAAGGATGTTGTTTGATCGGACGCGTTCTTACAACACGAACACCGTTAGATAAACCCGAGAAAAAGTTCCTCAAGTATCATCATTGCAACTAAGTTTATTTCTCTGAATCTTTGTAATCACGTCATCAGGAGTTAGATGCTGGTGATGATGATGATGGTCCCACCTCATACCCCCACAAAGGTGTGAGCTGAACGAGTTATCTAGAAGATAATTAATATTTTAAATCATGACAAGACCAGTTAACAAAAAAAACGGACTGGTTCAATTTACAGACATAGCCTTTCCTTCAAAAGAACGTAACCAGATATATTTCGAATATTCCATCAACAACCAGGGTCCATCAAGAAAATTTCCATTCCGGGAAGATACTTGATAGAATCGGGAATTGAACCCAATAGCTTCCATTTCTGATAATTCTCTGTAAGACTCCTCCCGCCTGACCAAGACATCGGTACTACCACCTGCTAAGGTGAGAAGTGACGAGCCTAGTGGCAGTGCAGAGTCTAATCGAGTTATATCATCCACATCAGGCCCCTTTATTGAAAGTTGCGTACCACTAACCCAAGGCAATCCAGGGATATTCCTTTCCGGGAATACCCTGGATTGATCAGGAATTGAACCCGATATCTTGTTTTATCAGAAGAAATCACCAAGCCCCCCACTCAACGAACCAACTCCGTTATTGCCGCTATGGCAGCAATAACCGAGATTAACTCTATTGTCGAGCAAAGCCAGCAAAGCAACTCCATCATCAAATCAGACCCTGATCACAACAAAAGTCTAAAAGCTTCAATTCAACCCGATGAGCTCTTAGCACTGTTCACCATGTTCGATTTCAAGTTAGTCTCTATCTGTTTATCGCGCGCGTGGCTCAGACTTCTGTAGACATCTCATTATTTTTAAAAACTATAATAAACAATTAACAAAAATCCATCATCATCATAGCGAATATAATAACTTAGTGTGACTAAATGCAAATAATAGAAGAGAAAAAAAATACAATCTTCGTGGTATTACATAGTTATTCAAATAACTCCAAAATATAAAAATTCAAAAAATCTGTCTACAAAGCAGATTTTACGTGTGAAATACATAGTGTTTTGAACTCCGCTAATGTTGCCGCACGTTTAATATGTCTAGGCATCGAATTGAAAAAACTTATTCGTTTGTACAACAAGGAGTTCTGTGATCTACTAAATAAAAAGTTAGGTGTTCTTGCATCAGACGCGTTTCTAGTGTTGTACCTATGCACATCACTTCCTCTTTCAATTCGATCACACAAATATCGAGGTAGCATTCCATTAATAATTTTAAAAATGAACACCATTGTTAAGTAATAAATTCTTTGCTTCACAGAGAGCCATTGTAATGCGCTTAGCATGAAACTAGAGGAAGTGTATCTGTTACATTTTAAAATTAATCGCATGATTCTATTTTGCAATCGCTGTAACCTCAATATTTGTGTTTGATTGGCAAGAAACAAAATGGACGGGCAGAAGTCAATATGTGGTGAAACAATAGATTTATATAATAAAATTTTACTACTAATTGTTAAATCATTTTTCAGACGACACAATATACCATACTTTTTAGCAATCTTTTTGATGACATTGTCGATGTGAGACTTAAAGGTTAATCTATCATCAATGATTATTCCAAGATATTTTAATTCACTAACGCGATCAATAGTCTCACCATTTATTTCAACGTTAACGTCAGGCCTAGTATTAGCCGAAGAGATAATCATATATTTAGTTTTAGCAACATTTAACTTTAATTGTTTAAATTTTAACCAACGAGCAAGGGAATGCAAATCTTCGTTCAAATGCGCCACGGCTTCATTTATATCCTTAGCTGCAATGAACAGAACAGTGTCATCAGCAAACAAATTTAAATCACAAAATCGTAAAACTCGCCTAATGTCATTTATATACATAATAAATAAAATAGGACCCAAGACACTACCTTGCGGCACTCCAAGAGAATTGCCGAGAGGACTAGATACAAAATCGTTAAAACTAGTTTTCTGAGTTCTATCACATAGATAGTTTTCAAACCACTTATGTGCTATCCCTCCGATACCAAATCGCTCTAAAGTTTTCAAAAGTAAAGGTCTCGAAATTGTCTCAAAAGCGCGTTTCAGATCCAAAAATACAGCAAATATAGTCTCTTTAACCTCGATTTTCTCTTTCCATTTTGCTAACACTAGATTCAAAGCGGTTTCGCAAGAGTGCCCCTCTCGGTATCCCGATTGCTCCGGAATTAGCAAATTATTATTATTCAAATAACTCATCAGCTGGCCCTTAACAACAAGTTCTAAAATTTTCTCTAATGTGTGCAACATGTTAATGGGGCGGTACTCTTCGGCTTTATCCGTCCCAGTAACCTTGGGAATAGGAATCACAAGTGACTCCTTCCAAACTGTCGGCACGTGCCCAGTTTGTAGCGATTCATTTACAAGATCCAGCAGATCGTGTCCGATGACATGAAAGCAATCCTGTATCACTTTTGCATTGACATTATCGATACCAGCCGATTTTCCCAAAGAAAAACAAATATTTTTCAATTGTTCAAAAGTGATTGGGTGAAATCCGTCAAATCTACAGTTAGTATTAATCGGCTGTGTTATTTCCACAGGTTCACTGACCAGCTCAATACTTTGATTGATCAGTTGGACACTGTTAACGAAATAACTGTTCAATTTTTCAGCTATTATTTGTTCAGATTGTTCTTCTATCCCGTTAAAAGTTATGGACTGCGAGGAACTACGTTTAGGTTTAATTAAATTCTTTAGGATTTTCCATAACTCTTTGCTGTTTTTTTGATGTTGATCGATCTTCCTTTGAATATATTCACATTTGGTCTTCTTCAAGGCCCGTGAATAAATATTTCGCGCGTGTGTGTACCCATTCCAAAGACGTTCACTATTAGTTCTGCAAAATTTCTTGTACTTTTTATCCCTTTTACGTTTAAGGCGCAAAAGATCTAAAGAGTACCAGCTGTTCGAGTTATTTGAATTAACAAACTTTTGAGAAACTAAACTATTTGTACACTCTTTTAACACGTTAGTTAGAACAGCTGCCTTGTTATCCAAATTTCCATTCAATTCCGTAAAATCCATGCTTCTCGAAACCAGTTGAGACATAGCTTGTTTCGAATATTTTTTCCAGCACTTGATTTTAACTTTATCCTCTTCACGGTTAGGTCGGAGTACGCGGAGCCAAATCATATACGTGAACTTCTACCCGACCAGGAGAAAATAACTGGCCGGTAACCCGAACATACTATTTTCTGGTACCATACCAAAACCTGGTATTAATTGATTTTTAATATCTCATTGAGATATTAGGCAAGTATTGAAGAAACATTCTTCAATACCGGCATAATACCTCAATGAGGTATAATACTTTATTTTAGTATTATTTATGTATTCCAGTGAGTTTTACAAATTCCAAATCAATACCTGATTGAATAACTCCATACAGTGAATTTTGCTATTGGAAGGATGAAAAGGTTTTGTTATTATTCAGGTATTATAATAACTCGATTCATTATCAGCTAGTTATTCGTAGTACATGTCTCAGTTATTATAACAGGTATTTTTCCTCTTATTCAAGGCTCCTCAATACCTTATTGTGGTGTTCAAGTATTGGGTTCAGTATACCTGAATTTGGTATTCTGAAGTTATTTTCTTCTGCTCGGGTATTGTGGCATTTTCTAGGATACTATTTAACGTTGTCGCATTCAGCAATGTGCTGCAAGTTTTACCGCGATGCGCATGACTCTGCTTTGTTTTAGTTTTTGAGCACTCCAGTTCAATCGTCACATTCAATCACCAGCGCACCACGGCCATTTCGACAAACCTATCGCCGCACCCGAAAGATCCGTTCGAAAATGCTGCCAGCACATTATTTTCAAACATAACGAGAAGTTCTGGTAACACTAGTTTAAATATTTACTATCAGAACGTTGGTGTCATGAATAGTACCATCTCTGAGTATCTCCTGGCTTGTTCAGACTGTGAGTACGATATGTACGTGTTTAGAGAAACTTGGCTGAACAGAAATTCGTCATCTAAACAGATTTTAGGAAGATCTTATTCTGTATTTAGGTAGGATAGAAACGAACAAAACAACAGTGGCGATGGAATAATCTTAGAACCGACCCCGAAAGCTTCTGGAACCACACACCTAGAAAAAATCGTGTAAATTTACGTCTCCTGACCATGACATATACGAGCATCAAAAACGACATAGTTTTACGTTTGGTTTTAATTTTACATGTCGTTGAATTTTGCGAGTCACGTAATTTTACTCCACATATGGCGTTTGATTAAAATGTTGAAGGGTGTAATATTATGGCACTGCGCGTGGAAAGTACATCTTTCCTGTAAAATTAAACAGAACACGTTTATATTTCGTCATTTCGTCAGTTATGGTTTTTTAGATTGTGGCAAGTTTGAAATTACGTCAACGATAAAATTCAGATTTTTTTGGTGTGCACGTCAATGAAAAGAGAAAGGAAACTGGACTGCCTATTCCCATGTCACTCGAAGGAGTAGAATCATCTAGAGTGACAGGAAAAAAATGACCCCTATCGGCCCACCTCTGAGTCGATTCCTAGTCCCACCAAGAGTACTTGCACCAAATTTGAAGCAAATCGAACAAGTCTAACTACCGGACCAACGTGGCTGAAGTTTGTATGGGAATTTTCAACAATTTACATGGAGAAAACCCACTAGTTCGGATTTTCGCCGCTAGGTAGCACTGTATGCATCGTATTATCACAGTAAGTGAAAATAAGAAAGATAATTTAATTGTCTACAACTTTGTCGAAGACTGCTAGTAAATCCGGCTTTGTTAAAAGAAGTTATTAAACTTTTAACGAAGTGATGTCTGAGTCAGTTTTGCATGGGGCCTAACAGTGCATGGTTGTGTATCAGTACCAGAGTTAAAAATAATCGAAGCTCTTTTTTGACGGCTGAAAATGAACCTGATGTGACTCACGGTGAATAGAAAAAATATTCATTCAAATATCCATGTTATTCATTCAGTTGAATATCGTACAATATATTCATTTCATTAATTATCTAGGAAAATGTTTTCAAATGCCGGTAAAGCATATGAAACAACAATCATCATCGCTTACATTGCGCCAGGGCCTACTTTGATGCATTTGATTCGTTGCCGCATGGTCGCTTCGTGCAATAATCGGAGACGAATGAAAATCTGCATGGATGAATGGGCGGCTTGTTCGTTTGACATTTTCAGCTGCGTCACTGAATATTGAAAGTGAATGCGGCTGAATATGATCAATTTTCATTCAATGAATTCGAATATTTTTAACTCTGATCAGTACTCGAGTCACACGAACTAAACATTTTTGTGAAATAATCTAGGCCCCATGCAAAACTGACTCAGACATCACTTCGTTAAAAGTTTAATAACTTCTTTTAACAAAGCCGGATTTACTAGCAGTCTTCAACAAAGTTGTAGACAATTAAATTATCTTTCTTATTTTCACTTACAGTGATAATACGACGCATACAGTGCCACCTAGTGGCGAAAATACGAACTAGGGAGTTTTCTCCATGTAAATTGTTGAAAAATTCCATACAAACTTCAGGTACGTTGGTCCGGTAGTAAGACTTGTCTGATTTGCTTCAAATTTGGTGCAAGTACTCCTGGTGGGACTAGGAATCGACTCAGGGGAGGGCCGATTGAGTTTTCAAAAATTCATCATTTTTCTGGGCAGTCTAATCATCACCCTTGCCCGATATATGCAACTTGTTCCGAATACACTTCAGCAGTGCTCTGTCCGATGAAACCTTAACCAAGGAACTGGTTTTCTGCGGGTGTCAACTACGTTCCTCTCCGTTCTCCTATTGGCTCTCACCCTCCAATCACAACTACCATGATCAACACTGCATGTTCCAAGCTTAAGTCATCGTCGAATGCTGGACCTGATTGAAGTCCATTCGTAGTACTGAAAAACTGCCCAAATAGTATTTTCGTACCATTAGCAGTGCTTTCCAATACCTCTCTACAGTCAGGAACTTTCCCAATTTTGTGGCAAAAATCGTATATATTCCCAATCTTCAAAAAGGGGACCAAATTCGACATCTCGAATTACAGCGGAATAGCTAGATTACGTGCTGTTTGAGTTAATAGTTCTCGATTTTATCGCATATAATTGCTTATAGGAAACATTGGGGGTCGATAGGGCAATTAGAAGGTATTGGAGGCTGTGGCGGTGGTCACAATCACAATTCTCTGTCTGTTTTCCAGTGGACACGTTCAAAAAAACCTTGGAAAATGAAAAAAACAAAGACTCACGGCAAGACAAGGAATATGTGCATATAATTTCTCGAACTGCATAACAAAAAACTCAACACGGCTGTATGTGTAATCTTCCAAGAATCTAGTATCGTGCACATCTTTAGTTTTTCAATAATTACAAACACGTTAACAGGTCGACCTTATCTACACTGATTTCACCGCAGCCTTCGATAAAATTAACCATCAAATAACTGTAGCAAAAGTGAATAGACTCAGATTCAGTGGTGCTTTTTGGAATTGGCTTCAGTCATATTAGACTGGTCGTGAAACAACAGTAAAAATTGGAGACCTTACTACATCTCCTTTCGCAGTCAGCTCTGGAGTTCTTCAGGGCAGTCATCTAGGACCTTTTATATTTCTGTTCTATCTTAACGATTTAAACTAATTACATATAACTACAACATTTTGCATGGGGACGGGCATAGCGTAGTTGGTAAATTGATTGCCTTGTACGCAACTCACCTGGGTTCGATTTCCAACCCCGCACATAGGGTTAGAAATTTTTCCTTAAGAGATTTTTCTAACCCGAAGAGGCAAATGGCCTATAGGTTAAAACCTCTATAATTGAAATTAAAAAAAAAATGGCAAACTGTTCTCAATCGAGAAATTTCTGTAAGGGGTTAACTCAGCTTAAGGGATCATATAGAATATGTAATTTCTCCAAGGCCTCAAAGCTTTTAGGATTCATTTTTTCCGTTACTAAAAATTTCATCGATGTCCATTGCTTAAAGGCGCTGTATTGTGCTATTCAGCGTAAATTTGTTCGCTTTGCCCTTCGTAATTCACCATGGAGGAGCCCGCTATACCTCCCAAGCTATCAGGACCGCTGTCTACTTATCGATCTCGATCTGCTGTCAGTTCGTCGAGATGTTTTAACCCTTTCATGCCCAACTTTTTTCTAGTGCATGTAGGGTTTCAAAACTTTTTTTCCATTGAAACGGTGGGGTCAAGAAACTCGAAAAACCTTTTTTAATAAAGGTAGGTGCTTTTTTTGCAGTGCTAGAAGCAGCTCAATTTTTACCTTTCAATGCTCACTACAATTTTCCTAGATTACTTACAATAGTCCAACTGCGTGGAAAACGTAGCCAAAAACCGTCTAAATTGATAAGTTTTATCAGTTTTCACTAATATTGCAAAATAACGAAGATATATGAAAAATTCATTTTCCGTCGTCAACGTAAACGGACCCTGGCAGCACTGCTCCATCGGAGTTCAAATAGACTAATTGCAATAACTTCAGTTCTAGAGCTGATCCTTGTAACTGTTAATACTCAAATGAAAGCCAAAAGTCGCATTTATTAGCCTTACTTGTTTTTATGAGCAAATCTTGCCTCAATCAAAAGTTATAGCTGTTTAAAAACGTTGTTGTCCACAAACAACATGGGCATGAATGGATTAAAGACAGTTCTTTGCTGATATACTTTAATCGAGAACTGATTGCCCAGATCTCCTTGTGGATTTTGACGTCCACCGTCGTAGTCTTAGGTCTCATCAATATTTGCGAATCCCTCGTGTTAGAACCAAATACGCCTACAATGAACTATTTTCCAGTATGTGTCTACTATTTAATCGTTGTTCCAATGTTTTCCAACACCATCTTCACGTAGCTTAATGATAAAAACTAAACCCACACCTCGCTCTCTTCCTTTCCCTTACAGAAGCCCGCAAGAAGGACAAGGGTGGCCTCGGTATGATCATGATGATGGGTGTCATGATGAGCAAAATGATGGGCGCCCTTGGAATCGGCAGTGTCGCGATGCTAGCGATGAAAGCGCTCGGTGTGTCGATGATGGCCCTGCTGCTGTCGTCGATTATCGGACTCAAGAAGCTGAGCGAAAGCGGTGACCAAAAGGGCCGCCAGAGTCAGGTGGATGTGCGCATTGCTTCCGATGAGCCGAACGGCTATCAGTTCGGATACGATGAATCGGCAGATGTGATGCGTCGGCGGCGGCGACGACGACGGTCACCGAAAATGTCACCCGAAAATTGGGCCTATCGAGGTTGGACTGAAATGGTGCAGTAGTTAGATATTCGTACATACCTCCTAGTAATTCGTATTTTGGACTTTCCAAGCTGTTAATTTATTTTACCACAGTAAATTGCTACACACGAACGATGTTAGATACGTGCTCTCGCGATAGAACAAAAGAAATTTCCATTCATATCCTGAATTTTTTATTTTGGATCATTTCGTTTGAAGTATTTGAGACCAATGATGTATGGAAGCAGTTGTTTTTATCTGTGTGTCAGCTCGACTACTCGTAGTTTTTTCTCCTTTTATCTCTTTCCTTTCTGGATAAGTTTTCGTGGATACTTTCAATTGCAGTTCAAATTTCTGTAACTGCATTTCTTCCATTCATTTCAATGATCTATTTGATTGTTATCTATCGCTATTTGGATATGCTACGCTCACGCTTTTTAGTGTTTATTATTTACAACCAACTTACAAGAGTATAATTTAAAGAGTCATGCATACTGTAAGTAGTTGCTGTGATTCTGTCAAATCCAAAAAAGTTCAGCCGGAAGATGAGTTGGAATTCTGGCTGGATCTAGTTAGTGAAGGATCAAATTATATCACGGAAAAAACTATTGGACCTAGTGGACCGATCTTTTTAATGTTAATGTCACTTCTTTGGCCCTAGGTACCTGGGATAGGGCAAAGGTTATTAACCCTGTCCTGGTTAATGAGCCAAAGTTATAGCGCCTTTACTCGCCCTCGAAGACTCAACCCTCCAGTTCTCGAAGAAAAACTGTAAAATTTAAGAGTTTCTGTACCTTTCTTTAATAAGAGACGTGTTATTCCTGCACAATCTGCGTGGAACGTTTTATTATAGGCTCCTCCATACACCGTGAACAAATCAGTATCATCGATTGCTTGAGAACACTTTGGGTAGCCCATTGTGTTTGCTATATAGCTTAGCTTCGATAAGACGAACAATGGTGGAACCGTCAATGAGCAACAGACGAATAAACTTTAACTGTTTTTTTTTAACTCTGTGTGTCGGTTTAATTAAACTATAGTTCGAACATACACTAAACAAAACGATTCGTAACAATTTCCGGCCAATATCAAATAATTTTCACGGGTATAACTGAACTCAAGACGGAAGATAAAATGAAATGCGATGATCAAGCGACCTTCTTGTGAAGCTCTTCGTTGACAAAACAAACCAATTAGGAACTGATTCAATATTGAGACTGGAACTGGATAAAATTAGCTCGCGATTGTGCCCATTATAGCGGTAGAGCAATCTCCCTGTCATGGAAGGCCTTTCTGTAGAGCCAGCATCAGTGTCATGAAAATTATAAACACTCATAGTAATAGACTCGCGGATGCAAAAACCGCAAAACTGGCAACTAGAAAATTAAGCATTTTAAACTGGCATCACCCAAAAATTCGATCATCTGTTTTTATCAAAATAATTTTTCAAGAGGTTGAATATATGAATAAAAAAAAATTATACATTTGATACTGAGCAACAAGGAATAAAAAAAGCAAAAAATATCAAATTTCTGAAAAAAACACAAAATTGATGAAAAAGAGCAATAAATATATTTCTAAATGACATTGTAAAATAATAATACGGACATGAAAAGTGAAGCCTATGTGAATAACAAAATATATTTTTAAATAAAATCGCAATACTTGTTCTTTTTTTTATTCATTTCGTTAATTTTATAGGTACAAATGCGTTAGCTTGGCGGTGCCAAGTTCTTTTGTTTTTTCATTTTGGATATTTTAAAACTAGGAGGTTACAATGTTGAAATATTTTTTTACATAGGTTCATCTATGTATGGAGAACCAAAAATCCGGATGCGCAATTGCATTAATACAGGGCAATTGCATATCAAATGTATCCGTAATCGGATTCACAAAGATCACATGAATAATACTCAGCGCGCTGAATAGTAGCCATGTGATAATTGGGTTTGCGATGTCCAGTCTGTGAGTCTGTGCCCTGACCAGAATACTGCAGTTGTGCTTGGAAAAATGCAACAAATTTCTTGACATTTTCGGACTCACATCCGGCAGAAAAGCCTTTGTTTGAACGCAAGTTTGCAAGCTACGCCAATGGTTGGCATGTTCGAATGCAGCCCAAGAGCGAATCTTGTGCTTTATCCAACTTATTGACAGTGGTAGAACTGGTTCTGGACCAACGAAATCAGTCGCAGCGCCAGCTCTAGCCAATTCGTCCGCCCATTCATTTCCAGTAATACCGGAATGACCGGGTACCCATAGAAGGTAGATAGCATTTGAAATGCTAAGTTTTTCGATTTGAGTTGCGATTACTAATTTCGATCTCGAATCTGCCGAACTAAGTGCTTTCAGGGCAGCCTGACTGTCAGAGCAAAAATAGATTCTTTTACCGCAAATTCCCTGTTGAAGTGCGGATTGTACGCCACACAGAATCGCAAAGCTTTCTGCTTGGAATACGGTACAGTATCTACCAAGCGAGTGAGATTGGTTTAATCTCATCTCATGACAATAGACACCAGCACCGGCGCGGCCCTCCAACAAAGAACCGTCCGTATAACAAACTACGTATTCTTCAAGTTGTCGCTCCATCCAGCCAGACAGCCATTCCTCACGAAGAGGAATTCTCACATTGAAAGTTTTAGAAGGAAAACTACATGTGAGTGTAAGGTCACTGGGAGCAAGTGTATATTCATCCCAAGTAACCATTTGGGGCCACAGTCTTGTGTGGCTAGTTACACGATCTATTGGGTTACTGTTCCAGAGCCGAGTAACCTTAAGACGGTATGCACAAGAAAGTGCTTCTTGTTTCAGAAACACATGTAGTGGTTTTATGTTCAAGAGTGCCTCGAGAGCAGCAGTAGGTGTTGTCGAGAACGCACCAGTCATCGCCATCAAGACCATCCTCTGAAGATGGTTTAACTTTGATTGGATTGTCATGACTTCTCCCTTCTGCCACCAAACAAGGCACCCGTATGCCAGTATTGCTCTAACAATTGTAGTGTAGATCCACTGAATGTACTTGGGTTTGAGTCCCCAAGATTTTCCAAAAGCCCGTCTATATTGGCCAAAGGCCATGCAAGCTTTCTTGATCCTGAAATCGATGTGAGCTGTCCAATTAAGTTTTGAGTCGAGAATTGCCCCAACGTACTTAACTTGATCTTCGACAATAATTTCAGAGTCAAAAAACTGCAATGGACGAGCTCCGGTTGTAATCCTTCGTTGCGTGAAAAGCACCATTGAGGTTTTATTTGGATTAACTGATAGTCCAACATGAAGACACCACCGCTCAACAACATATAAGGCTTGTTGCATCAAATCAAAAAGTGTGTTAATGCAAATACCGGTGATCATTATATGATAATCATCGGCGAAACCATACGTCGAAAACCCAAGCTCATTTAGTTTTCTCAACAAGCTATCGGCGACAAAGTTCCATAGAAGTGGTGACAGCACACCACCTTGAGGACATCCGCAGACACTCAGTTTCCTCATCTCTACTTGTCTTAACGATGAGCACAGATGTCGGTTGCTAAGCACTGCGTGTATCCAGTTCGTGATATATGAAGGTACTCCATGATCTCGTGCTGCTTCCAAAATGGATTCGAAAGACACGTTGTCAAAAGCACCTTCAATATCGAGAAAAACTCCTAAACTTGATTGCTTTTGTGAAAAAGTTTTTTCAATGTTGTAGACAACATTGTGTAACAGGGTGGTAGTAAACTTCCCCCGCTGATATGCATGTTGCATTGCATGCAGCGGGTGCTCGCCCAAGCTACCATCCCGAATGTAGTGGTCGATTAAACGTTCCACTGATTTGAGAAGGAAGGAGGTCAGACTGATCGGTCTAAAGCTCTTTACCTCCTCATAAGTGACGCGGCCTTGGGAATGAATTTGACAGTTATTTCCCGCCACGCTAATGGAATGTATCCTGTTGCAAGACTGCAAGTAAGAACCTTTTTCAAAATATGCTTGAAGTGTTCATATCCTTTTTGTAGTAGAACTGGAATAATTCCGTCCTTTCCCGGAGACTTACACGGAGCAAAACTTTCAATCGCCCATTTGATCGATTCGGTTGTCACAATTCTACGAGCAAATGCCCAAGAATCAGAACTGCCTGAAAAGAACTCAGGGGCAGTCGTCAGTGATGGCTTCGTACAACCTGGAAAATGTGTGTCAAAAAGACAGTTGAGTACTACATCTTCGTCAGACGAGTATTCACCATTAGCAGTTCTAATGGAACTGACATGAAAGTCTTTCGATTTCGAAAGTAACTTATTTAATCTACTAGTCTCGTTGAGACTTGAGACATTTGTGCAGAGGCTTTTCCAATCACTTCGCTCAGAGGATCGAAGGGTATTTCTGTATGCTTTGCGAGCCAACTTAAATGCCTCCGACCCGTCCCTGCGTCTGCGATTCCAAGCTCTCCTACATAACTTTTTGAGTCGAACAAGTTCGGTATTCCACCAAGGTGTTCCTCTAGAAGCACGCATAACTCGAAGCGGACAAGCCTCTTGGTATGCTGCTACTATGAGTGAGCTTGTTTTATCCACGACCTCAACCAAATCACTTGGAGATTCAATCGTCGGAAGATACCCATGAAACCTAGTCGCCAAGCCCTCTTCGCAGAGGTCCCAGTTCGTAGATTTGGGATTACGATAGGTGACGATATCTAGCGAGACGTTTAAATGATCAAAGACGATGTACTTATGATCAGAAAACGACGGTTCGAGCTCGTTTGGTACGAGCCAGTTTGGTCTCGTTTGGTTTGGTACGAGCCAGTTTGTCAACTCATGAGTAATGCTGTCAGAGCAGAGAGTTACATCTAACACCTCTTCTCTGCCAGCTCGTGCAAAAGTTGGGCGGTTTCCTGCATTAAGAATGTGCAGATATGTACTACTTAAGTATTCCATCAATTCGGTGCCTCTCAAATTGATATCAGAGCTGCCCCAAATTATGTGGTGGGAATTCTGCCGATTATGAGAGGAAACCCATTTCTGCCACAGTATGATACAACTCTTTTGAAATCATCAGAAGGTGATGGAGGGAATCCTTCAAAAGTCATCGGACCTCGAGTCGCTCTCGCTTCAGTTTCCGTAGTGGTAAGGGAGACGGCGGTTACATAGTGGCAGTCTGGAGCTGATCGGTTCCACAAGGCAGGAGAAAACTTCTAAAAACTAGAAATAAAAAGAGGGTGGCTAAATTGGGATATTTATCGTTTTTATGAAAGTATAAATAAGGGACATATAGGGGAAATCACGATTTGCCAGCATATCTCGGACTGGGACATTGGGTGGTCTACCTCGGGCCCGAAGGGAATCCTTTAACTGAGACCTGGCGTCCAAATACCCGGCGCATACCCAGAAAACGTGCTCGATGTCGTGATAGCCCTCGTCACAAGCGTACAGACTACTCTCCGCAAGCCCAATACGCCGCAAATGCGCATCTAAGGTGTAGTGGTTGGACATAAGTCGGGACATTACACGAATAAAATCCCGACCCACATCCATCCCCCTGAACCAAGGCTTCGTTGATACCTTAAGGATAATGGAATGTAGCCATCGTCCAAGTTCACCATTGCTCCACAAGATTTGCCAACTGTTGAGTGTCCTCTGACGACAAATAATAAAAAATTCGTTGAAGCAGATTGGTCTTTCGTATATGTCATCATTTATGGCGCCCACCTTTGCTAATGAGTCGGCCTTTTCATTGCCCGGGATAGAGCAATGAGAGGGGACCCAAACAAAGGTAATCTGATAAGATTTTTCAGATAACGTACACAAGGACTCCCGTATCTTCCCCAGGAAATATGGGAATTGCTTTTTGAGCTTCATCGAACGAAGAGCATCAATAGAGCTGAGGCTGTCCGAAATGATGAAGTAGTGATCTGTGGGCAGAGTGTCGATGATCCCAAGAGTGTACTGAATTGCAGCTAACTCTGCGACGTAAACTGAACCGGGATCATTGAGCTTGAATGAAGCGGTGATAGTATTGTTGAATATACCGAAGCCAGTGGACCCATCGAGATTTGATCCGTCAGTGTAGAACATTTTGTCGCAGTCGACTTCTCGGCATTTATTATAAAATACATTGGGGATCACTTGCGGGCGTATATGGTTCGGGATTCCACGAATCTCTTCCTTCATGGATGTGTCGAAGAATACAGTAGAATCAGAAGTATCTAGGAAACGAACAAGGTTGGGAGTATATGAAGAAGGATTAATGCTCTGTGCCATGTAGTCGAAGTACCAGGCCATAAATCGGGTTTGAGAATTAAGCTCGTCGAGCCTCTCGAAGATTTCAATCACCAACGGGTTCAGAATGTCGCATCGGATGAGCAATCGATATGAGAGTTCCCAAAATCGATTTTTTAGCGGAAGAACGCCCGCCAGCACTTCGAGACTCATCGTATGGGTCGAGTGCATGCAACCCAAGGCAATGCGCAAGCAACGATACTGGATTCTCTCCAGTTTGATGAAGTGTATGTTCGCAGCGGAGCGGAAACAGAAACACCCGTACTCCATCACGGACAATATCGTTGTTTGGTATAACCTGATCAGGTCTCCTGGGTGGGCACCCCACCATGTTCCAGTTATTGTTCGGAGAAAATTGATCCTTTGTTGGCATTTCTGTTTCAGATACCTAATGTGACATCCCCATGTACCTTTAGAGTCGAACCAGACCCCGAGGTATTTCAATGTAAAAACCTGATTGATCGTTGCACCCAGTAATAGAAGCTGGAGTTGTGCCGGCTCACGCTTCCTAGAAAAAACAACCAACTCAGTTTTCTCCGTGGAGAACTCGATACCCAGCTGAAGAGCCCAAGCAGACGAATTATCCAAGGTATTTTGTAATGGTCCTTGCAAGTCGGCAGCTTCGGGCTCTGTAACAGAGACCACCCCGTCGTCTGCAAGTTGCCTTAGTGTGCATGAATTGGCAAGACAACCATCAATGTCATTCACGTAAAAATTGTAGAGCAGGGGACTTAGGCATGAGCCCTGGGGAAGACCCATGTAACTAAATCGCGATGTTGTTAAATCGCCATGCGAAAAGTGCATGTGCTATTCAGACAACAGGTTTAGCAAAAAGTTATTTAAAATTGGTGAAAGACCATGCTGGTGCAGCTTCTCTGAAAGAATGTTGATAGAAACTGAGTCAAAAGCCCCCTTATTATCCAAGAAGACTGATGCCATCTGCTCTTTGTTAGCATAGGCCATTTGGATTTCTGTAGAAAGCAACGCAAGGCAATCGTTCGTCCCTTTGCCTTTGCGGAAGCCAAATTGTGTATCTGACAGTAAGCCATTTGCTTCAACCCAATTGTCGAGGCGAAACAAGATCATTTTCTCGAACAACTTCTGAATACAGGACAGCATTGCAATCGGCCGATACGAGTTGTGGTCGGAGGCTGGTTTTCCTGGTTTTTGTATGGCGATGACCTTCACTTCCCTCCAGTTATGAGGGACAATGTTACCCTCAAGAATATTTAACAAGCGCCTTTTTGCAGTGTCAGGCAGATTCTTCAGCAAGTTGAATTTGATTCTGTCTAACCCTGGGGCGTTATTGTTGCGTGACAAGAGAGCAAGTGAGAACTCCACCATCGAAAAAGGTGTTTCGTTCGCGGTATCGTAAGGAGACGCGGCGCGGCACGTTTTCTGTACCGGGACAGAGTCCGGACAGATCTTCTTGGCGAAAGCGAATATCCTACGGTTTGAATATTCCACGTTCTCGTTGGTACTGTTTCGGTTACGCATACGTCGAGCCGTACCCCAAAGAGTGCTCATCGCAGTTTCTCTCGTTAACCCGTCGACGAACCGGCGCAAATAACTGCGCTTTTTGGCTTTCATTAGACTCTTCATTCGCCTTTCTAACGACGCGTACTGTTCATAGCTAGCGGGTAACCCGTCTTCCCGGAAGGTCTTATATGCAGTTGACTTTTCCGCGTACAGCTCTGAGCACTCTTTATCCCACCACAGGGTGGGAGACCGTCCATGGGTATTCGCGCTGGGTACTGGTTTAGTCTGAGCTTGATTCGCACTGTCGAGAATGAGTGTCTATAATGAAAATCAAAACAACAACGAAATGAGAATTTTTATCGAATGTCGTTTTCAGTGGCGTACTCAGGGTTTTTTGAAGAGTTAATCTATCTATCTATCTATCTATCTATATATATATATATATATATATATATATATATATATATATATATATATATATATATATATATATATATATATATATATATATATATATATATATATATATATATATATATATATATATATATATATATATATATATATATATATATATATATATATATATATATATATATATATATATATATATATATATATATATATATATATATATATATATATATATATATATATATATATATATATATATATATATATATATATATATATATATATATATATATATATATAGATAAATGTTCGTAAGTATATGATTTATGGACTCCCAAACGGCTTAACCGATTGTCGTAAAAATTTATACATAGTAGGCATTTGTTATGGAGCGTGTTTGTGTGCTATTGGTTAGGAATTATCTGCCCACCAGATGGCGCTTCGGAACAAATTGTGTTTTCCTCCTATTTCGTTAAAAGTCGCAGCAACGCGCGGTGGGTATTAGCTAGTTCTTCATAATTACTTCTACGAGATTTAATCGCCAAAATTATTACATACGCTTTTTATGTAGAATGCTTCTTTAAAATTGTTAAAACTCCAAAGTTGATACTTACGAAATTATGTGATCTTGACCGTTAGAAAATTTTTCGAATTCTACTTTAAAGGTTCTCTTAGTATTTTCATACTGTGACTTAATTGACATAATATAAAATAAATTATAAAAATCATCTGTTAGTCTAATTTTGTTTCTGAATTTTCAATAATTCAATCTTTCACAAAATTAAGATATTTTCGAAAAATCAATGATTTTTTTCACCACAACCCCTCCACCATCGCAGACCAAATCTCTAGCTACGCCTTTGGTCGTTTGGAATGCCTGTTTATTAGTTCGATTAATCGAGAACTAATCGGACATCCCTAATTACACTGCCACAATTAAAACGGCATTTCTGCACACTCAGGACACAGCATAGAATTGTCAGTGCGGCCCAACTAAAACATGAACTAGAAAATTCATTGTAATTAATTAAGCTAAGAACTGATTGCTGATTGCAGAGAATTTATTTTCACATGCAGCACGTGAAAATGCAATGTTTGACATGAAACTAATCATTGCCATTTTTAGCTTTCGTATGTTCTCGTATAGAATTTATAGATTTTTGACAATTATTTACAAATGAACAATTTCCAACCATATTAAATAATCGATTCATTCGATGCTTCGAAAGGAAATTTTGGATACTGTCAGAAGCCATTGTGGACGATTCATACATTACGTTACACTATGACAAAATGTGACATATTGTGGAGAGGTAATAAGTCAGAACGTTACGTAACATGTTTTCACTGAAGAAAAAAGAATCTTTTTTAACATCCGTTACGTACTACAGCAGGAACAGATTAAGTAATTTGTGACAATTTTTACATGATCGAGAGGGGAGTAAATTTTGAGTAGCTCTTGCGTTACGTCATTTATGAATGTTTCCTCAATGGCACGATACACCAACCGAAGGCAACGACAGATGAGTTGATTATCCTGATAGCCCGTAACGTATCACAACTAATTTGTCGAAACCTTGTCGTTGTACAGCGAGTGAAACCGGAAAGAGAAATGGTAGTAATTTCACTCTGCGAAAACGCGCGAAGCTGACTTGACTGCCCCGACGGACGCGAGGCAATGCCCCTACTTTTGAAGGGGTGGGAGAGTGTTGCATTTATGACAGGGTGCGTAATCATTCTAAAGAGAGCGGATGGTAATTGATTTTCTGTGTCACTGAACGTATTTTGTCGAGCGGGAGCAAATTTCGTTGATTGACGGCGATTGCTTCCGTCACGAGCGACGACGACCATAACCATTACTTTCAACGGCACTTTCATCACCCGGAACGAATTATGACTGACGCAATCAATCTGCGATACCTAAAGAAATCAGGCAGGTAACAAGGATGAACGTGTCATTTAATGGAAATTGTTTTGTAATAAACACTGCTCAAAGGCGATGAGAAAAACCAGCGTTTGTATTTTTTTCTTAAAAAAAGCTTTCGATTCAACGAAAGCTTTCATATAGAGATAGACACTTTCGGTAAAGTATGCATTTAGGCGTACTTCATGATAGAGCAACAAATGAGCTACGGACAAAGATCTACGATCATGACAGATCGTAAATTAGTTCACTTGGAAAAATATTGGATTTTCACTACTTTTGGTTCACAGATCTTTTGCTCATGAGCACTGCAGTCACCAAATTTTTTTACGATGTCGTGAAAAGGAAAAAAAAGCAAATTGATATTGAGTTAAACGGAAGCAATAATATAAAAAATAACGTTTTCGCATAATTAGGCAATCAACAAAACCTTTTTCAGACAATCGAGCGGTGGGTTTTACGATATTATTTTTTTCAGCTCCCGCGAGCAGAAAATCTCGTCCAACGAACATCTTTCGTTGGTCCGATTCGTTTGTCGGATATTGCGCCCACCCGGGTGACATCCGAAGAAATAAACAATAATCAGCTGATCAGAATTCTCACATAGATTGCCTAATTGCTTCCATTTAAATTATGCTTCGATCTGTTTTTCCGTTGGATACCACTAAATATCTTAAGGTTTTGGCACTTCTATCTGTCTATCTATATATACAAAAGTCAATGTTTGTATGTATATGATTTATGGACTCCCAAACGGCTTAACCGATTACCGTCAAACTATACGTAATAGACATTTGTTATGGAGCTTGTTTGTGTGCTATTAGGGTAACCAACCCATTGTGGACCCCTAGAGGAAGAAAAATTACGTGAACGTCAAAAAATATTTGCTTGCCTATGTTTTTTAATGCAATACATGCACGAGTCTGCTCCAAAATTACTGTTCTTGAAAGAAAACTGTCAATGGATGTTTTATACCTTGACATAAACTCGAAAATGACATTTCTTCACAGCATGAATTTTTCACTTACGGACCCTTCCACACTAATTTGAACAGTGTTCCAAGCATATTTTGGACACACTGAATGTGACTGAATATATTTTGGAAACAGTGAAGTTTTTTTTCTACTAAACTGACCTACTGACTCGTTCTCTTTGCAGTATATTTAATGCATGAAAGAAAAACATAAGCAAATCAGTGACTGCCAATCAAATATGGTACATTAATCTTTATATGGAAGGCTGACTGCATGAAGTATTTTTTTAGTTCTATAATTTTGAGAAATAGAAAAACTTTCGGAACGATTAGGTTACTGCAGACTTAACACAGTAGCATTAAATGTTATGCAATAGAGTTACCAATAATATATTACGTGTAACAACTCATCAGCAGCAGTATTATGGAGTAACATCCTCAAGTGGATGATAAATCAAGGTTCAAAGTTCGTCAGGAATCTTCGAAAATCGAAATTTGCTCCCGCTCGACAAAATATTATTTTTAATTATTTAATTTAATTTTTACGAGGTGGTTTCTTGTTATTCTTTCTAAGCTCAGTTTTTCTTTGTTTCCTTTACTTTTCTTTTTTCTTCAGTTTACGCCTTGTGGTATTCAACTGTTCGGCGCAATGTTAACCCTTTCATGCCCAACTTTTCTCTAGTGCATGTAGGGTTTCAAAACTATTTTTTATTGAAAACGCTGGGGGGGGGGGGGTCAAGAAACTCGAAAAAACTTTTTTCATAAAGGTAGGTGCTTCTCTTGCAGTGCTAGAAGCTGCGAAATTTTTACCTTCCAATGCTCCAATGGTTTGGAAATTGTAGCTAAAAATAGTCTAAATTGGTAAGTTTTATCAGTTTTTACTAATATTGCATCATAACGAAGTTATATGAAAAATTCATTTTCCGTCGTCAACGTAAACTGTCCCTGGCAGCACTGCTCCATCGGAGTTCAAATAGACTAATTGCAATAACTTCAGTTCTAGAGCTGATCCTTGTAACTGTTAATACTCAAATGAAAGCCAAAAGTCACATTTATTAGCCTTACTTGTTTTTGTGAGCAAATCTTGCCTCAACCAAAAATTATCGCTGTTTAAAAACGTTGTTGTCCACAAACAACATGGGCATGAATGGGTTAAAACAGCAGGACTACGTCGCTTGAATCGTGATGTTCCTGTTCGTGTGAGTGTTTCAGGTGATTCTAAGAATTCAGCACGCACACTCTTATTATTATTATTTAGCTGTGATATGCCTCTTAGATTTGTCAACATATAGTCGAATTCAATAAATTCGAACTACAAATGTTCTTCAACATGGATTTCAGAAGTCTCCTCTTTGGTCATATTACGGTCTTCAATGAAATGTTCCTCAATCGTTTGGTTTTCGACATCCATTGGTTTGAATATTTTTAAATAATTAGACCAAAAAGAGCAGGCGACCTACCGTTACGAAATTTTTCACTTTTTGATTATTCTAACTCGATAAACAAATAGCTGTCAAGAAAGAAAATCGAGAGGTGTCCAAAATAAGTTGATATCAATTTTTAAGACAAATTGTGGACACCATTTGTTTAAGATTTTTTAGATAAAACATTACGAAGAAACCTTTTCAAACACGTAAAATGCATAATACCAAATCTGACAAACTAATTAAATCGATAAAAAATATTATATTTGCACATTTAAATCCAATTTGAAAATGTATCATTTCCACCGGTTCCCCTTGGCTATCGTTGAAACATGAAACGTTTTCGGTGATATTTTTGAAAACTGTGGATTCTGTTTAATTTTAAACAATTAGAGATGAACTAATGATATTGAAACTTAATAGACAACCCAAGGAATGTAATTGCTGCATCAAACCAAACAAATGCAGAGAAACTTGGCAGTGTAGGAGGCAAATACATTAACAGGGTTCAAAATATGTAGGGGTCCAAATTAGGTTGGTTACCCTAGTTGGGGATTATCTGCCCGCTAGATGGCGCTTCGGAACAAATTGTGTTTTTCTTTAATTTCGTTGAAAGTCGCAGCAACGCGCGATGGGTAGTAGCTAGTGCTTCATAAACCCAAAATTCTCAAGCCAACCAAACTTTCCTTGGGAGCACTGCTGGTCTACCATAATGGAATGAATTATTTGTCTATTTTTCGTTCCACCTATCTCTTCGTATCAGGATAACTTCAAGAAATCAACACACACTAAAGTCAGAGTGTATGTAAAGAGAGTGATGTCATGTTAACTCGTGAAAATAAAAGTTTTGGCAACAAGGAAATTTTCTGCAAACATCATGCTTAAGCCAACTAGTTGGGATATTCAAACCAGGTGCGCTACTGTCGTCATGTTTTTTTGTGGCTGAGTTCGTCTGAATTGACAGGGGTTATTACTCTACCCAGTCAAACTAGTCCGGAACCGGTTCGGAATTCCAGCTCAAATGTATAAACCGATTGAGTCGGAATCGGTTGTTTTCTTTGAGCAAGATTCCATACTGAATCCATTCAGGATTTCCAACCGATTCCAGAATGGATTTGATGGATAGTTGGGATAAGCTGATGTGGCGGCGCTAGTGTTTATCGTATATCAATTCAAATGTTTACACACGTTTTTAAAATATTTTGTTCGATCATGGATGTCTGTTCTCTGTGCTTAAGCCTAAAGTGACTTTTCGATTGTTGTTTTGTTGTGCTTTAGTTGGTCGAATTATTCGATTCAAATATAACTTAAATAATTTGGTTTTGCTTGGCTATATGAAAGATACAATTAACGAAATTTGCAGCAGCGTTTTAATGGACCCATAGAACATTGCATGAAAATGTATAACCTCACTTTTCTGACAGTTCAAAAATGTTTGAATCCACCCAGTAAAAGAAACTTGGTTCGAATTCTAACACCATGTAAACAAGCTCGCTGAACTGTCATTTTTTCGAGCATTTTTACTCATATGACTTCATCTTGCAATGCCCAATCGACCCCAAATATCTCTTTTAAGCAAAACGTCACCGCCCCTCTCTTCTATCGGCCAAATCTCTCTCGTTATCTATTTTTAGATCCAGTGGACTGCACTGCAATTCTTTTTATTTCAATCTCAATACTTCCCACACATAACTTCCCAAATCCATCATATTTGTTTACACTTCTCGTTTGGAACCGTTGCGTCAACGCGTCTCTATCACTGAGAACTGACATACAAGTCAAGTTTTCAATATGTGTAAGAAATAAAATTGTCGTTTTGAAATGTCACTAGCAAGTAGCAACTTGCCACTAGCCGGTGCTACGATCGATAAGCAAGCGCTATACGGGCGTTGCCTGCAAACTTGGATACAAAGATGATTCATGCATGCGAACCTGTATGCGATGGTGATTTTCAACGTATTTTCATTTAATTCTTACACAGGTTTTTCAGGAAAGTTTGTTCTAGCTTATATGTTTATAATTTGGGTCTCTATATAAGCATCATCTACACGCTCATTCAAAGCTACTCAAAATATGGGTTCCCACTATTCAATTTAAAAAAACTGGGGCAAACTGTCTAAAACGAGTATCGATTTGAGTAGAATTAACTTAACTCTTGAGTAAACTTTAAATTATCAAGCATTTGAGTGTAAAAAAACTTGCTGGCGCAGGAAGTGCGACGTCAACAAATAACTGGAAATCATTCAAATGTTTATTTAACAGCAAAAGAGCCATTAAGGAAACTGAAAGGTAAATTTCTCACGCGTTGTGTTAGCGAGGGGCAATGATTTTGGAGGTCCTGTAGCAAAACACCAATTTTGATGTAATAGCTCAAAGCTGGAAATTATATTTTTATTATAAACAATCGTGGGCAATTAATTTAGCATTTACTCACATTCAGTCTCCTAATTAAATTCCAAATGCTCGCCAACAGAGTGAACTCCTAGCTCAAGAACTGTCTAATTGGTATATTTATAATTGAACTGAAATTAATGTTTAGTATTTCGAGTGAATACAAACTGAAATATTCTGCCTAAAGGTTAGTTGACATATACTGCCATGTTGAGTTCAACCTTATTCTACCTGCTTGTTCGTCTAACAGTACAAACTTCAGCACGGTGGCTCAATAGTTTGGCTCTTGATATCGAGGGGTAAAGTCGTCACAGTTTTCCCGCAACATTCTCCCCCACGTGTCGCCCGATGTCCTGTTTCGGCGTCACCTCCAATATCTAACAGGGCTAGCTTGACAACTGCACGCTCTCGCAATATCCCATTCGCTGTTTGTACATCCACTCGACGTACTCTGCCATCCTTGCCTGGGTAAGTTTTTAATACGCGCCCTCGAAGCCAACGATTACGAATGCCATCATCTACGACCAACACCAAATCACCCTCTTTGATTGGTTTCACATCATGAAACCACTTTGTCCTCCTTGAAATCATGGGCATGTATTCTGTAACCCAACGACGCCAAAATCCATCCGGTGTATGCTGAATCCTGTTCCAGCTACATCTCATCGCGGCTTCCGCTCCTACTGGGTCCTTTACCGGTTGTTGTACACCCCTAGAACTCAGCATCAGGAAATGGTTAGGGGTCAAAGCCTCACTATCTGCATTTTCCAATGGAACGAATGTCAGAGGTCGTGAATTTACCATATGCTCCGCCTCTGTTAATAGTGTGACCAGAGACTCCTCATCCAATTTGCGTTCAACGGGAATTGCGCCCAATGCAGCTTTCACTGATCTCACCATCCTCTCCCAGCAACCTCCCATGTGTGGTGTCGCCGGTGGATTGAATCGCCACTGCGTGTGCGCATCGGTGAATGTGCTGCTCAGCTCGTTGTTGATTGTCTTGTGCAGCTCATGCGACAAGTCTCTGCTGGTACCTTGGAAGTTCGTTCCCCGGTCTGAGTAAATCTCCTGTGGTGCTCCTCTGCGAGCTACGAATCTGCGAATGGCTTTTTTACACGAATCCGTTGAGAGACTTGCGACGATTTCTAAATGAACTGCACGAATCGTCAAACAGGTAAAAAGCGCCACCCACCTTTTCGCAGAACTGCGTCCAATCTTAATAAGAAACGGGCCGAAATAAACTACGCCCGTGAACGTGAATGGGCGCACGAAAGGAGACAATCGAGCACGTGGAAGGGGTGCCATCATGGGAGCTACCGGAACAGCCTTGTAGACATGACACCAGCTACATCGTTTCGCAATTGATCGAACTAGAACTCGTAATCTCGGAACGTTGAACCTCTGTCTTATCTCGTTGACTATCGTCTCATTGTTAGCATGGTGAAACTGACGATGGTAGTAGTTCGCAAGCAACTCTGTTATGCGATGATGTCTTGGAAGAATGATAGGATATCTAGCGTCATATGCAGCGAACTCGGCGGCCTCCGTACGACTTCGAACACGTAAAACTTTGCTATCATCTATCATTGGAGACAACTTCAATATGCTACTTGAATTCTCCAACCGTTTTCGGTCTTTCACCGGTAGCTGCAAGTTTTGAGTGAGTGTAGCGACCTCGTCTGGATATGCATCTGCTTGCGCCCAACGCCATAAACTTTTTTCTGCTCTCTGCAATTCTGCGCGTGTTAAACAAACTGTCCATGGTTTCTGTTCACGGTGCAGTTTGCGAGCGATGAAACGATGAACGTAGGCAGTAGTTCGTAAAAGTATTTCCCATTTTGAAAACCGTTCTAGCTGTACCACTGGTTTCGTTACGAAATGAAAAAACGCAAAAGCAGGGCGCAGTTCCTCCGGTGTACAGTCTATGGTCTCGACGCAATCTTGTGGCCATTCTCCTTCATGGTCGTATAGGAACCTATGACTTACATAAAACTGGGCATTTGGCTCAAATGATGGCCCTTTCTTTCCCCATTTAGTGGCTTCATCTGCAACGTTCATTTGTGATGGGCAATATCTCCATTGCACTGCTTTCGATAACGTCAGAATCTCGTTCACTCGAAAAGCAACATACGGTCGATACCGGCGAAGGTCTGAAGATCTTATCCACTGGAGTGTTGTTTTGGAATCTGTCCAGAAAACAACCCGTGAGATTAAGAGGGAGTGGCCGTCAACGATATTTTTCTGCAAACGGGATCCTATAACAGCCGCTTGGAGCTCGAGACGTGGAATTGAAAGTGGTTGTAGAGGAGCGACCTTTGTTTTGTATGCTACCAATTCACACCGTACATTTTCGCGGTCCATCAAACGGAAGTACGCCACCGCAGAGTATGCTTGCTCACTGGTATCGACAAAAATGTGAAGCTCCAACGATTTTAGACTATCCGGATGGTAATTCTTGAAGTAGCAGCGAGGAACCTTTACCATTTCTATCTTATGTAGCAGGGCAATCCATTGCTTCCAGCGTCCAGAGAGTTTGTCCGGAATGGGGTCGTTCCAACCCACGCCTGATCGCCAAACATCCTGGATTAATATCTTTCCATGAACAACGAATACAGAAACCAAACCGTTCGGATCGTAAATGCTCATCACTATGGTCAGCAACTGCTTTTTCGTAGGGACCTCTTCCGGTATCCATACCATTCCTAGCAGTCGTTCGAAACCGTTTTCCTTTTCGATCACGAAGCTTTTTACTGTCGACGGACTAACGGTCCCGATTCTCTGCAACACCATTTGATCATTCGAAATCCAATTGCGGATGTGGAATCCGGCTTTTGTGTGAACTTCTGCTACCTCCAACGCTATCGTCACCGCCTCGTCTGCTGTATCGACACTGTCGAGGTAATCATCGAAGTAGTGTTTGTTACGAATTGCTGCAGCTGCCTTAGGGTGGCTCGTTTCGTTTTGAGTTGCGTTAAGGTTTTTAACGTATTGCGAATGGACAGGGGAACATGTCGCACCAAATATGGCTACATCAGTCACCATCGTTTCCAACATTTTATCTGGCGAGTCTCTCCAGTAGAACAACCTGATGGAACATGACTTCGATGTCTGCGCAGATTGCCACCTGTCTCTCTCGGAACTGGAATAGCACCGTCAGCAACGGTGTTAACAAGTCAGGCCCTTTTAGCAACATGGTGTTCAAGGATACGCCGTCAACCTTTGCTGCCGCGTCCCATATGAGCCGTATTTTCCCCGGCTTTTTCGGGTTGATGACCACCCCAAGGGGTAGATACCAGGTCCTGCGAGGGTCGAAACTAATCAGCTCTTTCACAGTTGCCTTGTGTGCATAGCCTTTCATTTGAAAATCTGCAATTTGCTGTCGGACTTGGTCGTACAGTACTGGGTCTCGCGCTAAACGCTTCTCTAAACATTTCATGCGTTTTTCCGCCATCGGTTTGCTATCTGGGAACTCAATATAGTCATGTTTCCAGAGTAGTCCGGTTTCAAACCTGCCGGTTTCGGTTCGTCTGGTTGTTTCGAACAGAATTCTGTTGGCTCGCTGGTCATCAACGCTTTCCGAACTGGGTGATGCAACGATGCCAAGGCTTTCTATTGCAAAGAAACTTTTCACGTAATCGTGTAGGTCTCCTTCAACAGAATCTTCGGAAACATGGAACTGCCTGTGTGGAAGCGATGCTATTCCTCCGGTTGTGCTCCCGTAAACAGTCCATCCGAGTCGCGTTTTCGTAGCAATTGGATCTCCCTTCTTTCCTTCTCTCAGCTTCAGTGTTGCTAGAAGATGAACATTGCTCAATCCAATCAATATCCCAGGGACGGCCGATCGCAAACTTTTAATTGGTAGATTCTGCATGTACTTGAACTCTTCAGCCATTTCTGCGGCGTTCATCGTTTGCTCTGGCAGTCCTAGATTATCCACCGTGTACACGTTTGATGCTTTAAACCGCTGTGGACGATCAACACCGGATATCTCTAGGTCAACTTCCAGTGTTTCCGCGAAATTCTTCTTGATCCCTGTTGTCCAGTGGATGCAGAGAGACGTTTTCCTTCCTTCTAAACCCAGAGCTGTGGCCAACGTGCGCTCCAAAAGTGTTACTGATGAACCATCATCGAGAAAGGCGAAGGTGTTCACTTTTCCTTTCGTTCTGTACAACGTAACTGGCAACATACGGAAGAGCGTCGGTGCCGTAGGTTCACGATGCAAGGTGACGACAGCATTCATGCCAGGCTCGCTGGGTTTCGAATCGACTGCAGGATATTCGTAGTGAAGCAGGCGATGGTGCCTCTTCTGACATCCCTTAACTCCACATGGCTCACTCCTTCAAGGCCATCGAGAGTGGGGGACCAAACAGCGCCTGCAAAGCTTTTTCTCCTTCACTAGCTTCCAACGATCGTCTAGGCATAGGTTAATAAACTTGGAACAACTACCTGCCAGATGACCGAAAATGTCACACACTGGACACGCTTTATTATCTTTGCTCGTACGATTCTTGTTTTTGTCCTTGAACTCGTCGTCGTCCTTGCGATGACCTCGCTCGATAGTTGCGTGTGTATTAACAAACACTTTCTCCTTCATTCTAAACCGAGGGTCGTCCTTCGATGTTTTGGGGGAAGCAGCGGCAAACATGGTCACACCACTTGTAGCTGATGCAATTTGCGCCATATACTCGCCGAACACATTAAGATCCACTTCTGACATTTGCTCCTGATAGAGTGCCCAGTTAAACTTAACGTTCGCAGGGAGTTTGTCCACCTGCTCGTGTAGTAGAATAGGGTTCGAGAGATGTTTTTCCATGCCGACCGCTTTCAAATGTCCACAAAGATTTTGGACTACTAAACCGAAAGTCACCAAAGAGTCCAACTTGTCCGCTTTTGGAGCTGGGGTGGCTCGAACTTTGGCAATCATCGTATGAACTATTTGCTCCGGTCGTCCGTACAACAGCTTCAATGATGACAAAACCTGTGGCACCGTCGACGGATGGAGTAGTAGGCTACTCACTGATTCTTTTGCACTTCCCTTAAGTGATTGTTGCAACCGCAATAGATTTTCAAAATCGGTGTACCCACACGTCAGCGTTGAATGGTTGTAACTGCTTATAAACAACGGCCAATCAGCCGGGTCGCCTGCAAACACGGGTAGCTCCTTGCACACCACCTGTCTAGATGCAATTTGCTGAGAAGTAGGTCCCAGAGGGGGTATTACCACAGTAGGGGGGCATGGATCTAAGCTGTGACATGGTTCTGTTGGGCACACTACCGAGAGAGCATTTGATGGCGGTATCGAAGAGAGCATAGATCGAGTACGTCCTCCCAAAGGGCTATCCACAACGGTGTGTGATTCTTGGTGCGCTAAACGTGAGTGGTTATCGTTCATTTCATCGTTTAAGGACATAGCTTCAGAAGGGCTTACTGAGGGATGACTATGATCCGACGAAGCATTACCTTTGACCTTAGTTTTGTTGATGGCTGCTGACGATTGGTTCTTCTCGTGGGACTGAAGCAGGGTTTGCAACTCCTTGCTGTACCATTCGTCCACTGTTTGACTGATTACAGGCTTTTGCGCCTGCTGCGTTGCCTCCAGCTGAATAGTCAGTTGCTGCTCCGATTTTCGCAGTCGTTCTAATTCACTTTTCTGCTTCGCGTGTTCTTCTTGTTGTTTCTGCAGTTGCAATTTTAATTCATTTTCCTGCTTCGTCTGTTCTGCTTCTTGCTGCTGCAGTTGGCGTTTCAACTCTTCTTCACGCTGGCGCTGTAATGCCTGCTCCTTGCTGTGATGATCTTCCAGCTGTTTCACGCGTGTCAGTAAGCTTTGTTCGTAGTGTTTGATATCCTCGTTTTTATCTTCCGAAATAACATCAAGATCCTTCCGCTTTAGTTTGCTTCGCCACTTTAAGAATCTTCAGTTTTTCATCGGTGTAAGTATTCTGAGGCAACGATATTTCCAACAGGTTGAGAATGCTTTCAATGCTAACTGGTTAAACAACGGGGCCGTCGAAATTTTTCTCAGCAATCGGATTGGCACAAAAGGCGTTTAGAACGACTTTGGGAGATTCGGGAATGGCCTGACTGGGATCAGCATCAGCAGCGTTGACTACGGGTTCTTTTGCCGATTGCTCAGAAACAATTTTCGAAATTTTTGCTTTTGCCAATGGAGTGGATGTGAAATTGGCGTTCAATAAATCAACCGTGTTTTCAACCAGTGGTTGGACGGGATCAGCGGATTCGGTCATCTGTTTATTGATGCCCAGACTGGCGCTCTCAATCTGTATCTGCGACTTGACCCAATTCTCAACTCTATGTGGTGATGGTTGACTATTGTTGCTACGGACACTCAGCTTCTCATCGTTATCCTCCTGTTGCTGGAGTAATTCGTACTTCTTGGAGAGGTACAGCTTTTTCCTTTCTAGTTGCTTCAGTTTCTCCTGAGCGATTTCCTCCTGCAGCTTAAACTCTTCGTCCATCTGCTGCAACTCCAAAGCGATTCTCGCCGAACGGGTACTGCTAATGTGTGAACCGACGGAACGAATGGATCTCGGTTTCAGAGGTATACACGTACGACACACAAAGGGTTTGTTGTGTACGGTAGCGGTGGTAACGTTCGCACACGAGAAGTGGTAATATAATTCGCATTTCACACATCGGACCATATACAGATCCGCATTATTGGGCTTTTCACAGCCAGCACAATCATTTTCGTCGCCGCGCTCTGTCTCGATCGTGGATGGTTCGAACAATAATGCTGCATCATCCAGTGGGATCTCGATTTGGAGGTTAGATACCTCACGTGCTGCTCTCGTCATCGAACGAGTCTGGCGAACGAAAGATTTTTGCATAATTTTGGCCGTGAATCTTTGAGTTTCTGTTAGCGAGGGGCAATGATTTTGGAGGTCCTGTAGCAAAACACCAATTTTGATGTAATAGCTCAAAGCTGGAAATTATATTTTTATTATAAACAATCGTGGGCAATTAATTTAGCATTTACTCACATTCAGTCTCCTAATTAAATTCCAAATGCTCGCCAACAGAGTGAACTCCTAGCTCAAGAACTGTCTAATTGGTATATTTATAATTGAACTGAAATTAATGTTTAGTATTTCGAGTGAATACAAACTGAAATATTCTGCCTAAAGGTTAGTTGACATATACTGCCATGTTGAGTTCAACCTTATTCTACCTGCTTGTTCGTCTGACAGTACAAACTTCAGCACGGTGGCTCAATAGTTTGGCTCTTGATATCGAGGGGTAAAGTCGTCACAGTTTTCCCGCAACACGTTGTTTATAATAATTATTGTTGTTGTATGTTAACATACTTTATTATTTTGTGGCTCCATTAGCAAGAGATTCGAGTTACCAGTAATGTAAGTGGAAAATGGACTGAACTTCTAGAGATGCAGGCAGTGCTACGAAATTTCAAAATCAGCTACCTATTTCTGCTTGCATTTACCGAAACCGACATTCAGATTCAACGCCTCCCTCATTCATTCACTTTCCAACTGATTGAAATTTCATGCAAAGTCGAATGCTTGAGTGCAGAATAAATATAAATTCATTCACCAACCAAAGCATTCATTTGTTATGATGTGGACAGTTTGAAGGCAGAAGTTAGCATCTGGTGCACTTTTGCTCAATAATCCCTTTCGGAGCAACCATAAAAACAAAATTCATTTTGCTTCTGAAACAGAACATGTCCGAACTTGAATGCGCTGCGTCGGGAGAACGAATGACGAGGGAAACGAACCAAAAATTTCATTCATCGCAGTGGGCATGAATTGAATTTTGTTTTCTTTCAAGTTCACACAGGGATATCAATTTTTTTAAGCTCTGTTTGCAGGTAAGTTGAATTTTAGATACTGATGAATGCATTTGTTACTATTATTGAAAATACGGAAAGGCTATTTTCATATTTGGTCTTAGCGTAAAAAGTACTCAAATTTGACATTTTCGTCCCGAACTCGAAACTGAGGAATCGAAGACAACTCATTTTTGGACCACGTGCACTTTTTTGCAACTCCGTGATTGACCAAAACAGGCGAAATTTCACAGAGAATCAACGAATAGGGCTTGGGAGAAGCTATACATTCTCAATATGCACGTTCCGAGATTTCTATACTTTGAAATGCCAATAACGGCGCCGGTCACGTACTTACAGTCATCGGGGAAGGAAAGGAATGTTAGTGTAACAAAAGTTGTTATTGAGACTGTGTACCTCTGCAACTCCATGTTTACTACGGAGTTTTTGTTCATAGGGTGGGGTAATGAATTGCACAAATGTGGATTCAGCTTTATTAGTGATACGATCTATACAACTCTCAGAAGTGCTATCATGTATTTATTGCTCCAGGCAGCCGGTTGCCGAACATTTCTGATAGATTTATCGATTGTTAAATTAAATTTGAAATGCTCGGTTTCTAAAGAAAACGACTTCAAACTAAGGCTTTGAATTCTTCATATGAATTGTGAATCCTCAACCCGCCTACAACGTGACGAATGAATATTCCATAAAAACACATAATTCAAAAGTCATCATTCACTCAGTCCAGACCATACGTATTCCCCACGCGCATAAAATACCCATTGGATTAGTTCCCTAGCTGGTCAAATAAACACTAAGTAAACAAAGAAATTACTTTACTTGTTCTAAAGAAATGTCAGCTCGATTGGCATCAACCGGCGGCTACGTATTCCCTTACAATGCCAACTTTCAGTTTTTGAACTAATTTATCGAAAAAAAAGTCCATAAATTTTACTGCATTTCTGTTTTAATGTACCACATGACTGTATGTCGTACAAAATAACATCTTAAAAATATATGAAATTAAGATTATTTTGTTAAAATAGAAACCATTAGTGTAAACTTTGACATAAGAAATTATAAATCCAATTTTCAATAAACTTAACATGTGAGTTATTATTTTCGATGACGGCCTATAATTAGACAAGATGTTTTCCCGTTTCCGCAACCACAGCCGGCACCTGTTCAGTTCTGGCCTATTCGATACTAATCAATTCGTAATCATTGGAATCAAACAACACACTAATGATGATCGGCACCGTGATGCTGGGATCGAAATGAATACCCAAATGAGGCAGGAGAAAAAAACACAACTTGTATCGATTTCGCTTTTAATTTTTTTCTTCTTTTAATGTTTCAACTTTCTTCTGTTGCCGTTTCTCGGGGAAAGACAGTAAATTTCGAGGTTAGGAAGAGCCCATTAATGTGTGTGGAAGCCGATAGCGCCGTTGCGGCGATGTCGATTTCGGTGTGGGCCATCAATCAAGCAACCCGATAAAATCGCTGAGTGACAGCACGAGACTACGTGTGCTTCAATAATTACAGCATGCTCGAAGATCATCGCTCGCTAATAATGGGTGTTACTTGATGGTACGGGCAGGTTGTCATTACGGAACTTCCGAACATCCCGATGGATGTGCCAATCGACGCGGTACGGACTGAAGAGTAAGCATACGGACAGTAAAAAAAAACAAAAAAACAACGTGAGGTAAACGGGGTCAATGCGCATTTCAAGTGAGCTGCCAGCGAAAAGCGTTTGTAAGTCAGTAAGACATCGAAAGCGGGCGGAAATAAGAGTGTTCCGTTACTTTACCGAAAACGAAATCTTGAAGCTGAAACCCCCAGCATCGTAGCACACTCCCCGTTGAAGTGGGATAGTGTTTTTTAGGCTGGAACTGAGATTTTGCCCAAGAAGGAGAAGCATGGGACGATGCAGGAAGTGGTCCGAAAATATTACGCCAGCACGTGTTGTTGTTTTTCTCGTGACGTGAAGCAGTAAGCACCCACTGAAAAGCTCAGAATTTTTCGACAACTTGTCCTAAAGGATCATCAACTAAATTGATGGTGAAACTACGAAAAAAATTGTGAAAATAAATTAAAAATATGATTGCAAGTTGTAAATCAAATTTGAAAATCAACCACCCTCCAATAAAGCTTAGTCGGTGAGTGAACTGAGTAATGTTCCGACCATCTGTAGGCAGCCCATAGTTACCCAGCGTGCGATGGATAATAATGCGTAACCAGTAAGCTCTACCCAGCCTCAGCCTTTATAGATTAATACGAGTGTAATTAATTAATACCGATAATAAATAGGTGTTATAATAACCCTGCATTACATCCTAAATGATTCAATTATTTTCAATGATGCTGTCATTTCCTCTGTCATGCCCCAGCAGCTTGATGAGGTGCCGCTAGTTGCTCTTGATGTAGTAAATTTGTGTGTAATTGAGCCTCGACAAAGTGTGGATCGTTAGCAGATCGTAATGTGTAGTGCTTGAGTGCATCTACACCACAAGCCTCGTTTCTACATAAGTTTTGTTAAAGACGATGTTATGCTATGTTTATATTTCGACTCTCTCGTTAAATCACTTCGACTCTTGTAAATCACTTCCGCTTCCGACAAATTTGACAAACTACTCGTTATTTTAGTTTCGTGGGAAACATGCTATTTTCCAAAATAATCAAATAAGCCCTTCAATTAAACCTTTAATGCAAATGTTTCCGCAACCGACCTTGAGTTCACGGTACTCCGTCATAGTATTGCCGAGAGCGTATAGGTACTTACATCCTAACTGTACTCAGCACACTTGGAAAAGGAAAGTATGAAACGGTTAATAGCTCATGTTTGTCTTGTTTTACGGCTCATTAAACTGTGTACGTGATACCGGCGCTGTGTACTGACCAGACAAACGGTCAACGGCGTAGTGTTCGGGGTGGAACCGAATTGCCGCCGTATCAATAATCTACTCAGGAAGTGGAGAGAACATTTACGAGCAGATAAATTGAAGCGTTTGTATTTGTCCACAATTTTAGCGGTAAATTTCGGTCCATTTTGCCAGTATGTGACCGACAGGCTGCCCGGGTACTTTTTTAAACATCAAATCATGAAATACCGATGCTTTTATAGCTGCAAGTTCGAAGGCGTACTAACTGTTTTTAAACCAAATTAACTTTTAAATCGGCCTAAAATATTTGGTAAGCTTAAACCAAATGATGCTGTCATTTGTATGGCTGCGTTCTGCTCTGCGATACACGACAATGTTAAGAAACAACAAATTCAAGTTAAACAAAATTAATAATTTAGACAATATGGTGAATTATTTTTCATTCCGAAATTTTTTTGCATTACAATAGATTTTTTTCGTCGTATGCTTTGTTCCATAGCGTGTGAGAACAATTTTGTCAACTTGTAGTCGAAATATTTCTGAACTTTAATGTAATGTGTTTAATGTGATAGTTGACCGATGATGTACAGCATTTTGTGGTGACGTAATATTCAATACAAAAAAGAAAATAAATTGGTATCGCTCGTCGAGTTTGGGGTGGTTGAACCATCGGTTGTAAAAGGTGCCATCATATTTTTTATCGTTGAAATATTTCAATTTGAACTCAAAAAGAACTGTGAATGCCATTCTAGTTGAACACGATACCTGTGGACGCGCGAATTTTCACAAGTTTGGAATAAATTTTATCATTACAGTTGAAAAGTGGAAAATCCAACCAGTGAAATTCGTTTTTTCTCTAGTTCAGTGCTTATCCATGGCGTCGGCAGTAGTGCACATTATAGCACATCATTGCAGGAATAATGTGCACTAATTCCGACGTATTTTCATTGTTTAGAACCAGAGTAAAATACGATTATCGATGGTTTGATTTTCCTGTTTTCAACTGAAACCAGAATATCAATTATAATTATATTCTGCTGCACCGTGTGCTATTCCTGTGCACTGGCTCATAATGTGTCATAGCTAAGTTCATTGAGCCAGCAAGTAGCACGAGCACCGATGAGCGAGAGCTTTTGCTAGCACGGTGATAGCTAGCACGCTGGTCCGAGCTGTAGCTCAGCTATAGCAAATAGAAAAAAAAATACAACGCGTTAGTATGAGTAACAATGCTTCTATCGTTTTTTGCAGCGACTTGTCGCACATTTACCAACGTATGTTTTTTGCTTTGTCCTATTCTTTCGTTCATTAGCTTACTCTACTGCACCGTCCTAGCTCATCGTGCTAACCCGTTGTGCGAGCTCTCCAAATCGTACAGCTCGAGCACGAAGAATACCTAGCACGAGTGGTGTTAGTGCTTATTGCTTTTGGTTCATTCAAAGCGGCCGCTCAGCTCGTGTTAGGCTCTCGTGCTGTGTTTCATAGATCCCTGGTTTTGGATCTTGCTTTCTCATAAACAGCCACTTCCCTTTTTCAAGTTCAGATTTATTTTGATTTATGTCGATCTAATGTACCTATAGTTGCAAGTCCCATAAGAAATCAATGGGATTTGCACCAATAGGAACCGAAATTAGCGATTGCACCACTGTACATGTGTTCCCATAGTGGTACAAGCGATTTTGAATGCATAAATTGGTTAATAAACCATCTTTATATTTTTCCTATGAAGTAGGCATTGAAAGCTTTTGATTAATGTATTAATATCAGATTTACCATGAACATCGACAAGTTTGAATCTGTGTGCAAAATTTCGTGCACGCGTTCAACCTCAAACATGTTTCGTCTCGATGTACAGGTTCGCCTCGAACATCAAACCCAAGCGGACGATGTACAGACGCTAGTTCAAACATCCGTGTACGTACACCGGGCAGGGATGCATATTGAAATCTGTGTTTCGGTAAAAAAAATGTTTTCACCATCTGTGATGACTAAAAAAGGAAAAAAATCTGCGGAAATTTCCAAAAAATCTGTGAAAAATCACAATATACTCAGGTTTTTTATACGCGGAGTATACAGGCCGCGTAAATGAAAACCGCGTAAATTTTAAAATCCGCGTAAATGAAAACCGCGTAAATTTCAAAATCCGCGTAAATGAAAACCACATAAATTTTAAAATCCGCGTAAATAAAGACCGTGTAAATTTGAGAATCCGCGTTAATGGGAACCTCGTTAATGGATACCGCGTAAATTTAAAAAAAATCCGCGTAAATTTCGAAATCTGCCTAAAAAAACCTGAGTGTATTTTCAAAAATCTGTGAAATTTTCATTAAAAAGCCACAAATCTGCCATCTGTGAAAAAGAATCGGTGATCAAAAATTATGAAAAAAATCTGTGACATTACAGAAAAATCTGTGAATATGGTAACCAGTGAACGCTAGTGATGATGAGAGGGTGAAAGAGAAAATTGGTGCCACGAACCTATGTGTACGCACACCGTGTACGTACATGGGGTTCGGTTGTGCAGGCGAACATGTGCACGTGTTTTGTGTAAGAAATAGCGTGTATGAGTTCATTCACGAAGTGTGGGTTGAATATGAGCACAGAACCGGAGCAAACATTGTGTACGATGTTCATTTAGGAAGTCTGATTAATATTGCCCATATGTCTATTCATCAATTTTTTAGCAAAAGTTTTCCTTAAGAATGCGACTATTGGTACATTCACACTACATACAAATTATACTGTCACTAAAACCATTGAGAACTGACATACAAGTTATGTTTTCAACGTGTGTAAGAAATAAAACTGTCGTTTTGAAATGCAACCAGCAAGTAGCAACTTGCCACGCAGCCGCCGCTGCGATCGACCAGCAAACGCTATACGGGCGTTGCGTGCAAACTTGCATACAATGGTGATTCATGCATGCGGACCTATATGCGATGATGATTTTCATTTGAAGGTTTTCAGGAAAATTTGTTCTAGCTTATAGGTCTGTTCTCTATGCTAAAACGACGGTACTTTATGGAAATTTTAATTATATTTTCCCAAATTCAACATAAATCACAATTGATGCACGTTCTATGACGACTAAAATATATGTCAAATTTCTATGGCTTCGAGGTCAACTGATAGAATTTTGTTGGTTTTCTGCATGTTTACCGATTTCGTACATATGCAACAACCACTTTAAAACCACTGAAATTTACACAATTTTACCATCATAGGTTTTGTTTAATGGTGGCTTCAAAAAAACGATAGAAAACCTTCAACCGAACTCGCACACAAACATTCATTACATCACCACAAAGCTTAAGATTATTAATCGATATCTTTTAACATCCATGATGCATATTCTATTTGAGCAAATTTTCGTGAATTTTTAAAACCAAGAACAGTTTATTTATTTTTATTTTTTTTTCTTGGGATGGCCCACCTCATACACATCGTTTGTAGTGTGGAAGGTTTACGAGCAGATATTTTCAATCTTACTTCACTTCCGTGTATGCCCATCCTTCTCTCTTATAAATCCAAAAGCCTCTGCTTCACAAATATCTTGCAGGCCTGCTTAAATTCTCTTAGGTTATTAGTCCGCTTGGCGTATTCTGGTAATGGGTTGAATAAATTGTAGTCTTTATAAAATAAGGAGTTCTGCGTACAAGGTTTCTTAGCGCTCAACAATCTCAGATTGCTGGCTTGTCTGGTTTCATACCGGTGCACATCTCTTCCGAACACAACTAGGGTTGCCAGTATTTTTCAAAGAAAAACTTCCAGTTCAAATAAAAATGTCTGGAAAAATCTGTCATTTGACAGCGACCTCAAAGTCATCGAGATTTGGCTTACATTTTGGTCTTCATAGAACATTAATCGATTTTTGTTTTGAAAAATATGACCCAGATTTCCAAAAAATGTGTGTAACAATCTCTATAATTTGAAAATCTGGTACAATAAGAGGTTTATCTTTTCGCTAGAAGCTTAAAAAAACTCTAGCTGTGCCAGGTAAATCTGGCATAATGGCATTCCCTCTGGAGTGTAACGTAGAATTCAGAATATCGGGAAAAATCTGTCAAAATTTAAAAAATCTGGCAAAATGTCTGGCTTCAACAAATGTCTGTTCAGTTAGGAAAAATCTGGAAGATTCCAGATAAATCTGGAATATTGGCAACGCTGTTCACGAAAGTGCTACACAAGCAATGCGGCGTCATTCCATTTATTATTGATGGCATTTAAAACTGGACTCCATAAAAGTGCGATTTTTCTTATAAAAGTGCGCTTTTACATTGTATCGTTTTAATGTATGAGGCGCACTTTTTCCTCGTTGGATAATACATAATACGTAATAGACACCAGGAGAATTCAATGTAAAAGCGCAGTTTTATTTACGTTTCCGCACTTTTAGTCGCACTTATTATGTGCGCAATGCGCTATATTACTCTGAAGATGAAAACAAGTGTGTTATATTCAATACGTTGCTGAGCTGACATCCATTGTAAACAATTGAGCATCAAATGTCGCGGAGTTAGTCTGTCACATCGTTGTAACAGTCGCATTACTTTGTTTTGTAAGATCTGCATTCGCTTACGCTGTTTCTTGGATGCTAAGAACAGAATAGAAGCACAGTAATCAAAATGGGGAGCTATTATGGTCTTGTAAACAGTTATCTTTGAGTCAAATGTCAGAAACCTATTAATCCTACAAAGAACGCCAAACTTTCTGGCAGCTTTCCGGATTGTACAGTTCACGTGCTCATTAAAACTTAGTTTTTCGTCCAATGTGACCCAAAGATATTTGAAAGTTGCAACTCGTTCAACTATCTCTCCATCTATTTCAACTGTTGCTGTTGTACTTTCATTTATCTGCCGCGTAGTTACAATCATATATTTGGTCTTGGAAATGTTCAGTTTGAGTTTTTTCCACTTCAACCAATCACTAAACTTCGTCAGCTCAAGGTTCATTAGCCTGTTGCACTCATCGAAACTATTACCGATGATAAACAAAACTGTGTCATCGGCAAACAGGATTTTTACAAAATGTTTCTCATATCGTTAGTGTATTGGATAAACAAAAGTGGACCTAGTACACTACCCTGTGGAACACCAAGGTTAATTTCGGCTTCCGATGATGAAGCGCGGTTATGCCTTGTAACTTGCGTACGCCTTTCTAAGTAACTGCGAAACCACTCAAGAGAATTTCCTCTGACACCATATTTCTCCAAAACACAAATCAGTTTACGGCGATCAATTGTTTCAAATGCTCGTTTTAAGTTAATGTAGTTTTCATTTAAGGAATAGTATAGCGAAAATCGTGGCACTCGATTCGAATTTTCGTTTTGTTCAAAAACGAGTATTTCAAGGTACTTTCTTAATTTCCACTTTTTCAATTCTTCTTATTTCAATATCAATAAATCAAAGTAAAATTTTAAGTAACAAATGCCCCAATAATTTATTTATTTACCTTGTCAATCTGTGTTGACTGGTATGGTTATACATCCCTCGACTCTGAAGTAATCGAGCATGGTTTGTAACCCGATACGATTCACATCGATCTGTCACCGCATTTGACAAAATCAATTACGACATCCAGATTAGTGCCAAATTAGTCAAACGAGGAATCAACGGATTACTCGTTCGTTAGTTCCAGTCGTATCTAGTGAGGAATCAACTTAGTATTCATATAGGTCAACTTGAATTGGAACGGCCTGTAAAATTCGTGAAATCGGTGAAATTTGTAAAATCTTTGGAATGTCTGAAATCTACGATATCAGTAGCATCTGTCAAAATTATGAAATCTGTGAAATACACATGAAATATGCTAAATTTGTAAAATCTATAATGTATGTGAAATATTGAAAGTCTCCTAACCAGTTCAATGTTGCGTCCACTGCCACAAACCACAGTTATAGCATAACCGGAACTTTCGTTGTCAGCCGCAGCATAAGCGCGCAAATTTTCCATATTTGGTCGCATATGAATTCCGCGGCAAAGTGCTTTTCTACCGCGAGCAAAATAATGCATTCGCGAAGTGAGTCAGTGTTGCCACATGTGCATCTGTTGCTTGAGCTAAAAAATACTACCCGGTCGTTTTTATTTTCGTGGCAATCTGATCCGCAATAATGTTGGACTAAGGAGAGAAGATTCCAGACGAGCCGTTACTCACCAAGAACAACTGATGATAGCAGAAAAAAGAGTAGTTTTCTCTTTCTTCGCCGGCTGTGAACAGTGCTCGACAAGTAACAATTTCTCCTTAAAATATATTTTGACAGTTGGCTTTTGGCCGAGAATTGTACCATTCAAATGACGATTCTGCACACATCGGTTGCGTAACATTTGAAATACTGGTAATTTTATACAACTTAGTTTCTCAAATACGTATTATTCTACGTTTATTTTTACACATTTCATACACAGCAAATTATTCTTTATATTTTTTTTTCAAATCGATCAGTTTCGTTTTCATTATGAATCTAACCATTTTACTTTTTTCTGAAACGCTAATCTTTGACATCCAAACCAAAACAAACATTTACCTGAAAATGTTAGAAAACAATTATCTGAATTATTGGATTACAATGAAAATTGAAAAATGCTAATATTTGCTTTTGAAAACAGTTATTCCTATACACTTCAAAATCTCGACAAACATATGATTACGGCTTAAAAGCCAACTGTCAAAATTGGTAGTAAACAAAAGAGAAAAGTGTTCTCTTTCATTAACTGCTGCAAACTGTGATTAGCCAGTAACGGTATTTCCGGAATTTTCTTTCAAAGAGAATTTTGACAGTTGGATTTTAAGCCGTAATCATATGTTTGTCGAGAAATAATCTATTCCACAAGAGAATTCATTTCAGTCTTATTTATCGTCTTTGAAGAATCCAAACTTTTGGCAACACTATACGGCGCACTCTGCCTATACTCTCACTGTCCGGCCAATGAGATAGCGAAGATGGGAGTCAATGACTCCGGTGAGCGCAAAAATATTTTTTTGCAGTCAAGTTCCGCAATGAGGTGTTCACTTTTAATTTTTTTTTTCGGCATGGGAACTGCACTGCTATCGCTCGGCTTTCCGGCATTGCTTACTTCAGTTTCGGTCGCGAGGGGGGCAATTTACCCGCGGTAATGGTCCAATCTGGGAAATATTGTTATTTTGTATCACTAAACGGCGATGCATTTGCATTTCACCTACATTCGCGAAAGTGATTATGGTGGTGTCAGGCCAGACCGGCAGAGGGTAGAAATGCAACACCGGATGAAAGCAGCAGTGAGCGAACGCAGCTCGGGAGAATGCATTGGAAAGTAATCAAGCATTTAATTTTCTTTCTTTTTTTAGAATATTGGGTTACCGGTGAAAGAGGAGCGCTTTTATTCAGAACATTGTTTGGTACTAACTTGTTTTTGGTGGGAGACTATTTCTTTATTATAAAGAGGGTCAATCAAACCAAATTGAAATTAATTTGTCTCCATCTGACGTTGTGGTCCGTTGAACCGAAATGAAAGAACAAAATTAAGACAAAATGGTTTGTTTTTTCATTACAAATTAGATACATAACCACTGAATAGGAATGAAGAGGGCATACGGAGATGATCATTTGTTTAAGGTTGGACAGAGAAGACGCAACAATCGAAAACTAAAAAAGCAGTTTTCTTCCACATCGTGTCTTAGATCTTCATAAAAATCAATCAGCTTATGTAGAATGTTGTTACAGTACTGCTGATTGATTTTTATGAAGATCTAACACACGGTGTGGAAAAAACTGCTTTTTTAGTTTTCGATTGTTGCGTCTTCTCTGTTCAACCTTAAAGGGAGAATTATTCCTTGTAAAAAGGGGATTTAATTTTTAATAAGCATTTTATAAACATACAATAATATTTTTGTTTACATCCACAAAATCTGAAACACCGGTGATCAGAGAAGTCACCGCAATTAATTTTTAATTCATGAACATTCAGCAAATAAACTATGAAGCGGATCTGTGGAGTTTTCTATACTCCCAATAGAGTTTAGGCCAGGGACGGCGCAGCATCTTTTAACAGTTAAAACAATCAGCTTCTGTAGATAATTGGACACTTAGTCACGTGTTTGAACCACATATGTATGTTATTGCCCACGGCTGTACTTTTCGCAAGCGGACCGGTCACGTCCTACCGGTTTGTGGTTAGCTAGGAAGTGCCCGTGTTCCAGTAAATGCGACAAAACGACTGCCCATCAATTTTCCGCAACCGCGCACGCCAAGTCTTAACTAAATTAGTTCCATATAAATAAATCACCAGATATTAAATTATTCTTCGCTGGACCGATCGATCACTGGGTGTGGGGCGGGAAGTGAAATGGTTAACTATTTTTACACAGTCCCAAAGGCCGACTTTAGATTGAGGCAATGGCCGCTGAACGTGACTTGGTCGCGTTTAAAGCCGTAACCGATGGTTTTTGCTATGCAGTTATCTGATGAAAGTGTGGTCACAGTCTTATCCCCCGAAGCTAGCCATGTGAGGCTGGAGTGTTTGAGTGGGATTTGGATTTGATGGCGGCTGCTGACTGCAATAAACTGATTGCCGACCGAAGTGCAATTAGTTCTTTTTCCAATAGCTGCTCGTTACAAGTGCATACCTGAACAAGCACGGCATGAAATAGGATGATTACCTCTGATTACACTTGATTTGAAGGGGCATTTATCTTGACGATAAGCCGGTTGATAAGTACGATGCAAACATAGAATAAAGGAGCTTAGGGTTGTCTTGAACAACAGCGATAATCCTTATGAAAAGTAATCTTAACTATCCAGGTCACGTACCGCAGCTGCCACAAGTGTATCAACATCCGAAATAGCGACAGGCGAAACAACACGCTTTCAATCAAGCAAAATTAAGAAAACATCATAAAATCCCACTTCAATCGAGTGGGTATGCTGATTGTTTCGCGAGCACTCCATAGGCAGTCGGTCAATACGTTCGTACGTACATACATACGTATGAGCTTCCCACTTTCGGCGCCGACGAGATTGACCGCGGAGAAGAAAGCAGCGCGACGTAGCCACAAAACTCTCTCCTGGCGGTACAGCGTCAGCCGTCGTCGTCGTCGTCATCGAAATTCCTTTCGAGATTGTCCTCTTTCCGATGGGGGCAGTTAATTTTACGCCTGCCCGAAGCGCCTCAGTTCAAGGTCGTTTCCCGGATAGCTAATGGGAGAAATTTAATGTCTTGACTTGCCACACCCGTACACACTGGGACTTGTGGCTGGTCAAAACGGTGTCAGATTTATCAGCTCAAAATGATTGGCATTATAAAGGTTGAGTTATTGCGGTCTAACTGGAGTGCACGAAAACAATTGGTACCTACATCCCTTGATCTCAATTGATATTATATTTAGACAGACTGTGCAGTCAATTATTAGCGAACAGGTCAAACTATTGCTTTGGGTGATCAGCGACTCACATCACTATTATCAAACCACATCTGATTGGAATTTGCTTATCGAAAGTAATAGTCAAAGATTTAACCCAGCTCTGTTTTAACTTCTTCCAATGTGACGAGCCCGCAAGGAAGGAAGATGGCTGCTGGAATGGGATATTCCATGCATTAATTGGCAACGAGGAGGCACACTGAGACAGATCCTCAAAAATGGGGCAAATACATTTTTTTAAAAATGCAGTATTTTTTTCCTACGTAATAAGCAATAGAAGATTACATTGGAATTAGAGAAATGAATTAGAAATTTATTGCTATGTCTAAAAATAAACAAGGTGTCCCTCATCAGTAGGCTTCAAAAAATAGATTTTTTCTTTGCTTCAGTCGTATGAATTATTATCTTTTTTCAAAGTTTCAGGGTATAAAGCCCATAAACGCATAAGAGTCCCATATTGAAAAACAGCAAGCCGAGAAAAACGCTGTTCAAGATTTGCACATTCATTGAGCCTTATGGATGGGACAACCATGTTTTGGTATGTTTTTTTTTCGATATTTTCTAAACAAACCTGGTAATCTTATTTGTGCAAAGTGATTCAGTGGTGATACAGAATACAATCCAACAGATAACTCATTTCCATATGGGAATCTTATGCTTTTATGGACAGTATAGCTGGTTAACATTTCATGCCCCTAAATTTTCCGTAAATTGGTTTCTTTCTTTCTACACCCAAAACAAAAATCTCTTGCAATGATTGCAAGCGACAATCACTTGCAAATAATGTTAGCATCGCTTGCAATTTTGCAGTTAAAGCCGCTTGCAATTGTTGCAAGCGTATAAAATCACTTCATCTCTCGCTATACGTACATACGTTTCTTCAACACACTGTCAAAGGATTACCACCACATTCACATGCCTATGCTGGTTGGTATAGCAACGCACGGCGAGTTTTTATTTTCCGTCTACTTTTTATTTATTCCTCACCAACATCATCAAACACAGTTTTGTGGTTTATTCATTACACACGAGACGGTATCAAATTGCGGATGTGACAATTGTACGAGTTTGAACGTCCTGTTCTTATGTGTAAGGACAGAACAGTGCTTATAGTTAGCGCTATGATGCGCAAGGGCCTGAGTTCAAACCTGGCTGCGTGTTTTACTTTTTTCATTAATCGTGAAATCATCTGTTTATATATGACTTTTATCCACTTATTACTATCTGGTAGTATGGTTGGGTGGATAAAGTATTGCTTAGCGATCTGTTTGTGCGGGGTTCATTTTTCAATGCCAACAGTCTTTTTTTCTAACGCATATTGGTCACCAATACACATACATCGCTAATACATAGGCAAAATTCGGTTTTTCTGTTTCTTGCATTGCATGCAAGGAAGTTTCTTGCAATTTTCGCACATTACCAGAACGCTTGCAATTTTCGCTCGTATTTATTGAATTAATGTAAGCGAATCTTACCGGGTACGTTTTGGGTGTATATTAAAACCCATTTTATGAAAACTATGTTTTTCACAACTCCGTACACGATTACAAAAAATCTATAAAATCTGTCTATAATCTATAAAAAAATCACATTTTACAATGTTATTAACGCACTTACAGCTTAAAAACATCGAAAAATCGAGCACTTTTTTTAGAAAATGTCAAATATATCCTAAAATTTCACCTTACAATCACCATAGTAGTCAGTGCAGACAAACCTTCCAAATGAGGTAGTAGGTATTCCACTTTTTCCCACAGGTGTAAACTACGAACTGAATGCATGGAGTTTGGGTTGTCCGCGGCAAGCTGCTGCTAGAGATTAATTATGAGACCGCCATTTTAATTATATTTTGACATTCACATTTTTTTATTGTTGAGTAAATATATGTTCAAAAATACGCAATTATGCATGTTCCGGAAAACAGATACATTTCCGCCTGGCTTGGAAACCGACAAGTCTGGGAAGTATGTACTTGAGGAAATATTTTCCAAACGATTGGCCTGGCCATCCGATCAAATATTCACGGGGAAAACATTTAACTGAATGCCTAAATTCTGGCAGTCGCGCGGAGAATACGAATACAATACACCCCTTGAACCTTAATATACGTCTACACACCGAAAGAGGTCAGAAGGGTGGGTACGAAACTAGAAAACCCGATCCGTCAAATCCCGTTTCCATGCCTCATAATAGGCGAAGCGACATGAATGCCCACCACCCTGCCTTGGAAGCACAGCGACCCAACCGCCGTGGGAACAACATTATGAAGATAGTACAAGATATCGGAGTAATAATTATGAACAATGGGAGCCCAACATTCACCACAGGACAGATTCGAAAACTCCGAAAAACAGCGACGGGTAAGCTGTATATGCAAACTGCAATTTCCGTCGTTGCCGGGAAATAGCGAAATAGGTGACACGATGCAGATGGCAGTAACGGTAGAAGCGTATCTATTGCTGTTATTGCTGGGTCAGCTACCAAATCAAGGGATACGAGGATACAGAACGGTACGATGGTGATGTAGATAGTAGGTGGACGGATTAGCGGGCGTTGCTGGTTTGGATGCAGGCAGATGTCTTCCCTCCTTGGCAAGCATCGGTGTGACCGCGGCTAACCGCAATCGTTATTATTGAGAGGGGACCCTCCTTTGCGATTAGGGTCATCGGCCCAAGGATTAAAACAATGGCCCACAGAATGTATGCTAACTACAGAACTACAGAAAAGGACGCCTGATAGTGAAAGAGACCGGAGTTGGGCCCACCTCTTATACAATTCTATTTAATTTTCCTCCTAAGTATTATCCGAAAGCAACAAAATACTAAACGATGGAACCAACGGATATAACTCTCACTCGGTACTCCGCGCACTCGAAGCTGGCCAATTCCGACACCCGTTTGTCCGATCAATGGAACTGGACGTCGAACCACTTACCACTAGATCCTCGGGCACTATCCAAGAAAACGTCGACGCAGACTACCTGGCAGCGCAGGGTCGCAGAGCCAGAAGGACCCTAGCGAAGCTAGTCCCAGCTGCGGACACCACCAGACACTCCACAGAAGCCCTAAACATAAATATCCCAAGCCACTGGCAGTTCTCCCAATAATATCAAAAATTTAAAAAAATGTGCCGACGACGACGGCCGAAGAAAAGTAGATCCTATCCAGACTGCGAATTAGGGACACCAAGATCTCGCAGCCAATAGTGTCTCCAACGCTCAATCCTCCATATGAACCCCATTCGGAACCCGAAAGTCACTCGATCATATATTATCAAACTGTCCAAAGTTCCAAAACCTACGGGTTAGATACAACAATCCACCTTCAATTCGGGAAATCTTGGCCAACGACCCCGTAAGAGAGGAAATCGTTCTGAACTTCGTGCCGGCCTATTCGACAGCATATGAGCATATGATACCCTCTACGACCACAACAGGGGTGGGCCCTCTGCCACACGTCCCGGTGTTGGAGAGGTCGCCTATGGCTCAATAAAGCTAGAACCTAAAATCCAACACGGGTCCTCCGCCACATTTCCCGAGTGCTGGGTAGGTCGCCTGTGGCCAGTGGTGTAGCATAGTGTTTTGAAACGTCGGTTTCGTGCTCAAAATTAATAGCGTCTAAACCGTTTACTTTAGGACTATTGTTTGTTCTGAGAAGTTCTTGCTTTTATGGTAGGAATATATTGTTCAGTGATTAATTGACCTATAAGTGATATACGAAATTCATTTCCTGAACTAATTAACATAGAAACTTTGTTTCTTCGGCAAAGTTGTAGAAAATATTACTATAAAAAAATGCTGAAGACATTATATACCAAACCTTAATAGTTTTTGAGTTATGGGACATGTTATATGGTAGACCTCTTAAAATTAGATTTTTCATGATAACTTTTTTAGTTATTCTCCTACATTCTTAGAATTTTTCGTCGAGATGTTTGCGGTGTCGAATTTCATATTTTTGCGGAACAAAGTAACTTCCTATCTGTTGTATTTAAAAAGAATTTGAAAACCACTGAGCTAGAGACTACTGGGTAGGAAAAGTTATGAAAAAGGGACAGGGACAGTCTGTCTTTACCAGGAGGCATGTTGGTGGACTTGAGTGATTCATAGTTAAGCTGCCTAAGCTCGACCTCCACCAGCAGAAGACAAAAGTTAGGCTCGTAAGATATTAAGCCTGTTCTAATGACCCTGCGACCTATAGTTTTCAGATCTGTATACTTCACATCCGTGCTCTTACTTGAGTAACTATGGCTCTAAATTTACATAACTTCCCCTATCCAGTAATCTCTAGCTAATTGAATGTCGTTTAAAATGTAAAAAAGAAAATGTGACTGCATATAGTCCAAATAAAAAATGAAAAGGTAAAATGATTTGAGAGAAAACCCGGTTATAGCCCAAAAATAAAAACCCCGGAAGATGGAATTTTTCCAGCAGAAGTGCTTCGCTTCATGTAAATAAACATTGAAAAATCATTTTTGTAGTCTGCATCTGGTTGACAAAATAAATAAATAATAAATATATTATGTTATAGCACGAAGACGGACGTTTCTACTTTGATTCTATGTTCTGTAATATCACACATTTTTGAGCTGCAATAATTCAAATTGAAATCCATTAGACTCATCCTTATATGTAATAAAATCATCCAACACTTTTTTCTTAATATATAATATTTAAATTGTGACCGTCTTTTATTGATGTTAATCCCATAGTGCGGTAGACGAACTGCTGTCCCGCAGCTGCTGATGGATGAGTTCCGTACAAATGGTACTAATGAAATTTCTCTTTTCAGTCATTCGAATGGCAAGTCTCTAATTGAGTGCCGAATAAGGTTTCCTAATAGACATTGCCTCCGAAAGGGACCTAGCTCCACCCTGCATACAGATGAAAATTACGATTCCAGTAGATGCAGGCAACTGTTGAGTTGATTCGATTTACGACAGTTCACGGAATGGTTACAATTTTAGTTTTTTTTTATTTATTGCTGAATTCTGCTACATGTAATCTTATTTCCAATTATGCTACTTACGCTTTGAATAACAGACATATGGAATACCTATTTTTCATAGCTCAGAAGGAATTTAGCTAGGGGGCGATCGCTGAGTTGAAATGATGCGATGCACTCGATGCACTGTACTGTATAACTCGATTCGGATCAATGTTTTGTATATAATCAAGTGAGGCCAATAAGTTGAACACTGTTCCCACTGAATAGTGCGCAAGGTGGTTCCAAGATATGAACGATGAAAAAGAGGAATATTAACATATATGTACATGCAGCAGTGATGTCACTCGAAAATCCCTGAAATTATAGTTTCCGCACTGAACTGTACCATCAATGATTTGCATTGCTTCCCTCACCAGAAGCTGCATCAGTTCACCGGTCCATTAGCTGACCAACGCACACCAAACAAGCATTTCATTAGGAAATGCCAGCGCAAAAAGTGAAAGTCCAACTGACATTCTCGAAAGCTTGAACACCCGAAAGCTTTGCCGTGGACCCCATAGTCAAGAACCTGGTCCGTAGCTGCCCGGTTTGACACTCAAGTGGTGCCGAGAAAGTGGCACTGGTGATACTGGGGCGTAAACCACCGCCTTCACCTGGGACGTTCATTAGTCTTTTAATATTCGGTCCAAGCTGAACCAGCAAACATGTGGGTCAAGCGTTTTGTCGAATGTCCGAGCTTGGATTTTTCGACGTCTGGCCGTCCCCGTTTTGTGGGGATAATTATTTTCTATGGCCTTTCATTCACGCGATTGCTGCGTCTCGGCCACCATCCAATCCATCCGGGGAAAGGTGTGGTTCATTTGATTCACAAATTTCTCGATCCCAACGGGAGGCAGCAGCCAGCGTATAGTGTGCGGGATTGCGGGACAGCAAACCTGTTTGCCGTTTTGCATTCTCTCGTGTGGTGTTCCCTGGCCATAATTCGAACACAAATCTCTTCTTTCGAGGGTTTGCTTCTGATCGGTCGGATATCGCTCCTTATATGAAGAGTCATCAATTTCCGGATCGGTTCACTTTCATCGACATATCAACCGAGAGGTATTTACCGGAGCTATCTCGGTGCAGTGCCGCTCAGCTTGAGTGGCGAATCATTTTCGGACACCATTTCCACTTCATGATAATAGGCGTCGGATTCCGGTGAGTATCTCAGATTATTGTTTATTGGTCACGTAGTCAGTCCTAAGCGATTTCTTGTTTTGTAAGAAGGGACGAGTGTTGAATAAATTTGACAACGAACCGAACGAGAGGTGAGATGCTTCGGCCTAAAAGAAATCACATTCCATGCTACTGAAAGCCGCTTACATGAACAATCAATTCTTCAAAAATAAATCGTATCCAGCAGGCAATCGACCATAATAAGCCATTAATATTCTACCGGCCACAAGTGCCGGACAATCCCTCGAGCAAAGTCATACGAATAAAACGGACAATCGGTCATCCATCGAAAGGGAGAGTCCCGAGTGGCTACGGACTGGCGGGGAAATTCGTGAGGCAATGTTTTCAAAATAGAAATAAAATAAAAACACCAACTCGGATTTGTGGAATAGCGGTGGCACCGGGAGAGGTTTCCTCCCCTCTGTCCAGTACCAGTTATATGACGAAAGTTGTACAATGAAAAGAAAGTTTGCGCCAGTTTCACCTTCATCATTTGGGCATGATTTTGAAGCTCCCCCAGTTCGAACAAGACAATCAACAAATTGCGTGGCGAGGTTGCGCCAAAGGCCTGCCTGGTGAACTCCACGGCACGGTAGCTAAAGCGATGGACACGGGGTGTGAAATGTTTCACTAAGCTCATGTTTTGCACTCCGCTTTTCGCCACGGATGTCGCAAATCACCGATAGAATATTGATTAATTTAAGGAAGACGGATTTCTTTTTTTTGATGGAGTGAAAATCGAAAGTTTCACTTATGATTCAATTGAGAGTTTATCTCTTGATGGGAGGCCTTTTTGGGAAATTTTGCTTTTTGGAAATATCTGGGTTACTTCCACATTCATCCGTTTGACTTCAAGCAAGACTTTCCATTTTCACAACGTTTCATTTACTTGATTGGTCCAAATAACTGACACAGTTTTATTTTTGAAGGTAGAATTTTTCTAGTTAATAAGACTACCATTTGATTGATAGCATTTGAAAGTGGAACTTATTGAATATAATCAAACAAATGGTCACATTTGGGAATCAACTAGGAATCAACCAATTTTGGACCCCTAGAGGAAGTGAAATTACGTTAACGTCAATAATATTTGCCTGCCTATGATTTTTTTATGCAATACATGCACTCCAAAATTACTATTCTTGAAAGAAAACTGTCAATGGTTGTTTTATACATTGACATAAACTCGAAAATGACATTTCTTTTCAGCATGAAACGTTTTCGGTGATATTTTTAAAACTGTGGATTCTGTTTAATTTTAAACAATTTGAGATGAACTAATTATATTGAAACTCAGTAGACAACCCAAGGAATGTAATTGCTGTATCAAACCAAACACATGCAGAGAAACCTGACAGTGCAGGAGGCAAATATATTTTCATGGTTCAAAATATGTAGGGGTCCAAATTAGGTTGTTCACCCTATATGTCTTTTAGAAGGACAGTTTTTTATTGCAGTTACTTTTTCCGGGCAAGCATTCTTGAAAATGTTTTAAGTTAACAATATGGTCCACTCCTCTCCCGAAAAAAAAGGCGGACGAACATGGTCAGGCGATTTAAACAGTTTGACGTTTGACTCAACTCGCCTGGGCTAATTGCCCCTAGGAACAAATGCAATTTGCGAATGCGATTTAAAGGCAATTTCAACACTTAGACGAATTTTCTAGTGCCTGAAATGAACTTAGTTATTTTTGCGTTTTTCAAACATGGCGGTTCATGTTTGGTTTAAACTTAAAATTGTTTTTTTTAAACAATTGCCGTGTTCTCGCTTGTATTTTGTTTTTGTCTAGTGCACGTCATTTAGCCAACGAATGTGGGAAATTGTGGAATCGTTTGTAAGTATAGTGTAACAAGATCTCTGACCTAAAGTCATAATGATTGTCAGATTGTGGTAAGTATTGTTGTGCAATACCAATTTCACCATTGATTCTTCCTATGGTTTGGTGGTTATTACCTAGTGTACTGATAAGTTTATGTGAGTAGATAATGAATCCGAAAATAAGTAATATTTGTAATTTTCATATTAGGCAATTAAGGGCGATTAAATGACGCGTTCTCTGGGCGATTTGGGGCGATTTAAGGGCGGGTAGGACGGCAAAAAATGACAGCGGCAAATCGCTCAAATGTTGCATTTAAAATAACTCCCCAATTACCAGCAATTTGCTGGCAAATTGAAGGACAATTAACGCATCCGAGTTGGCAAATAGCCCCCCCCCTTAGCCAGCAACTTGCCCTTTTTGACTGGGATAGATCCACGGTGTAATAGTACAAGGTGGAAACATTAGGAAAAAACCCTCATGACGTCATTCTCAAGATTGTTTTGTAGAAATAAAGGAAATAATAATGCAAAGTACACACATTTGACCTAGAGACTTGTAGAGTGCGGTATCTGATTGTTCCAGCTCCAGAAATGCCCCGTCATCTTAATCATTCTTCCGGATAAATGCTGTAAATAGGTAATTTAAAGTAGAAAACCATTTATCATAGTAAACCATTTACCATAGATAACCAAACTGGATTAACATTTTTGAAGTACAGAGAAGTAGATGGTAAAATTTTGTTGCAATTCTTCTCTCAGCAAAAATAGTGTTATTTGCTCTCTGAATTTCCGGGATTCAGGTTTTCTCAATCCACAAAATAAATCCCAAGGGTAAGCCTTAATTCATATTGATTTCACGAATTTGAAACACTCTGCACCCGAATGTGCAACCAATGATGTTCATCTTATGGAAAACGAGAATAGCATCTGCTTCGAAGACGAATTTAACGTTGCATATGAAATGGAAGTGAATGAAAGTCTGATGGATCATGCGGTTCCAGGTATTTGAAAGAAATCTCCTTGCAACCATCAACTCAAATAGAACCGTCTAACATGACCACGATTATTATTGAAAAAATTTCTCCTGTTTTCCTCCCAATTTGCCGTGTAAACGATTTGTTTTCCTCCCAATTCAAACGTCAATTTCTTCACTGGGTGAAAATCGGTTTTCGCTGAAAACCAGTTTTCGGGTTGCTGGTTACCAATTAGCCGAAAACCGGTTTTCAACGAAAACCGGTTTTCATCCGAGTAAAGAAATTGGCCGTATTTGTTTTGACAGCTCGCAGTTTTCAGTAGCAGTTTGGCGGGAAGTGCGCTATAATAACAATTCCAAGCAGTTTTAAAAATCTGTGCAGCACATTGAAAATCTGTGTAATACAGAATCTGTGCACCTGGCATCCCTGTAATCGATTTCATTTTGACAGAGTATTTCACAGTACACGCTAAACGCAGGTAAGCTAAAAATGATTGATTAGAATGCTTTTTCGTCGCGGGATGGCGTATGTTTTGTGTCTTCTATGATTCAGATGAGATTTGCAAGAGTGGACTATATAGAGGGAGCGTTGTTAAAGCGACCGAATTATTAACAGAAGAAAAATTAAATAATGGGAGTCACTCATTGTAGATGTCTTATTGAAAAAAGCCTTAAGATTTGTGGCTACCAACTAGGGTTCGCAGTACCGACCCTTTTTGGCGAGAACCGGTATTACGGTACTGAAGCCCTCAGTACCGGTAGTACCGGTAAAGTACCGGTACTCGAATATTTTTTTTAAAAATTTCGAAAAAAGCTTCAAACTGAAATTGAATGCTCAAACTGGTAATCTTATTCTCAGATGATTGATTTGTGCTGATCAAAAAACATGTTTATTGTTTTTAATTGCTTCGGAATGGCAAGACTTATTTCACAGAAGATATTTTTCATATATATTTCTTTTATTTCGAAATCTAGGCCATTTTGAAATCAATAACTGCTAAGTGGTGCGACTTTCGTCGATTTGAACAGATGGTAAATGTATGAAACCCTATTAACAACAGTAAATCAAAGCGAGAATGGTAGTAAATCCGAGCAGGTTAATCGCACTTCCTCTCTTGCTTTTCTGAAAATTGGTTTCGACCTTTATGTCGTTTGCCTACTATTCTCTAATGCATATCAAGGCTCCTTGCTTTCCTGTAAACCATGGAGGCTGAATTTTCCGATCACCAATAATTACAAATCGCCCCATTTGAAGCAGTTCACCAAGTCTAGAACTGTAAGCTACTAAATCGCTGTTCGTTCTTTTATAGATAAAGGTTTAAGAGCAAACCAAATACAGACATGACTTAGACCATAGTCTTATTACGCGCCATCCAGTGAGTAATGGAAACCAATCAGAATGTCGCTAATAAAACTTTAACTTCTAGAACTACTATTATGATGGCCCCACCTCATTTCCACACAAAGGTGTTATCTCAACGATTTCTCTAGAAGGCAAATTAATATAATTAAACGTTATCTTGCAGACCGATATTTTGAAACAGATCCTCCTGCAGAGTTAACATATTTGTCATAAAAAATTGTGTAGTACCGAAAATACCGGTACTGGCCTTTGGTTAGTACCGGTATTACGGTACCAAAAATGGGTCGGTATTCCCGGGATTTTCGGTACTGGTATTACCGGTACCACAACCCTACTACCAACGTTAGCGAATCGTGTGATCTACCATACCTATTTATACCACATTGAAACCAGCGTGGGTTGCACCCAAGATGGGAGAAAGGTGGGAACATTTGACACTTTTGAGTGTATTAGTTTAGTACTTGCAAAATTAAGCATGGCGACCGGGGCCCTTGAAGTGAACGAACGAGCATCCTGATTCTTTGGCGCACGATGAAAAGTGAGAAAAATCCGAGCTTCACCTCGGATCTGCCTATTAGAACACTTAGGGACTCTTTTTACTTCGAAAAAACCTATTAAATTAACTATGACCGAACCGAAAGAAAACTTATGGCAACAGAAAGGCCCACTACGTCATTTGTTTGTGCTTTTCTTCTTCATATCCTCTTGTTTTTTCGGCTTCATCAAAGAAAAATGACAACCGCACTCACACACAGAAAAAAATGTGCACACCTGTAACCGTCTTGGGTTGCACCCAGTTAACTGACGTCCCTATCTTTACATTCAAAGATTGACAATAGGCAACATCGTTTTTCCAAAGAGAATAGGAAAAGAGACGAATAGTGTGAAGCCAAAAATACCTTATTGAGCAGACCAATCGTGCAATGTAAATAAACATTACTCATACCTGAGTTGGAGGAGATAAGTATTGTAAATCTATCAAAAAAAAATTTGAATTTTCGTCAGAATTTAGTGCAATCGTGATTGTAAGGTGCATTCTAGAGTCTATGTATGAGTAAAAACAAGTTTTAGAATTATTTCATCTCTTTGTTTCGAAATGCACATCGTTTGATAAACAAATTCAACGATCGACAAAAGGTTTGTTTTCAAAATATAATAGGAGTCATTTAAAGTGCTGCCTTTGGAAACGGTTGCCAAATTCTAGTGTTGAAATCATCGTAAAGGGAGTGTTGCCGTTTTGACTGATTTTCACTCTGCGTCTCTTTCACTATTCTCTTTGCGTTTTTCCACCGATGATTGGGGGTCTGTTTGACAACGTCAAAATCTCTTGAAATGTCATCAACAAACAGCAGTAGCAGTAAACAATAGAAAACAAACCACACTAATCTCTAATTTGATGCAAACTAAAGTGCTCCTCGTTTGTATTTAGACAAATTTCGTTAATTTTGTTACAAACAAAGTTTTTTATGTTGACTACGCCAATATGACGTCATGTTATCCTCTTGGTTGCACCAATAAATTCGCAGACACGGGACACGCTGGATGTCTGGTAGAGCAGGATAGCGTGTCTTAAACTCTATGGGATCATCCATAAATGACGTAGCATTTTCTGAGTAATTTTCAACACCCCCCTTCCCCATCGTAGCATTTCGTCACAAACTTCTAAATACCCCCCTAGTATCTTGACGGTAACTCTTCCCCCTGTTCCTGTAAATTTTTTTAAAAAAAATTAAAAACGATGTTAGTTATTCCCCTTTAAAAAAGCTACGTAGCCTGACATGACCCCCTACCCCCAGTCGTCACACATCATCACAAAATGCAAAACTTCCCCTCCCCCATATAATGCTACGGCATTTATGGATGATCCCTATAGACTTTTCTACGGCTCATAGAGTTCGATGCAAATCATTTCACGCACAATACTCGAGGGTTTGTTTTCCTCCAGCTATCACATGTGGAACTGTCAGCCAGTTTAAACATTTGAAATTGCTTGCCGGAAGTATTTATAATAGTGTTGAAATGCACTATGTCGCTGTGAAACTTATTCCGGAGATGTACAATACCGGTTGGTCAGGTTCCATAATGAAAATAATCCGACCCAAAAACTATTTTCGATTTATTTTCCTCCACGTATGATAGGTGGAGGAAAATAAATCGTTAAACACACTAATACAGTTACAAATTGTAAAGTACTCTATACTCTATACATATATGTACAAGAACTCAATTAAGATTTCTGACAGCTCATTTAGAACCACAGATGCAAATTCAAGTCAAAGGAAATTAGTTTGTTTTCATCACGAAATACCTAAACTCAATCGATTTTTGCAGTGCAAAATATTTTGTTTTTATCACAACAAAATTCAGCGCCTTTTCTTTTTCAACGGTAATAGAAAGGTCAATAGATATTCGAACACATCACAGGAGGCGTTAGTAATGTCATTACTGAGCAGTAACGCCACTTTTAATGAACGTGTTAGGTGAGCAATGACAAAATTCCCATAAAATTCTAGTATGTGTGTGTGTTAACCATCCTATCTCCCACTGGCCGGCAGCGGTTTACAGAAAAAAGATACTTCCATGTATTTACATACATACATGCAAATAACTTAATTCCAGAATTTAGGTAGGTGCTAGCTCAATTGATTTTCCGATTACCCATTTCGTATACAGGGCAAACCGTATTCCGAAGTAATCGTTCCATCAAACAGCCCCGCCTTAATGTAATGTTTGTATCAAATGGATTGTAACATTGCAATAAGGCTTTCGATTTCTTACAGGAGGTATGAAATCGACACGTATCTAGTGTATTTATTTGATTTTTATATATTTAAATTAGAATATGTTTGTAGAAAAATATACCAGTTTTACTATTTATTTTTCTTAATTCCTACTTACGCGAGTGATTCATACTTCCGCATACTGAATTTCCTGCTAAAGCTTAGTATGCACCTCTTGCGAAATGAGCTTGCGAAAAAATTCTCCTTATTCCGCATGGAATTTTGACATTTGTTCACGAAAACTTGACAACCTAGTTTTAATGCGTTTGCCATCAGATGTCGCTTCTGACTGTTGAAAAGAGATCAGCTGTTATTTGTTTATATTTTTGCTGAAAATAAATTTATTGATCGTTTCCAAAAAGCAAAATATATTTTCATAATGTAATGTGACGGCGCCGATGGTTGGGTGGTAAGCGTAACCGCCACCCACTTCAGTTGGTCTGGGTTCAATCCCAGTCGAGGTCGTTGAGATTTTCAGAGGTGAGAAAAATTTGAGGTCACGCCTTCCTTCGGAAGGGAAGTAAAGCCGTTGGTCTCCGGTCCATGAGTTGATGGGTCGATATCCAATCCAGATAGTGGGAGTGTGTCACCTCTCTGGCGTCGGTGTTTGGCCTCGTAGCGGAAATAGGCCGACGGAAGATAAACAGAATTGGAAGAAGAAGAAGATAATGTAATGTTTTTTACTCTAATTTTTTGAGCCGAGGTGGAAATTATACAACTAGTCAATTTGTGTAGACCCTAGAAGTCCAGTGAAAAGTGACTACCTCTCAGTATGAAGTGCAAGTATGGTTACCCATAGCGTTTCCATTCCACTCCTAACGGGTATTTTCCAGATGATAGGGTAGGTGCAGATTTCTATGGAAAAACAGCTTCCGCCAATGTTTATGTGGTACAGCGGTCCGAATACGGAAGCACTTATACCAGTGAGAAGGTTGTTGAGTAGCACAATTTAAACTTCTACAAGAAAGTCTCGTTAGGTGGTTGTAGTTGTTGGTTACAACCAAGTCATCTTCAACTTAACAAGACTGTATTCAATTCTGCGGAGCACCGAAGGGATCGATCACAATAAATAAAAGGTCAAGGTTCAATTCAACCAAAAGCAGCTACGTTTAGCGTCAATGCTTACTAGCAGCTAATATTAAAAAAGCATGCAGAGCCCAGAACAACCCTAAGGTATGAGAAAAGATTTACCGATTTTGTTGCATGATAAAATGTATCTAACAAGATTTGAAGCTGCATGAATACTAAGCAAATTTTCAAATTTCAGATCACCTACAAAATCGATACCCGTGCGCCTTGTTTTTTTGTAAGTGTATTTCTTCAAGCTGACGCTACCGCCGACATCAACTAAGCCACTGTAATCACACTCTACAAAGTCATCCACGCACTCGTCAAGATTAACCTGAACATATATTGCGAACTTTGGTAACCTTTAGCTATAAACAAGTTCTTTCAATACCGACTGTCAGTATTAGTCTGCACTACTTTCTATTTATTTTAGGTCTTTCAATTCTAGTATTAATTTATGATTCTTGCTACCAAAACTATTTGGAAAAATGAGTATAAGGCTTGCCCACTCCTTTGTATTGGTCATACTTTTGCAATAACAGGAATAAAATTAATAATAAATGCGTCATAAGATCCGACAAATTTGTCTAAGTCCGTCAGTTCGAGTTTATTCTTGTTACAGTATCTGAAATACTGCGTCATAACGTCCGGAATCTCATGACGCACACTGACATCGCGAAGACCATGTGCGTTCGTACGTTCGGAATGAGAGAAATTGTGAGTGTATATGAGAAAATATGTAATTGATTGTGTTAGTGAGTGCTAGCATGAATCTAATCCAGGATGTAGCAACAAAAAGGAAAATAACATGTCGAATAAAGAAAAAACGATGCAAAAAGATTAAGTAGAAGCGTATCAATTGACCGATACCGTTCACTGAAAAACAAAAATATGCAGAGTTAGCATACTTTCTATTCCCGTCTCTTTTATACTAATGTGATTTTTATGCATATTCTAGCATAAACTTGTAATAAGCATTCAATTAGTAGATAGACCGAATATATGCAATGCATAAAATATACAGCAGAAGAAACGAAAAGCAGATATAAAAGTATGTATAATGTATAAATAAACGGCGTGTTCGTGATACATGAGTAGTGGAAAAGCAGAACTAGACAAGCAGTACAAAACAAACAAACGAATGAAGTAGAAGAAAATAATACATGTTGCATGCAATCAGACCGCCTGAGCTCGTCCAAACGCCAGCAAATATCTTCCTACCACCAACGCAAACTACATTCTGTTAGAATCCCTTCATGCTACGCTGACCGGGAATGGATGATTTATGTGCATCGGCAAATTAATCGTACCTTAACCTATCCAATCCGATCCTCCCAAATGAGCCGAGTCGAATATACGAAGCAGAGTCGGAAAATGTTTTTTTCATTTGCCAAAATCAGGCGAAACTGACGAAAGACTACCACTAGCACTTTGCGAAATCGAAAATGAGGCAACGGGCTACGACAAAGCAAGCATGTAGCAGAGCGTTTTCATTATTCTCTCCGCACGCTCGTTTTCGCTTTGAGATTCAGAATGATATTGGTAACTTCGATATTGAGCTTACTGCTGACGAAACGAGAATACACTAGTAATGATATTTATTTGTCGATGCTCGATTCTGTAGATTTGCGACCTAATGATGGTATTGTAAGGCGGAAGCCTGATCGGTGTGCATATTTCTCATTTTAAGTATGTTCAAGTTGCATTATTAGATGCACATTGCATTAATTTCGTTTAATGAATGAGAATCGCAAATTGCTGAGCATGCATCAAAACGAAATTGAAATTTTGGATTGTCATAGGAAAACGAAAGTCGCTGCTGCTGCTACTCGTTTTCGTAGAATCGAGAGAGGAGGGGACATCGCCTTTATTGTTTTATTTTTCATACATTTAGCGACGAAAGAGGCAAGGAAAGAACGAAGATGAATTCTCTGAATTTCGTCGTTCATTGAATAGGTATGAGAATTTTAGACTCTGATACGAAGCGAACACCAGTAAAGTGTCCAACCAATCCAAGGAAGGGCCACAAACCATTCAATCACGCACACCATCTCTGCATTCACTCTCTGACCCAGCCGCCACAAACACTAAGCCAAACATACACATTCAGACATACGACTAGCAAACAACAATTGCACACACGTACTAAAAACCACAATTACTACATCACAACCACTAACAAGCTTCTACCCACATCTATTTAATTAACCTGTGCCCGATGACGAAGTCGAGCGATAAATCGAAACACAATGACCTCCACTGCGAGACCTGGCCACCAACACTGCCATTAAACTGTGGAACAATTTTTGCAAACACGGCCCACAGCTAAAATCAATCTATGCCGACCCGCTAGTCGGCCACGCCAGTGTGCACACGCTGTTGGCTATTAGTTTGGACTGGTGCTGAGTATGAAAAAAATACAAACCATAAAAAAGCCAATAACCCCTTTTTGTCTCCTCGATATACCACTATCGAGGCGTTATGCATTGGGTAATAATGTGATCATCAACCATGTTCAACAAAACATCCAAGGATCCTGTCGTTTTAGACTTTTTCCATAAAGTATATTAGAAATAATAAATACATAAAAGACGAACGAAATATCAATCTATCTTATTGGAATCGCACAGATCACACCGACCCGAGAACGTGACATTTCCATGAGTCAGAAATATTGACCGAGCTAACCAGTCTAAAAACACCGAGAAATTAGCTATCCTTATGGTAATCAAATGCACTCCTTTCCTGAACTATAGTCTCATAGCCTAGCAGGATTCACACTATCCATCACCTAAGCGAGCTGATCAATTAGGAACAAACATCAATATAACTATTTGTATCAGTACTTTCCATGCGCCTAAGTCAGCTTGTCGCTCGGTGCAAACGCCAGCGTTCCCGGGCCGTCAGACGATCGCTTTGAGATTCGTATTTTCAATTACAGACACGAAAATCTTCGTTGCCGAAATAAAACCAAACCCAACCTGTTATATATTTTCTTCCGTGCCAAGTTCTCGATCTCCCGTCGGTTTAAATACCCAATCGAACATGATATCCTTTTGCTACCGGTTTGAGACACAATGAAAGATTGCGGGAAGTATATTCGCTTACAAAATCTCCAATAGTATCGCACTATCTGAAGTACGAAATGATATCGACACTAAGTATTTATTTATTTATGTCAATGATGCGAAAATCATGAGCCAGTTGGGCATAACATGCGTGGCGACATGAAAACTGCCACATCGGAAGTGACAATAGTATAAAACATCTTGTGTTTCTTCAGACGTATATGTACCGAGATTGTCTTGGATCCGTAATCGATCCTAGTTGGCATGCTCCACGTAACTACACATATACATCCACCATATAATTAGCATGCTTGGGTTTGCTCTTGAGAAAAAAAGATGTTCAGTCAAACTATCACAAAAATATAATTTCTGAAAACTTTAGCTGTCGGTTTTGAACAAGTAAACACTTCCGACAGTTTCCGGTGCAGTGATTTGATTTTTTTCTGGAGGGAGCCCAAACGGTGCATGGCCTGACCGCAGCGAGAAATGCATTTTGCCTTCCAGTGTGGGCGTTCTCCATAGTAATCGATTCGTAGCCGGTGACGAAACCCAGTTTGCGAGATTGCTCCAGAATGTCCATGACTATCGAAACCATATTGTTAATGCCCGTTTATTTGCTACTACTGGATATTGAATTTAGAATATGCCGTCCCGTCATACAGCACGCCTAAATGTATAAGCTAGAAATCCAAACTGGCAATTTGGCTTCCGAAAGAAAGTTATCGTGTGATTTCGGACAACGGAACTTTACACTTTTTCGCAACGACACTAATCTATGGTAGATCGATGGCTGCTGCTGATGAAAAAGACTGCTCTAGTGATTTTGAAAGTTTGCATGAGTTTTCACCATTCTTTCAACTTATTCACCTATCGTATAACTTTCCACCGTTGCGACTGAATCTGCGTTTGTTCGAGCGTGCTGCAAATAATCATTACATATTGATTAATTATTTTGAGTTAAAAATTCCGATCATATTTTAAAACTTACCATTCGATTATCAAATATTGCATCATAAAATAAAATTCACGACCAAAAAATTTTGACAAATTGCGATGAACAAATAAAAAAAAACATGACTGAGTTTTTTTTAATATTTTTTTATCGGAATCTGTCAAAATTTCGCGAACCTCCGAGCGGAATAATATCGCTGTCCAATATAGCGCATTGCGCACATAATAAGTGCGACTGAAAGTGCGGAAACGCGAATAGAACTGCGCTTTTACATTGAATCGCCTTGGTGTCTATTACGCACTTATGTATTATCCAACGAGGAATAAGTGCGCCTCATACATGAAAACCGATTCAATGTAAAAGCGCACTTTTATAAGAAAAATCGCACTTTCATGGAGTCCAGTTTTAAATGCCACGAATAATATTTCGCAAGGAAAAATCTTGCCTTGGTGACAGCGCATAGAAAGCTGCGCTATCTAGCGGAAGTAATAAGAAACTTATCGTTTGTCGAACCGTGTCTCGGCTAACTGCATTTTTCGTTATCGTTTTCGCGAGAGCTGCGTCCCAGTTAAACTAATTCCGGAACCGGTTCGGATTTCTGAATGGAGTCATTATGGATTCCAAATCAAATGCAACAACCGATTCCGACTCAGAATCGGTTGTTGCATTTGATTTGGAATCCATACTGACTCCATTCAGGATTCCGAATCAAATTTCGAATGGTTTGACCGGGGTACCGCTTACGAAATGGAAACGAAATTTTTTTTCGCGAGCATTTCGCGACGTTTTTTATGCATAGGTTTTGTATAGGAAATTTCATTTCGCAAGAGGTGCATACTTAGCTTAAACGATGAATAAAGAAAAAAAAAGAAAAAGAAAACGTTTGTTACGCCACTGCGACGTTCCCGTAGCGTTTCTAAACGTCATTTCTAGAGAAAATTTAGAATAGGGCGTAAGTAACAATGAGAGATTCTCTCTGGGGTCTTTCTCTTCTGTTCATTATTCGGTCGGCTCAACATTTACTACTCAACTTTTTGCATAATATTCTAGTAATAACTATCGGCTACCGGTATGTACTGGAAAATTATTGCAAAGAGTTATAGTTACCTCGTAATAATCGAAAGAGAAAGTAAACAAAGAGAGACTCTCAATGTTACTTACGTCTTATTCTACATTTTCTCCAGATTTATGTGTTCTCATGCGGGGCGCAGAAGACGACACGAGGAGGAAATGATGAGTCGCCAAAAAGGAATCACGGTGCGAGAAACGGTCGAAGCGATGGTGAAGGAATAACGCTACACCGCACTTTCGTTCGTAGTGATGGATTGCTGATTGTGATGCTTATGAACACTATCTTCTCAAACACCAACACGTATCAGTCGATGAATGTATAAGGGCCACGTATAAGGGACCCTTACACGTGCAATAAAAGTTTCATTACTCAGTAGTGTCATTACTGGAATTGAATGGGAATTCCATCATTACTCGCCTTACACGTTCATTAAAAGTGACATTACTGCTCAGTAATGACATTACTAACACCTCGTGTAAGGGGCCCTATACAGTTTTTGAGTGATATTATGGTTACAGTTGAAACCTGGAAAATCCATCCAGCGCCAATCGTTTTTTCTCTTGTTTAGTGCTAATCCAAGATGTCGGAAGTAGTGTGCTGTATAGCGCATCATTGTACGAATACAGCGCATTACTTACGACCTGATTCCATTGTTTAGAACCAGAGAAAATGCGATTGTCGCTGGTTGGATTTTCCAGTTTTCAACTGCAAACCAGAATAGTGCTGATGCGATCAGGGTGGCCAGATATAATTACTTAATATCGGTAGGGTCACTAAAAGTTTATCGGTAGTTATCGGTAGGCCAGGTTGTTGTCCCAAAAACGTAATGTTGACATAGAATTGTAAAATACTCAAAACACAGATCTCAGACCAAATCCAACCCAAAAAATGAATGTTGAGTAGGATGTATCCAAAATCAATAAAAATCGGTAGTTTTCGGTAGGGATAACAAAATATCGGTAGTTTTGCCTTGGTCGTCTATGAATCGGTAGGGAAGACCAAAATCGGTAGGACTACCGATAAATCGGTAGGTCTGGCCACCCTGGATGCGATGCAAACTGACGCAACTACCACTACACTCACACTCAGTCTGCAGCAGTATGAACGCAAGAGGTAGGTTGAGCGAAAAAAATGTCCGCTAAAATCTGGAGGCAGGGTTGGAAAAAAATAACTTTTATCCACCAAATCCAGCTGCTCACGAGGAAAAAATACCACGCACAATACGTACATCTTCCGCGCTACCGCGTAAAACACTTTTTGGCTAATCTAGAGCGCGTCTTCACCAGAAAAAAAACTCAAATGCACATAAAATTCTAGTAATGTCAATATTTTGTAATGACACTATAATGGCACGTGTAAGGGTACCTATTTATTAACAGTTGCTCGTTAATTTTTCATCTCGTCTGCTAACAGTCATAGAATGTGCCCCCACAGTCTCCCAGCTCAAACACCGAACAAAATGTTCTCTGCTCGTTTTAAGCCCCACACTCTGTGTACAACACATACTGATACTGATACACAAATTTTTGGCACCAGTTTTCTCTTTCTCACCGCTCATCATAGCTGGCCTTGACACATTTTGTTCGCAATGTACATGAATGCATCATATTGGTATCCGTGATATTACCCGGTGTATGTATGTGTATACAGTTAACCAAAAATGCTGTGCATCTTTAGCGTTGTTTGAAAAGAGCATGAGGCTAGGGGCAGATCACTCTAAGAATGTATAACAAATTTGCATCAAATTAGAAAAAATGCATTTAATTTCCATTTTTGCACCAGCTTTGCACTCCCTCGCAGAAAAGTTTGTTTAACAAACGTCCTACGCTGATCCACTTTGTTCGACGTTTTGTTAAATGTAGGGCTAGTTTTTCTGTAGGGTTTTGACGTCTTACACGCAACGCAAACAACATTGCACGCAACGCGAAAACATTGCACGCAAAGCAAAATACATCATGAATTTCTATTTCGATTGAAATAAATGCATTTAATTTCGCTGATTTTTAAAAATGCATCACAAGTGATCTGCCCCTAGGCATGAGGCGAAACTACAGATATACACAGACTTGCGGAGACAAAAACAGTAAAACAACCATGCATGTTGACGGGTCACGAAAGATCCCATAAGCTTTGCATGGGCTTCCTTCTTCACTTCCCATCGCAAAACCAATTTTGCAACCACTTGCAATTTTTGACATTTCGCTAGTCTGTGTATAAAATGTCTGTACACGCAGAATTTTATTTATGCATCGATTGCATACTTTTCTATCTTCCTCTCGTTTCCTCTGCTGTAAATTTTATGCATCGGACATATTCGGTCTATCCACTCATTGAATGCTTACTAGAAGTATTTACTAGAAAATGCATAAAAATCACAGAAGAGGAAAAGAGACGGAAATAGAAAGTATGCAAACAATGCATATATTTTTTTCTCAGTGCAGGCGAAACCGGTTTTCTTCCGTACATTAGCTGTTTGACACAGGCGCGGTGTGCTAGTTTCGGAACCAATACCCACACAAGTTCATGTTTGACATATCATTGAGACCGGCGTTTATTCATATTGCCAAATATGCAATAGCACTGTTTATGCGGATGTGCAAGCGAAGCTAGTTTAAGGATGCCCTCTAAGAACGGTTGGTTTCAAAATCGTCCAATGAAGGACGTTCGTTGGACCAATTTGGACAACGTCCAAATAACCGTTCAACGGACGTCCATCGTTGGATCCGTGTTGAACGATTTTGAAACAATTTTTTGGACGTCTCAGTGGGTGGTGTCAGAAAGAAAAGAGCACTGGATCAGGGTGGCCAGACCTACCGATATATCGGTAATCCTACCGATTTTGGTCTTCCCTACCGATTCACAGACCACCAAGGGAAAACTACCGATATTTTGTTATTCCTACCGAAAACTACCGATTTTTATTGATTTTGGACACATCCTACTCAACATTCATTTTTGGGTTGGATTTGGTCTGAGATCTGTGTTTTCAGTATTTTACGATTCTATGTCAACACTACGTTTTTAGGACAACAACCCGGCCTACCGATAACTACCGATAAACTTTTAGTGACCTTACCGATATTAAGGAATTCTATCTGGCCACCCTGCTCTGGATACATATGAGGATGCAAGTAGGGTTACTGCGCCCTCCCAGTCAAAAAGGGCAAGTTGCTGGCTAACGGGGGGCTATTTGCCAACTCGGATGCGCTAATTGCCCATCAATTTGCCAGCAAATTGCTGGCAATTAGGGGGCTATTTCAAATGCAACGTTTGGGCGATTTGCTGCTGTTATTTTTTTGCCGCTCTACCCGCCCTTAAATCGCCCCCAAATCGTGTTGAGTTACCGACACGTAGGAGACTGGTTATGATAGGTACAACACGGATTCTCAGTACAGATACAGGCTAGTCATATGTCGTTTTCGATAGAGAACCTAGAAACTAACCCAGGTTAGTTGCTTCAAACGAACGTTTTTATTGGAACTGAGTTGGGTTCTCGCCAAACAGCGGTGGTGTGAGCGAACCCGAAATATATTTCAGGTTAGAACCCAACTCGGTTTTCAGTTCAGTGGCGCATAACCTAGGTTCGAAACTGGCTTCAAACAAACGGTTTGACAGCAGTTAGGTCCGAAACTGAGTTAGTTTCTGCCTCAAGCGAAAACGACAATAGTATCACAAAGGAAGGAGTGGAGTACGTCAGCCAAATTCGCACCCCACCGCTGCTTAGTTCCTCCATTCATCATCTCTAATAGAGAGCACTTCTCCGTAGTACGACTATGAAACTCAACAAAGTTTTTTATGCTATTGCAGAAATCAAATTGTACTGTTAAGTCGTCTTGAATCCTACCTGTGTTTTTTTTTTGTAAATCAAGCTGTTATATTTTTTTAGTTTGAACCATGTTCAAAGTACAGTACCAAAGTCATAAATGTTGCTACTTGTATTTATTTTTTTCCTATAAATTATCGTATAGACACTTTTTCATAACTATGTAGCTTCTTTAGAAACCGAATCATTAACGTTCATCATTTTGATTTTGAACCATGGTGATTACTCTATTCCTCTGATACGATGAATTGAAATGGTTTCAAATAGTAAATTACGTAAAGTTGAGAAATTCTCAATAAAAGCACATTATCCAATTTCAATTTCCGGCCGTCAAACGGCTTTCTTTATAGCGTTTTTTTTTTCTTAATTAAAGTCTCCTCCTTCCCCTCACCTGAAGCAAAAATCTCCCGGAAAGATCTTCATTAGCCCGATCAGCTTTAGCTGATTGCTTGCTTCTACTGCCTTTTTAAGAAAAGAAAAATGCCTCATCATGAGTCGCCAGCATAAGCTCGCTCTGTACTAGAGATGCTCGAATTGGGGGTTTCAAACTCAAGATTCGGAACTGACTCCAACCTGACAGTTTTATTTAGAGTTCTAGTTTAAAAATTATCAGGTTCAGATCGTGTCGGGCTTTTGAGGTTTCTGTCAAAATCAAACGCGACCCGACGAACGAATTTGTGTCAAGTTTAAAGTTCCAGTGTTCGGTTATTAGAAATATTGAGGATCAAACAAGTTCGGATGCGGATTTGGTTCGGATCCGATTCAAAAGTAATCCGATCATCTCTAGTCTCCAGCGGCATATATGTATGATCTTGGCCATGAGCCAAGGCACTCGATGAAGAGGTTGATGTTGCGGTTATTACCGCTACGGAATAAGTTTTCCCATGGAAGATTAAAATTATGTTACATAAAATTGTGCAAAAGCAGCTCAGTGAAGTGCGTGAACATGTGCGGGTCCAGGAACTACTCCGAGTAGGCTACGACAAACACGCTAATCGAATGTTTCTTCCCACGTGGAACCTTCGCTGTTCCGACCGCCGTAAAACTTGTTACTTCCATATTTCTTCCGATAGCGAACCTGAAACGGCAATTCAAACAGAACTGGTACGATGCCTGAAGCTTGCGGAGTTAAGGACTGAAGGAAGCAAGCATTCCCCAGTTCAAGTGAGAGCGTGAAGGATGGGAAAACGACAATGTAATGAAATCGAGAGTTTTGAATGAAAGATGTTCATTTGATTTAACGATCGAGCGTATTGGAAAATGGAAAATTTTCGATGGTTGAAACTGGATCTAATTCAAACTACAAATTTACTTACCAAACTACTTTATGTTTAGCAGCATTCTCGGCGGCTTTCCGCATGTTACTTCTGGGAATGAACGGAACGTTGCGCAAGCGTGCTGGTCAGTAGGAAGAACTCAATGAACGATCGATTATTTCTGTTATTTTTTCTCTTCGAAAGAAACGTTGCGTAACAATGCTTTTTTCGTTTGTTCAGTTTCCTTTCAATAATTTCCATTGAATTTCTCTTGTTCCACTCGAAGCATCTTTCTTGTAATGTTTTTACAGTAGTTTCCATTTCATTCACCCTGATATCGATTTCTTTCCTAAACCGAGCGGCTAGTTTGATTGACTCGAAACTTGTTCAACTGTTTCGATTGCTTGAACTTCCGGCACGCACCCGTACCCGTCTTCGGTGATAATTTCCCACGAAAAACGGCTTACGTATTAGCCGCACTCATCGCCACTTCCCAATTCGATCTCGGCCAGACCGACCAGATCAAGTACATCGGCAATCAACGCCGATGCTTTCTATTTGCCCAAGCTCATTGCCCTCGAACCCTCGGTGTGATGTATTTCTTTTTTTTCCTGCCAACTGGTCCGATTGTCCGATCCGATGTGAGTGAAACGAGTAAAAAGGCTTCGATCGATCGACCGGCAAACCAGGAGCACTTAGGCTACCAACCTGCGTCAGTAATCCATTTTTTGCGCTTGCCTTAATTTCATTACTATAACCATTATCGATGTTTTTTTCTTCTTTTTTTTTGGATCGTGAAGTCACTTGAAGACTCTTCACGTTCGGTTAGCCATGGATGGACCAAGCCATGTTTGCACACGTGGCGCGAACATTAGTAATCAGCAAAGTGAGTGTGAGGAGTGGTTCCGTTTTGATCGTTGCCCCTCAAGGGAAAATCGGATGTTTTGGCATCATTCATGAAAAACCGCTATTTTTTCAATGTACACATATCTATCGTATGGAGTCGATTGTCATATTTTCCGGTCGGCCGGTTTCTCATGGAATCTCCTGCTGAAGGGGAACGACTTAGAACAAAAGGTGGACCAAAGTCAAAACTTTGCCGAATCGATTCAAATAGGACGGTTTTATGTATTTTTTTGATATTACAACGTATTAAAAATAAACATTTAGTAATCATTAGGGGGTCTCAAAAATAGCGACTTTGTCGAAAGTGCTCTTAAAATTTTTGTATATTAATTTTCAATCGCTAAATTGATATTGATATTAACATTAGTTAAAAAGTGTCCACGAGCACACCTAAACGTGGGTGCGCGACGTTTGACATAAGTACGTTAGGCATACATACGTTAGGCATAAGTACATTAGGCATAATGGACGTTAGGCATAATGGACGATTGGCATAATATACGTTAGGCATTATGGACGGTTGGCATAATGTACGTTAGGTATAATGGACGGTAGGCATAATTCACAAAAATGTAAAAGTAACAGCAAGGCTTTCATTATTGTAGAGATATCAATCCTGCACATGTTTTTTCGGGTTTAACGAGAGACTCGAGACGAGAAATGAAAAATATCATGCGACATATTTATCCCTTGCAAGTGTTTCTTTTTTCCGTGGAGGAGATGAAGAAAGTATCCCTTGATTTAAGTCACCAGTTTGGTACAAGCACATTTCAAGTCTATTATATGTATAACCAATATTTGAAAATGCCAAATAATGAACAAACATTAAAGTTTTAGAGTCTATAGAAACTTGCAGTATCAGCCTTAGGCTACAGATTTTACGTTTGTGACGATACCTTTTTCGTTTCGGTATCTCGTCACAGTACACAAATAAACTCTCCCTCGTATCAGACGGTTTCCGTAGTTCTATTTTGATGGCCTCAATAATATAATCATTGATATTAATAATTTAGAAGATAATCAATACTGAAGCAGCAATATTCTTATATTCGTTGAACAAATAATAAAATCCATCATTCTTTCTTTCATGAGCTGTTCTTGAAGAGCACATATTTTCTTCTTAGACAATCGCAACGTACATGTATGTAAGAGATAATCTAAGATGCTGTTTGTTATTCATACCTTAAGGGGTTATATACAAAGTTGTGACGATCAAATGAGCTAAGTTCGTGATTTTTAGAGGGTTTTCTGCAAATTTTATTTGAAAAAGCGAAAGACAGTTCGTTAGGAGTACTATCAAAGATAGAAAAAAAATTTGATTACATTTTTTTTACAAAATTCAAAACTTTTTGAGCGACTTGGCGGAATGTCACAATTAATCTTCTTAAGTCTTTCGTTTAATTCCACTATATTAATAATAATGAGAAATAATTGCTTTTCACCATGAATCAGATACTAGTATTTCGACTATTACTTGTAGTCTTCTTCAATGTTCATATCAGTCTAAAGAAAACTGCTATTTTGGTCATTTGAAATTTATAGGTTGTACGTAGAGACATTACCGCAAGCTGAGTTTCCGAATGCCACGCCTTCGGTCTGCTTTTTTTGAGGTCAGATTTATGCAAGTATATACAGTAGAATAAAATGTTGCTCGAGTTTGATCAGCTTCTAAAGTAATGCAACCACATCTATAAAGTTCATCATTTACGCTCTTGCCATTATAGGCCATCACCGCTAAAAATTTATTTTCTTGAAGTGATAAGTTATGCCTAACGTCCATTATGCCTAACGTCCATTATGCCTAACGTATTTATGCCTAACGTTCATTATGCCTAACGTACGTATGCCAAACGTCCGTATGCCTAACGTATTTATGCCTAATGGTGTACACCCCCAAAACTTAAACAGACGTGCGGTACTGTTTTGTTTTTTCGGTGTGCTTTGTTTGTGTGTATAACTCATCCACTAAATTTTACAAACAACGCACTCAGTTCACCATCTGCAGGCGAGTAGCGGAAAGTTCTTCCCACACGTTAAAAAGGCGGATTGAAAGTAGCAATGAATTCTGCTTGTAAAACAGGTGACTCTCCTGTTAATGGGATCGAGAAAATTGCATGTCGTGGCAATTGGTTTTTCACCGCTTTTGCGTTTCTGGTATGCAGCGATCTGCTCTGGATCTGTTGTCTGGATTTAATAAGAACTTGTACTGGCTGTGCGATAATTGTGCTTGCAGTTTCAACAAGTGGATGGAGCACTAAAAAAATGTGCGAGTCGGTAGATAACCTGAACGCAGTCGTGTCTAATCTCTCCGACCGCATTGATACACATTTTCCGGCTAATTCTGGTTTTGTAGCTGAAAGGCTGGCTGTCTATCAAGCGACCTCCGGAGGATCTACCCACTCCAAAAAGAAGTCGCGAAAATTATGCTAGAATTCGCGCCACTGCAACCGCTGTCTGTGGTACTCGAGTAATTCAGCGGGAAATCAGAACAGTTGCTGATGAGCGGGAACAGTTCTGGGACTACCTGAACCGTCTCGATCCGAGCCATACAGTGAATGAAATCGTCGCTATGACCAATGCTTGGGAATAAGCCCTCCATCCCTCCGCCACAGTCCAGCTGCTGCAGCGAGCGTTCACAAGTCATCCCGGTCCTGTGTGCGGGAGTGGTAAAATGGTCTTCCAAACTTCCTACTGTGGCAACTCACCGGCAATTGCGCAAAGACGCCCCCTTTCAGGTCAGTAACCCGCAGCCGTTAACGAGTGGTACCTATCCAAACAGCATTGAGTACAACCCCCGATTTCCCGGTCACAGGGACGCATACTTGCCACCAGTCCTGAGAAAGTCCTTAGTCCCCCCATCACAGTCGAGCCCTTTCAGCCAGCGACCAGCCGCCGACCGGACCAGTGGCGGAGTTAGGACGAGGAGTCTTCCGCAAACCTACAGCAGGCAAGTATAAAGCATCTGTGAGCTCTTCCTTGCCTCAAAACTCTTCGAATTGATCAACGACGGGACAAGCTGCTACTATACTACCAAAACGTGGGTGGTATCAATTCAACCGTTGAAGAATATCGCCTTGCAGTCTCCGATAACAGTTTTGATATCATCGTCTTCGTCGAAACGTGGTTAAACGATGTCCGGTGTTCGGTACTGGATATGAGATTTTTCGTTGCTACCGGAACCTTAGAAATAGCCGTAAATCTACTGGAGGTGATGTATTAGTAGCAGTTAATCGCAGCTTGATGGCACGAGTTGTTGAGAAGACTTGCTGGGATTGCCTCGAACAGGTTTGGACGATAATCGAGCTTGGTGACCGTAAGTTGTACTTGTTGGTACGTCGCACCCGACCGAGTCCGTGACATCGAATATATTGACGCACACTGCAGTTCAGTTTTACCATCTTCAAAGACGCTGAATCGGTTGATGAGATCATCGTACGAAGAGATTTCAATCTCCCCAGCATTTCGTGGAAATCTTCCCGCAATAGATTTCTTTACTCGGATTCCGATCACACCGTACTTCTTTTAGGGGCGGCGAGGCTTCTTGACAGCTACAGCTCGGCCACGTTACTACAAATAAATCCTATCGCCAACGAGAATAACCGCCACCTTGATCTTTGTTTTGTCAGCGATCAGGTTTCTGCTACATCAGTAGTGATGGCTCCCTCTCCTCTAGTGAAACCAGTAGCACATCAACCACCATTGATCGTCGCGATTCATCGCACCCTGGCGCACGATTACAATGTTCCTCCGGCCCTCGTCTCTTACGACTTACACAAAGCTGATCATCGCAGTATCGCAGACCTGTTCTCCACTCTCGATTGATTAAATATTCGGGACCCCGAAGATGTTGACACCGCAGTTCAAACATTTTACAACGTGTTGGGTTATGTTATTGACAGGCACGTTCCGAAGAAAGTTCTTCATCAACAAACCGGCGCTCCTTGGTAAACAAGCACAATACGGCGGCTGAAGACCATTTGGAGCGCTGCTGTGCGGAGATATACTAAGTATCGCACAATCCCACTTAGAAACCATTACGTCAGTCGCAACCATGCTTATAAACGAGCTAGTCAAGATTGTTTCTTTCGATATCAGCAAAACATTCAGCGCAATCTCAAGTCGCACTCCGAACGTTTCTGGAAATATGTGAATGAACAGCGCAAGGAATCCGGACTGCCGTCATCTACGACTTTCAACCACATCCCAAGATATGTGCAGATTTTTTTCGGAGAAATTCGCGAATGTGTTTACTGGCCTAAAGCACAGAGAACAGACGTCCATCTTCAGCATTCAACTTGTGTAAAAATCTCTAACGGTTTCGAAGGTAGTTGGAAAATCTAAACCAGGTGCGCTACTGTCGTCATGTTTTTTGTGGCTGAGTTCGTCTGAATTGACAGCGGTTATTCCTCTACCCAGTCAAACTAGTCCGAAACCGGTTCGGACTTCCAGCTCAAAAGCATCAACCGGTAGAGTCGGAATCGGTTGTTTTCTTTGAGCAAGATTCCATACTTAATCCATTCAGGACTTTGAACTGGTTCCGGAAGGGGATTTGACGGATAGTTGGGATAGGTTGATGTGGCGGCGCTAGTGTTTATCGTATATTAATTCAAATGTTTACACACGTTTTTAAATATTTTTGTTCGACCATAGATTTCTGTTCTCTGTGCCTAAAAGAGTTGATCAAATTGAACTTGCTGTTAGTCAAGTTCCGGTCGTGAGCCAAACTAGCGCTACCGATGTCAATGAAACGATGATTACCATAGCTTGTTCTCGGCTAATCCGGGACCCAGCTAATTTCATTCCGGGACCCGACGGCTTCCCTTCAGTACTTTTGAAAAGGCACATCGACGTTTTAGCTACTCCACTTCTTTATTATTATTATTATTATTATTATTATTATTATTATTATTATTATTATTATTATTATTATTATTATTATTATTATTATTATTATTATTATTATTATTATTATTATTATTATTATTATTATTATTATTATTATTATTATTATTATTATTATTATTATTATTCATCTGAGTTGGAAACACCGTTCCGTACGGTACATACAACGCGCATTCGTAAATTTCATACCGTGTTTTTCCGTGTTTTTCGCGATAACTGCGGTCCAATTTACGACGAATAGACGAGTGAAGTAGTTCTCTAGTGGTGAATAGTGAAAGATTGACGCAAATCGGTGAAGAAACGGCTGAAAAAAGTGAATTTTTAGTTTTGCCCACGCGGTGCTATAGGTAAACAAACAGCCATCGCTGTGCCTACCCGCGTGGCTGCCCGGCCAGTTCATTCACTTGCTGTAGATGCCAGTCGTGAGAGTGACGGTGCCCTGAACGGGAGATATTTTTGAAGACGTAAAAAACGTGAAAAGTTTTGGAAAATTTGGAAAATTTTTTTTGACTTGTTATTTGGTGGTAGTTGAGTATAATACAGTGCGTATTAAAAAATTTGGACGTTACAGTGCGTGCCAAAAAAGTTGGAACAATAAAAAGGGCGGAATCCATTAAGTGCGTTTTTTCTTGGCGAAATTCATTCAGTTCGCTTCTCTTGGCTGTGTAGAAGTGGAAAACAAGCAGTAGCGACACTGCTCACCTACAGTGTGTCCCAAAAGTGTGGGAACACTTCGAAAAAGTCGACGTTGAAGGGGCAAATAAGGTAAGATCTTTCCTTTTCTTCACCTTTTTGTCCATTTGGGGTTGGTATCGGGTGACCGTGCCACATAGCAGTTTCCAACGTCTGGTGGTGTGATCCAAGATGGCGGCCGCTAGTAGCGGTGACCCGGGAGGGTCAAGCAAAAGAAGATTACCGGAGTATATGGACCCGACGAACAAATTCGGCGAATTGACGTTTCTGCAGCTGACAGGTAAAGACGGTGTACCTTTGCCAAGAAACCCGTTTATCATTGGAAAATCGGTTGAGGTTGCCGCTGGAGGTCCAATCGAAGGTGCGAATACCGAAGCTCAAGGGACACGGTATACCCTTCGAGTTCGGAACCCCGCCCAAGTTGCTAAGTTGCAGAAAATGAACCAGCTTATTGACGGCACTGAAGTAGTGGTTGAAGCCCATCCGAATTTGAACGTAAGCAGATGCGTAATTTCCTGCTACGATCTGATTCATATGGAAGAGAAGGATGTTTTACAGGAAATCATAAGCCAGGGAGTGATTCGTGTTCAGCGAATTACACGAAAGGAAGCCGAGAATAGAGTAAATACGCCAGCGCTAATATTGACCTTCTGCAAGACCACATACCCGGAATACATAAAGATCGGTTTGCTTCACGTTCCTACTCGCCCATACTTCCCGAACCCGATGCTTTGTTATGGATGCTTCAACTACGACCATACACGCGTTCGATGTCCTGGTCCCCAGCGATGTTTTAACTGCTCGAAAGATAAACACGGCGAAGATAAATGCAAAGAAACGGCGTACTGTCGGAATTGTGAAGGCGATCACCAACCAACTAGCCGCGAATGTCCTGTTTATAAAAAAGAAATGGAGGTCATAAAAATAAAAGTACGCGACAATCTAACATTCCCGGAAGCACGCAAACGAGCGGAACATCTAAATAAAGGCAGCTATGCTCAGGCCACAGCACAACCGAATGAGATCCTTAGCAAGCTGAAAGAGTTGGAACTGGCAATGAAGAAGAAGGACGAAACGATCGCAAAACTTCTGGCGGAGACCAAACGAAAAGACGAAAAAATCGAGCAAATGTTGGCGTACATCCATCAGATGAAACAACAGTCCGCCAGCCAAGAAAAACCACAACACAACAAAGAACAGAAGCAAACGAGCCAACCAATCGGGCCTGTGACGAGATCCAGGAACAACTCACCAGCGATAACTACGGACTCAAAACGAGGAAGACCACAGAAACAACACACCCCGTTCAGCAAACCAACGACAACCTCACCGGATAACCTAAGCCCACCACCAAAAAGAACCGCTGCCACTACCACCAACGAAACTATGGAATATTCAGACGATGAAATTGAGATTACCGAGACGCCTCCTAGCCAGCCTCTTCGATAATTCTCATTTTCATCAACGTTTGGATACCAACGACAACCCACGCACGAATACTGACCACGAGATAGATCGGTTTGGAAGAGAGGAAAGTGTAGTACTCCTTCCAACGCAAGCACAGCAGGATGAAGGAACTATCCGGGCCGTCATACCCCAACCCGTTGATAGTGAATTCACCTCTGTGGCCGATAGGAACACCGATTTCACCACTACAACTTGCGAACCAGTAAACAAAAGAATCCCGAGCGACGAACAGAAGGAGATCAGCAAAACTACACGAAGCCTTTCCCCAGTGCCGACTGCAGTCGGTGTTTTTAAACATGATAGTGTAGTTTGTACGACAGCGGTTGGCACTGCGGGGCTTGACCCTCCACAGGTCAGTTCTGACTTTGCCAAACCTATTACGGATACTGCTGCGCTAAATTCCTTTACAGAGTCGACTAACATCACCGTACCCATACATCTCTGGAACCAACCATTGCTTTCACCTGGAGAAGGCATATCTACAGGAATGTTCCACGTTGGCTCAGCAACTCTAGCGTCGAAGCAGCAATCAACGAAAACTACACGAAGTCCTTCCCCAGTGCCGATCGCAGTCGGTGTTTTTGAACATGATAGTGTAGTTTGTACGACAGCGGTTGGCACTGTGGGGCTGGACCTATCTCAGGTCAGTTCCAAGTCTGCTAACCCTTTCACAGATACTGCTGCGCTAAACGTTTTTACAGATCCGGTTGGCAACACTGTTCTTGCTGAACCTTGGCACCAACCGCTGCTTTCACCCGGAGAAGGCACATCGACAAGACTATACCACAACGAATCAGCAACCCGATCGTCGAAGAAGCAATCCACTAAAACTACACAAAGTCTTTCCCCAGTGCCGGTCGCTGTCGGTAGTTCTGGAAGTAATCGTGTAGTTGTTTCGACAGCGGCTGGCACTGTGGGGCTAGACGTCCCACAGGTCAGTCCAATATCGCTTCATCTACGCGCAAATGCTGCTGCTGCTTCCTCTGTTGCAGATGTAACCAGTTCGAGTCCAACGAGTAACCGGTTTGGGGAAGAAGAGAAGAAAGTAGCTTCCCCACTTCATAATGAAGGGATCGACCGGGGGGAAGAGGACTGTCCCTACCTCCCTGATATACAGTCCTCGCAATTCTCCTCCTGGCTTTCCGCCGGCTAAGATACACCGCAACATCACAACCAGTACCAGAGTACCGATCGTTCCGTGGATATCAGCACACGCAACGTGCCAGCTGGACATCGAAGGTCTATTTCGTCTTTATCATCGTCTTCGTCAACGACTTCCGCCAGACGAGATAGTAGATGTTTCGCACTTCAGTGGAACATTCGGGGGCTGCGAACCAATATCAGCGAGCTTAAACAGCTCATCACTGAATACGAACCGAGCCTAATAGCACTACAGGAAACCAAAGTGGACAATCGAGTGATCCCAGCCGACTTCATTGGCAAGAACTATACTCTGTTGCTTCAGACTGGTAGCTGTCGACACTGGCAACACGGAGTGGGCCTGGCCATTAGGGATGGAGTGCCCTTTGAGCGGATTGACGTCGATAAGGATATCCAAGCGATCGCAGTTCGGGTTCAACTACCACAGCAAATGACGGTGGTATCAATATACATTCCTCCCAGTACCCAACAGTGCCAAGAAAAACTATGTGACCTCCTCGAACAGCTCCCACGTCCTATGTTAGTGCTAGGTGACTTCAATGCTCATCACATATGCTGGGGATCCAACAAATCGTCCGCACTAGGTCAATTCATCGCAGAAAAAACGTTGGAAGAACACCTAGTTATACTTAACAATGGGTCGCATACACGAGTCGACCCAGCCACCGGTGCTACTTCAGCTATCGACCTGTCAATCTGCTCCGTTACTGTGGCCTCGAAATTCACCTGGCGAACGCTTCCAGATACCTATAACAGTGACCACCTGCCAATAACCGTTTCCATCCCCGGGTTCTCACATGTTCCAACAAAAAGGCGACAATGGATTTATGACCAAGCGGACTGGACAGCTTACGAACGATTGACCGCCAACGCCATACAACCGGGCGTCGAAATGTCAATCGACCGTTTTGTCGATCATTTGATCACTGCAGCAAACACTGCAATACCCAGAAGCAGCGGAAAGGTCGGACCTAAGGCAGTTCCTTGGTGGTGTCCGGAGGTAAAAGCAGCCATAAAAAGTCGAAGAAAAGCACTCAGAGCACTGAAGCGTATCGAAATGGAGGACCCACGAAAACCTGAAGCACTGAAAAGCTTTCAGGAAGCGCGGGCAGCAACAAGAAAATCAATCCGTGATGCCAAACAACGATCGTGGGAGGAATTCGTCGCGAAAATATCCCCAAACTCCACTGCATCGGAAATGTGGCAGACAGTGAACGCATTAAGAGGAAAACGTCAGCATCGCCCAGCCGTCATTAAACGTTCAGCTGGCTACACGGATAATGCAGAAGAAGTGGCTGAAGAACTAGCAGAGCATTACAGCGCAATATCGGCAACATCCAGCTACCCTCCTTCGTTTCAAATTGAGAAGGAAAAGGCCGAACGAAACCGTTTCAACTTTTCACCCGAGACCGACGGCATCTATAACTCCGACTTCACTTTGAATGAGCTTGTATGGGCGCTCGACAGAGGACGAAGTAATTCTACAGGTCCGGATTCAGTCGGCTATCCAATGCTACAACGACTACCATTGTCGGTGAAAACTGCTTTATTGGAGCTTTTCAACAGGGTTTGGCGCAGTGGCGTATTTCCATCCTGTTGGCGAACTGGAATTATTGTGCCAATCCCAAAGCCGAATTCGAGCGACACAGGTCCATCTGCTTTCCGACCGATCACGTTAACGAGCTGTATGGCGAAGGTATTCGAGCGGATGGTGAATCGACGGTTAACTACCGAGCTTGAATCGAACGGGCGGCTAGACACTCGACAACATGCCTTCAGATCCGGCCGAGGTACTGACACATATTTTGCGGAGTTGGAGAGGACATTACCCGACCGTGACGAGCACTGTCTGATAGCATCGCTTGACTTGGCTAAGGCGTACGACACCACTTGGAGATACGGCATCCTGCGAACATTACGAAAGTGGCAGATACGCGGAAACATGATAAACATGCTCACTAGCTTTCTTTCAGAGCGAACGTTCCAGGTAAACGTCGATGGGCATTTATCGCGCAAGCTGCCGCTGGAAAATGGTGTACCACAGGGTTCTGTGCTCTCGGTTACCCTATTCCTCGTAGCAATCCAACCTATCTTCCGGGTGGTTCCGAATACCGTGACAGTGCTATTGTACGCCGATGACATCCTTCTTGTAGTGCGGGGCAAAAAAGAACAACCACTCTATCGGAAACTACAGTCAGCAGTAAAAGCCGTTCATAGATGGGCGAAAAGTGTTGGATTCACGATATCAGCAACAAAATCCAGCATCTTTTACTGTAGCCCGAATGCCCGCCGTGAGCCCACGCAATCCATCAGGATAGATACAGTAGCTATACCATCACAAAATCAACTGAAAACCCTCGGTATCACTCTCGACAGATCGCTGAACTTCAAAGCGCATTGCAAGCTAACGAAGAAGGCATGTGAATCCAGGCTGCGTATCCTGAAAATGATCGGAGCAAAGCTACCACGTGGTCAACGGACTTCTTTGTTACAAATCGGCTCCGCCATTGTCACTTCGCGACTATTGTATGGGATGGGACTCGTTAGTCGGGGCGGAGATGTCGTCACCAAAACTCTCGCGCCCGCCTACAACAGAATGGTAAGATTTGCATCTGGTGCATTCGTTACAAGTCCGATCTTAGCCATCATGGCCGAAGCAGGCACCTTACCATTTGATCTCCTCGTTCTCCAAAGCATAACCCGATTGTCCATCCGTTTGTTGGAAAAAAGCAGAGATAATGCGGATCTCCCACTAGTACGTCGAGCTTCCGAAGAACTGTCAGAGGTGATCGGAATGCCCTTACCAAATATTTGTACTCGAACGCGACTAGCCACCCGAAAGTGGTACGAGCCCAAGCCCCACGTCGTGTGGGATATCAAAAGAAGTGTGAATGCCGGAGATCCCTCTGAGGTGGTCCGTCCTGTCGTTCAGGAGCTCCTGAATGCTCGCTTCAGCAACTCAACGGTTGTGTATACTGACGGATCGAAAGACAACGACGCAGTAGGCGCGGGAATGTTTGGAGAACATCTCCAGCAGTCGACTGGTCTTCCGCCACAGTGCAGCGTGTTCTCAGCCGAGGCGTTTGCAATTAAAACAGCGGTAACTTCGTACTACACTTCCAACGATCTGCTAATAATGACAGACTCAGCCAGTTGTTTATCGGCAATTGAAGCTGGCACGTCCCAGCATCCGTGGATCCAAGAGATTGAAACCATGATACGACATCGTCCAATCAATCTGTGCTGGATTCCAGGACACGCTGGAATTCGCGGGAATGAAGAGGCAGACCGCCTCGCACGAGAAGCCAGGGGTAATGCCCCTTTGCAAATAGCCATTCCGGGAGCAGACGCCAACAATCAGGCAAAATCAGCTATCCGAAATCACTGGTACCGTCGATGGTCTGCATCCACTGAAGTGAAGCTTCGCGAAATAAAATTCGATACGGTAAAGTGGACTGACCGCGAGAGTTCGGCTGATCAACGAGTGCTCACCCGGTTGCGAATAGGGCATACCCGGTTGACGCACGACTTCCTTTTGAAGAGAGAAACCCCACCAGTTTGCGACTGCTGCGGGGTAACCGTAGATGTACGTCATATAATTCTTCAGTGCCGAAAACACGACGATGCTAGAAGGATGCACAACATCGATTCGACCAGCCTGCGAGTGATTCTAGGCAACGACGGGGACACCGAAGACAAACTGCTAAGCTTCCTCAAGGAAACTAATTTGTACAAACGAATATAAAAATACTGAATTGTAAATTATTATGAGATGTTAATACGAGTATAGAAACCAATTTTCTTCCGACACGAATGCACCCTTAGGTGTAAAGTGTCGTTAATAAACAACAACAACAACAACAAATTATTATTATTATTATTATTATTATTATTATTATTATTATTATTATTATTATTATTATTATTATTATTATTATTATTATTATTATTATATATTTTGTCTTCGAATTAATAATTTTCGTACAGACTGAAATACTATACTAACTTAAACCTATTTTCAATTTGAACATTTCTCTTCAAAATGATGAAAAACGCTATTGAAGAGCTGACAGCAAACATCTACCGGGTTATTCTGGCCGTACTGCGTGCGATGAGTAGAGCGCCGAAAGAAGTCCATTCTCCGCAGAGACCTACCAGGAACGTTGAAGTCCAGCTTAGCGAGAAGCAGAGGGCAGTCAATGTTGTCAGCGAGAAGATCCAACACAAAAAGTCGCTGCAGAAAAACTCTCCTGTTTCGTAGCGTAGACAGGTTGATAAGAGCACAACGATGCTCATACGGTGGTAGTTCAAATCGATTTCGCCAGGGAAGCCATCGAAGGGCATACCGGACGAAGCTCTTTTGCACCCGTTCTATGCGATTAATGTGTACGGTGTGATACGGGGCCCAAACGATAACTCCATACTCTAGAATGCTGCGTACCAGACTCATGTACAGTGCCTTCAGGCAGTAGACGTCGTTGAAATCTTGGGTGTTCGCATCTTTCGAGTATCTATTGACAGTGGCATTTTTCCATCCTGCTGGAAGTTCACGAAAATGTTCCCAGTTCACACAAAGAGTAATGAGCGAATCGTCAATAATTACTGAGGAATTACTTCATTGAGTGCTATCTCGAAGTTGTTCGAGCTGGTGATTATGGAACCTCTTCAGGCTCACTGCAAGTAATACCTAAGTGACGACCAACATGGTTTCGCGTCTGGACGTTCGACAGTGACTAACCTGCTTTGTCTAACATTCTACATAACTGAGCGCATGGAACGTTGCGCTGAAACCGATGTTATCTACACAGACCTATCTGCCGCTTTTGACAAAGTGAACCATGACATAACCATCGGTAAAATGGAGAGATTTGGAATTAACGGTAGTTTGTTGCAGTTGTTAGCTTACAGATCGAGAAATAGTGGTTTTCATTGGAGATTGTCAGGCACCCACATTTACTTCTAGGTCAGGAGTACCCCAGGGAAATCACTTGGGACCGCTGATGTTTCTGCTTTACTTTAACGACGTCCATCTAGCTTTGAAGACTCCACACCTGTCCTTCGCAGAAGACCTCAAAATGTTTCCTTTCATCCGCTCTACTGAAGCTTGTAGATTACTCCATCGACAGTTTGAAACCTTTGCTGACTGGTGTAACACGAACCGTATGCGTGTAAATCCAAAGAAGTGCTCGGTGATATCGTTCTCACGAAAAATAAACTGTACTGCTCTTTGTCGCGGTCAATCCTGGAGTACAGCTGTGAAGTTTGGTGCTCAAACCTTGTGATTTGCATTGATTGATCGGGTAGGAAGGGATAGGTTTTTATTTCATGGACTTGTTGACTTTTCTCGGTGAAAATGAAAACTCCAAATTTTCCCATTACCACACGTAACGTTTCGGCTTACTGCTCTTCAGCCATCGTCGGACGCCTACAAACATTTATTTAGCATTAACGTTAACATCAATTTGTTCACAAAAAATTACAAAGCTAGCATTCACAAATTAAACACAATTTACAATTAACTCACATAAACTTATATCACGCATCTCCATTCACTCTCGTACGAGAGTGAATGGAGATGCGTGATATAAGTTTATGTGAGTTAATTGTAAATTGTGTTTAATTTGTGAATGCTAGCTTTGTAATTTTTTGTGAACAAATTGATGTTAACGTTAATGCTAAATAAATGTTTGTAGGCGTCCGACGATGGCTGAAGAGCAGTAAGCCGAAACGTTACGTGTGGTAATGGGAAAATTTGGAGTTTTCATTTTCACCGAGAAAAATCAACAAGTCCATGAAATAAATATGTTGCGGTGACCATAAAATCTTATAGGGATAGGTTTTGTTGGACGCATTCTCACCACACAAACTCCGTTGCCGGAGACCTGGGAAGAAGTGTATTGTTTGATAATGGTACTACGCGTTGCCAGATCATGTAGCTCAACTTCAATAGTGTCATTGTATATGTATGCTGGGATGCTGTATAAAATGTCATTACATTCGTGTTTCAAGCAGTTCTGCGTAGCAAACGTGACGTTCACAACGATTTGACGAATCTTCATTCGACAAATATGTTATAACTTTATCAAATGAACGTCTACATCAAAACTTATTACAGATTCAGAAAGTAGACAAAATTTCTCGAAAGATTCAATCAACATAATCTGAATATACTAGAATTTGATGATTTAACTTTTATTGGAATACGTTAAAAGTTCTAATTTGTGACGCGTTGTAACGTCACGTTACATTATCGGTCATAAAACAACCCTCTTCCAGTATATTCAGTTACTGTTTATTGAATCTTTCGTGAAATTTTGTCTACTTTCCGAATCTGTAATAAGTTTTGATGTAGGCGTTTATTTGATAAAGTTATAACATAATTGTCGAATGAAGATTCGTCAAATCGTTGTAACGTCACGAAATTATGTGTCAAATGATTCTGCTTGCCTGATGGTTTTGAACATAATCGGTACCTCATAACGTGGATGGTGGAATTACACAGCATTAATTTCTGCTATGTTGAGTTTCATGTTCGCCTTCAAAAATAGTTCCACTTCACGAATCGTTGGTCTTACTGGAAATTTCGAATAGTTAACATCAACACAGTTCGACCGCATCGGTGAATAAACTGACTTTGTATTGTCTTTCATTGTTTGTTCGCGCTACACATACTAGGTAGTAGAAATTTTGCTTTTGTATCTGAACAAAGCGAGGCATGGGTAAATTTAATTGCTTTCCCTGATGTAGCAGTGGAGCGTTTTTTAGCTTCTGAATTGTGCAAGATAAGAAACCGAATGAATTGATTATTAAATTAATAATACAGTGATGGAAAATATAATAGGTGTGAATGAATTATTTCGGAAAAAACAATATTTTTATAAGAATGAGTGATATTTTTTTGATTCAATGTAACTCAGATTTATTAGCAATACATGTCTTAATATTTAATATTTTTAAAAATAATACATGGATATAAATGTAAATTTAAATTTCACAGGTGGAAAAAATAATAGGTGCAAATAAAAAATTCACTGGAAAAGATGATTAAATTGTATCAAATGGGGGAAATAATACCTAATCAAGTCTCGTAGCTCAGTATTTAGTCGGAAATCCATTACTTTTCAGCACAGCTTCGCAACGTTTTTCCATAGAACCGACAAGCTTCCGACACGTTTCAACCGGAATTGCATACCAAGCTTCTTGAATCGCTCTCCACAATTCATCTTTGTTTTTATGTTTTTTATTCGCTATTTTGTTCTTGACCTCGTGCCAACGGTTTTCAATTGTGTTGAGACCCGGCGATTGAGCTGGCCAATCCAAAACATTAATTTTTTTTGTCTATGAACCACTGCTTCACCGTTTTTGATGTGTGTTTTGGATCGTTATCTTGTTGAAATGTCCACTTCAATGGCATAGCTTCCTCTGCATAGGGTAACATTACTTCCTCCAAGATACCAATATACTCTATTTGGGTCATTATTGACTTTATCCAGAAAAGTGGTCCAACGCCATACCACGAAAAACATCCCCATACCATAATGCACCCTCCGCCGTGCTTGACAGTTTTAACTGTGTATTGTGGAGAATTCGCAGTTTCTGGGACGCCTAACGTAATGTTTGCTATCTGTTTCGAACAAATTTACCTTGGATTCATCACTCCACAAAACGTTTTAAAAAAAAACCGGCCCCAGCTGTTTAAGATTCTCCAGATGTTTTTTAGCAAAAAGGAGTCTTTTCTTGCGTTTCTTCTCTGACACAAATGGAGTTTTTCTGACAGCACGAGCACGGAGTTTGTAATCAATTAAACGATTTCGGATTGTTCTAGTTGTCACATTCAGTTGCAGTTCTTTTTTAATTGCTGTAGACGTCACAAAAGGATCCGTTTTCACTATTTTTAAAATTTGACGGTCATCCCTAGCGTTAGTTTTCCGTTTTCTTCCTCGAGATTCTAGAGCTTTCCGGTATTTTAAGGCATTTGTAACCAAATTCTGTGAGCATCCGATAGTTTCTGAGATTTCTTTAAAAGTTTTACCTTCATTACGAAGTTTTTTTTATCAGTCGTCGCTCAACGGAGGTGCAATGCTTACCTCGGCCCATAGTCTGGATTAAAACAGAACAGAAACATGAAATAGCAAACAATCACGAATAAAAATAACAACTTACAACTTTCGCGGATAAAACTCTATAAATCAAATAATAAACTTGACAAGAAATGGTCTGAAACTGCGATATTGACTTTACACCTATTATTATTTCCGCTTATTGAACAGCGAACGTTTATTTTCACTCTGAGTTAAACTATTCACCATTTTGACAGCCAGCTATATTTAATCCATTGACTATTACGCGTGTAATCTCAAACCTAGATGGCGCTCGAATATATTCATTGTCAAGTAAAAAAATGCATGTACCACACTATGGTATGGTCACACCTATTATATTTTTCACCACTGTATGTAGAATTTACATTATAGCTACTTTCAAATTGATGGATTTCTAAAGACATCCAAATATAAAAGCGACAGTGAAGTATTGTTTACCCATATTGGAAGAAAAAAATTGCGGTTTCGTTTCATGTCTTGTAAACTTGGGATTTATCGTACACCTGTAAATTTACAAAATTGAATACATCTCAAAAGCCTTCGTTGAACTCGAAGGACCTCAACCCCTAAACTTAAAATCCAAGCTACTCATGGATGTGGCATCATTTTGACAAGGTGTGATATGGTTCCACAATACCTGTACTTCAGTGTCATTTTTTTATTGATTGATTGATTTGTTTATTCAACCATGTAACTTAAGGCAGCTGCCATTTTTAATGCTACACTTTGCTTAAATTCAGTATTTATAATTATAACGACATTTCAAAACTAATTTTAATCTCTCATTCTATGCTCTCAAATATTTAAAATTTAGTCCATGTTGTTGAGTTAACGTAATAATTCTCCCCTAAAGGCTAACTTAGAAGTGCAAGATTTAATGGAAAATGGTAGGTTATTCCAACAAACAACATTCGACGCAGTTTAGCGAAGCTCAGAAGGTTTCTAATATTAGGTAGGGTATTATAAAATTCTTATTTGAAGCTATAGAACGCCAGATTCTTAGCTTCGGAGTAATATGGATAAGGTAACCGGATTAATTCCGTGGACTGGGTTTGCACTTCCGAGTAGAAGTGCAAAAACTGTGTATTCCATTGGTCCTTCCCAGGTAACAAAAAGATCAGATAATACTTGAGAAGCACACTTTAAGTTCGTATAAAGTTCTTAGCGAACTTGCAAGCTGTTTTAGCTTTAATGGAACTTGGATGCTGCTTAAGCTGCTAGGTCTATTTGCCATAAATTTCCAATAAAAATCGAAGCAGCATTATTCGAAGTAGAATTTCGAACAAATTTTTCTATCGTACTAAGTTGCTACTAATCAAAATGGAAATTCATACTAAACCAAAAGTTGTTTGACGGCGTCCTTTTTTGGAACGTCGTCTTACTAATTTATTTGATTTCATTGTTTCCCTTAAATTAGATGTATTATTCGAAAGATTCGGAGAAAGTTTTAAACCGCTGTGGATGGCTACAGTTGAAGAAGAAACAAAAAAGACATACGCGCAGCCATCCAAACTTCGCCAAACCCCAAACTGTTCACATCTTGATCTAAAATCAATACACTTTACCAATTGGGCTGGTCGGTGGCGGCATTCGCGAACCCTGTTGCCCCGTAAACATATGTAGCCAAACATTTGGTAACGTGATCGGCAGGATGATTAATGAAAGCATCGGAACCTTTCACTTTCCGCATCGAGCGCAGCAGGAAAAAAGCTACACTCTGCATACCGCCGTCGGTCGTCGTCGTGTTTCGATCCGAGCAGCGCAAAACATTTTTACTCCTGTGCTGGCCAACATCAGCACTTAGCGATCGATCGATCGACGGACCGCGATATTAGGTAACAAGGATCCAAATTACCCAACTCAATGAAATCGCCGCCTGCTTCTCTATCGCTATCTTCCTAGCAAAAAAGTTGCATCCGCTTTTGTTGGGCTACAACCGCAGCCAGCTTCCACGTTTGCGCCACGCTATTTGAATTGGCCACTATTTTCTGCTTCCACCGAGAGTTTATGATGCAATAAACGGTGATCATTACCGCTCTGACGCGTGTTGTGCTGCTGATGCGTATTCCACCGTCCGCTCGCTCGATCAGTCGACTCGTCGGTCAGCCCGGACGGACGGACAAACGCACCCCATCAGGTCCGGCTTGTGGTTCGTAATCGTTTGGCCGGGAGATCGATTCGAAACTTGCCTGTTGGTTTGACATTCGTATAGCCCCCCATTAACGGGTTGTTGGAGCAACCACAGCGGCTCCACGACTCGGGATATCTGCTTTTAGACAATAAAGTAAAAAAAAAAGAAAAAAAAATGAGAAAGTGTGGTAACAGCCTTTTGCGCAGCACCAGCACCTATTGACAATCTTCGCCCCGAGGCGGAAAATAGCTGACTCACGGTGGACTTGGGATAAATGGCCGTTCGGATGACATGCATTCCGGTCGATGGTTTATCTTGACGAACCATTTTGGAAATGCATTATGGAACGTTATCAGGCGGGGCATTGTCCGGCAGAAGAGAAAAAAACCTTTTGGGCTGGTGGGTTGGCAAACGACGACTACGATATGGGATGTGCGGAATTCACGCTACACTTGATTGATGCTAGCAACCACACGTTTCAGATAATTAAAATCATTCCAAAGCATAGTCCATTTATTGTGGTTTAGTTGAATTGAAACACTGGAACGTGAAATTGCGTAACAATGCGTAATTGGTACTTTTTCGAGTTTATAAACTGAATATCTACGGTGGTGGTGGGACAATGGAATAAATCAGGCCTTTGACAAATGCGTGGTTTTTGTGATGCCAGGATCGTTGAAGCCGGGGTTAGAGTGTACTTTCACTTTCCATTCAATGCTGTGGACTACAAAGAAAACCGCTTCATTTCACTGGCTTAGTTGGGGTGTCATAAAGTAGGTTAGGTACAGTGAATTATGTTTAGTTTCATGAGATATCGTCTAAGCTATTTAGTATCGAAATGATTAAAAGCTGGAGAATTGCTTCTAAGTGGTATATTCCGGGGAGAAACAAATCGGCCCCAACCGTTGAGTAGCCATCACACAGTGCATATTGTAACTGTCATTGACACACCTACACCATTTTTTTATCAAATACGCATGGTCGTCGAGAGGGGAGGGGAACGGTGTGTAATAATATTCAAATATTATTTCAATGACAATTTATTTGAAAATTTAATTAGTCTCAATATTGATACGAATTTAGTTTCCTCCAATTTCTATTATCAGTGGCGGGGAGGGTCTTTTAACTTTTTTAACTTCTTGAGAAATTTTAAAATATTTTCTATTTTAAGTTCATTCTAAGTTTAAAATCATTCCAAACCACATTCGATTACCAAAACCGATTTTAATTAAATGAGGGTATTACATATTACGTATTGCACAATGAACATTAAAAAGTCGAAATTTTGGACCCCCTCCGAAATTTCCGCACCTGTCTATTATAAAGTTATTTGTAAATTATATTATAAAGTTCATACTGCATGAGAGACTAATCAAAAGATATATTTGAAACTTAGAACTCAAAAACGATTTAACCGCGCAGTGGCCAAAAAGGCATAAGATCTTTTCCCTATAAATTGTGTGTTAATAATTTGTATTTCATACATTACTGTAATTATATCATGGATTTTAACCGACTATTTGTAAAGTGCCGGTCAGTCAAATAGGATTTGAAAAACGAATTCTGAATAACTCCACGAATCAAGGAAGAATATGCGAATTTACGAAGAAAACGATCCATAGTAAGTTTTCGTATTCACTTGGAAAGTATTATTTAAACACGAAAAGCCGAAATTTTTTTTCATTTTTAACTAACTTTCTCAATTTAAATTAATTTTTCCATTTATTTAACTTTTTTGTATATTTTGCCCCATAATTTCTTTTTTCTATTTTTACCATTTTTGCTTCTGTTTTAAAGTTTTAAAAAATTTTCGCATTTTTTTGTATTTGTCCCATTTTTTTCAATTTGTTTTATCTTTTAATGTTTTTTCTTCATTTTATCCATCGTTTTGTTTATTTCTTCAATCTGTTTGTCAATGGATTTCATTAAATTCATTAAACTAAACTTTTATTTTCTATTATTGCTTTATATTTTTTCATATTTTCCAATAAACTTATTTTAGTATTTCTCTATCTGTCATTTTTCATATCTTTCAATTTAGGTTTCTGTCATTTGCATAAAAGTAATGTTTTCTATTTCTTTCGTTTTATTTTTTACTGCAGTGAATTGTTCTGTTCTCCATTTGTCAATTTTGAAATTTTTGTTTCCTTTTTGTAAGGATTTTTTCAATATGCTCCCATTTTTGTTGATTGTTAGGGTCCATTACCTTTAGTATTTGAATTTTTTACCCATTTACAAATTTTGAATTTCATGTTTTCTCTTTTGTCACTATTTTCAATTGAATATTTTAATATTATTTTATTTTGATTTTTTGTGTTTGTGTTTTGTGAATGTTTTCGATTTTCCATTTCATCAAATTTAATTTTTTTCTATAAAATTTACTTTATATAGGTTTATTTATTGTTTAACCTATTTTTTTTTTAATTTTCTCTTAATATTCTGTATGGTTATAGTTTTTCCCATTTGTTTTAGGATTTTCAATTTTACCCATTGAACCCATTTTGATTTTACATGTTTTCTATGATTTCACTTTTGTTTGTTTTTGGGCTATTCCTACTTGTTCCTGTTCTCTATTTTTCTTCAATTTATGCCGCCCAATTGTTTCCATTTATTTTTATTCCTTATAGTTTTTTTTTAAATAACTAGTCCAATTTTATTGTTCATAGCAATTTCAATTTTATTTTTTATTCCATTCTTGTACATTATTATTTCTCCAATTTTAAACTATTTAAATAATTTTCCATTTTCTTGTTTTTATGCTTTCCATTTTTTAACTCGGTTCTAATTTTTTTATTTCAAACATTTTGTATTATTTGAGTCTTGTTTTTATTTTTTTTTTTGTTGTATTTATTGTTATCCATCGGACTACCCCTCGACAAGGCTGGATACTCGACGACAGATCTCAACATGGAAACTGTCAAACCATGCGACATTGAGTTAGCTAATGTCAATTAGTGGTTTCCGGCCAAAAAGCTATAGTCAAACGGTTGACTGATATTAGATAAATTGAATTATTCTATTTAACCCATTATTGCCCAACTTATTTTTCACATATTGTGTTTTCCGATCGGAAAAAAATAATGTAGTTACTCCAGTGAAATTATTTTTGTACTCAAAGTAGCTGATACAATAAGGAACAACCAGTGAAAATTACAGATTGATCGATTAATTGGTTTCTGAGATATCGTGATCACCGCGAATGAACTTTTCAATAAAATACAACTCTGAGATAATCGGGTTTTACTGTCGGTGCAGCGAGCCAACAGTCCAGTGCGGTAAAATTATAGTTACTATATTCATAGTTAGGCGGAGACACTGAGCGGAGCCAATTGAACACGTCAAATGGCGGAGCCAATCGAGCATGACGTCACATAACATGTTCTCTTTGGATGTATATGGAAAGGTATTGTAATTATGGTCATAATTATTTTACTCTTTTCTTGTGTTATCGAGTGTAGAGAAACGAGAAGATCAAGATTTTTTTGTAACACAAAGAGATATTCGCACAAGTATGAAATCATATCATCAGATCTTCGAATTGGTTTTCTATTCGTACATGTAAAGTTCGTACTCACGACGACAATGAAATCATTAAGCTAGAGCTTGAACATTTGCATGGGTTGCTAGTGTTTTCTTCCTGGAATAAGAGCTGCCAGTTTTCCGGCTTTTGTGTCCGCCTAACTCTATATATAGGAACTCTAGTAAAATATCAATTTCAAACGAAAATAATCGTTTCAAGTGAAACTTCAAGCCTTTCACTGTAAACATACCACCACTATATCAGTTGAGTTCGGCTGCCGTCTTCGTTTGAGTCACTCAAAGTTCACTGTCTATTGAATAACAGGTTCAGGTTTGACGTTTTTGCCTGTTTAGTTTCTATTGAACACAAACCTCACATTAGCACGGTCTCAGCTAATGGAAGTGAACCATTCCAATGAACCACTCACAAATGAATATGAAGGAACACTCACTGACATAAAAATAACTCCGACCAAGATAATAAATAATATAGGGTAAAGGCTATGATAAGACGAGGCAACTCAAGACGGATACAGGTACGAGCATTTTTGCTCTGTATGAGTAAGGTTGTATTTTTTTTCGATGAAGCTGATAAATCAGGAGGATATGAAAAAGAAAAGAATAAAACAAATGACGTAGTGGGCTTTTCTGCTTAACAAACATAAAACAAATTCACTCAAAAATGACAAATATTCCGAACCTTTCTTTCTCTTCTTCTTGGAGAGTTTTCTTTCCTTTCTTGTGCCCTGGTGAATAATTGTTGACAGATGACTGTATGCAACTAGCGAGGTTGGCAGTGCAGCCAATTTCTTTGTCATATTTAGATATGTTGCTATAATACACATAATAATGACTGTTTTATTAACTCACATTTCGCCAAAATATATCTGGAACTAATCAATCCAAGATTTTTATCATATACTACATGTTTCTAGCAAATTTGGTCAGCATAACAGCCTATTCATCAGAATCAAATTTGCCACAAACTTTGAAATAGAGATGGACGTACTACCAAAATACAGAAATATACAGAAATCGTATTACTAGTTGCTTTATCTTGTCTTAGGTGTAAACGGGCGAACTCGTTAAAGGTCCAAGATGATAGATAACGGAAATCGATGGTTAGTCATTTTAAATGAAGGCGTAGTTGGTTGAGTGGTAAGCGTGACAGTTAGTCTGGGTGCAATCCCAGCCGAGGTCGCTGAGATTTTTCTGAGGTGTAAAATCTTCCTCCGGAAGGGAAGTAAAGCCGTTGCCTAGCAAAAGCAAGTATCGGACTAACGTTCCTTCTGCGATCTACGTTCGGGCCAGGCCGGCGCCGGTTTTGTTCAATAAACACTTTAGGATTACCAGGAGTTGCACATTGAAAGATGTTTCCCTAATCCCAAGCACTACTACTGATTCCCTGTGCAACTTCAGCTAGTCTAGATCGATAACGGAGTAGCAGCTACGGGTGGTCGTACAAGGTCAAGCTCAAGCTCAAGCTCGATGGTTAAAGTCATTTTTAAATCAGAGATGAGGGCAACATGGATACCATTTGAAAGGAGGTTAGGCCATTTTGAAATCCAAGATTGCGGCCTATAGTGACCAAGAAACTGTGAAAACAACTATCAATATGGGTATCATTTAAAATAATCATAAAATACCATAATTTATGAATTTAGGCCATTTTGAAAACAAAGATGGCGGTTTCGGGTAACCACCACAGTAAAAACCATGATCAATATATATCTATATCGCTTTTGCAATGATGGTCACTAGATGACGGAAACTGATGATTGAGGACATTTTGCAATCAATCAATCCAATATGGCGCCTTTTGGTTACCTCAAATCAATAAACCCACCTTCGATATGACCTATTTATAGCATTCATATCGAGCAGAACCTTTTCGAATTCTTTCTGAAAAAAAAAGATTCTCGTAGACTATAGACTGTGCTCGTAATGTGTTCCTATATAACCAGTGTGGAAATGTTTTACCTCTTCACCATGTCAACGGAATTGTACACAGGGAACTATTGGTAGAGGTGCAAATAAATAGCTGAATTACATATTTGATTTTAGCAATGAATTTGACAGCTTCGTACAATTATGATAGCATACTGCGGCTATCATATTTCTTTTTCAAATTTTCTTAAATTCGCAGAGTTCAGACGAAAATAATGAATCTACTAATAACAGCTTATTGAAACTGGTTGCAATGAAAAATGTTATTTGGTAGTACGTTCATCTCTATAATATTTTTGTTGCAAATTTGATTCTGATGAATAGGCTGTTATGCTGGCCAAATTTGCTAGAAACATGTGGTATGTGATAAAAATGTTGGATTGATTAGTACCAGATAAATGCGAAATGTGTGTCAATAAAACGGTCATTATTATGTGTATTATAGCAACATATCTAAATATGACAAAGAAATTGGCTGCACTGCCAACCTCGCTAGCTGCATACACTCATCTGTCATCTGGCACAAGAAAGGCATGATAACCAAAAATACGAAGCCAGTTGTCTCTTTTTGTCTTAGGTTTACCCGGATCTCATTTGACTGGTGCTCACTGGGGAAATTGAAAGCTGATCTATTCATTTGAGAGGATCAAACGAAGGAGGTTGAATATGAATTGCGTCTCATTTGAAAGCAGCGGTGAGTGAAGTGCTATGAACCCAGCTTCAGATTAACAACAACTGATGCGTTAAATGAATGTGAATGCTACTGCAGACGACTGATTGACTGCGTTCATTCAGTTTCGATTGAATGAAATGAAATTTTACTGCACTGCAACAGTCTAGCGAATCAAACACTACGCACCGCCTACGAGTGGTCAATGGGTAGCGGTCTATGAATAGATGTAACTCAAGTTGTAGTATTCCGATCTTCATGAAATTTTGAGAAAATTTTCCTCAGCGTATATAGCTTCAGAATATCTAATTTTCAAAAATTCGATTTTTTGCATCCTGACAAAAATGTGTAACCCTTTAAGGGAAAATTCAATAAAAACAAAACATAAACACCGGTTTAACCACTCTAACTTTTTTAAACGTATTCTGCAAGAGTATATGAACAATATTAACTCATTGATAATGCCTGTTCTGCGTTATTGATTGAGTAATAGGAGTTATTCTTAGCACCTACTGTATATAGTAGGTTGGGCAATAACGGGTTAATAATTAATTAACCGTGAACTAGTAATCAATCATCAAAATCAATTGGTAAGAGGAATGGCACTAAAAATTAGTCGTGAATTATAATGAATTGATATTAATTGAAATTAACATAATTGTGTATGTCATTACCAGGGTTCAGTTGAGGTTATGTTCCTAGGTCAGGCGAGGTTGAGTACTGTACGAAGGAAAACTAAACGCAAGTTATTAATTACCTGCAGAATCATTGTTACCGTTTACGTTTTCTCTAGGAGATTTTTAACAAATCTACAATAAAGATTGTTGCGATCACGGAAACGTTTTGCCACGCTTGGGGAAAACCAATAGTATTTATTTTTCTTCTTTCTTCTTTTAAAAACCTTTCGAGATACAACGATGACGTCTTCGGCAAAGTTGCTTGGTATATGTTCCTCTACAATGTTGCTAAAGACTGCAATTTTCTATCTCCTCACATTCAGAAAATCGTTTTTGAAACACCCTAATAATAAGAGCCACCCTAGTATCATCCACATCTGAAAGTGGCCTATTCGATACTGATTATTTGTCCTGCAGATATCGTAGCTCTATAAAGCTATTTTAATTGAGCAACTTGGGAAGTTCCTATCAAAAACTGTGTTTTTGCTGTAACTTTTTTATTTTTTTTTATTTCTCGCAACCGGCCTCTTTAGACCAGTTTTAAAGCTCATCGAAACAATTTTTTCATAATAGAAGAATTCTGATATCACTTCTGGAACCTATTAATATTAATTAGAAAATTGGCCATTTTAAACTATTTACTTCTAAAATTGGGGCAAACGAAAATAATTTCTTCTTCTTGCATTTCAAATATAATACTTTCAGGCATGAGAAAAAAATGCGAAGAAGATATTTTTGAAAACAAATTTATATCGAGTTTGGAAATTGTGATTTTACTACTGAAAAATGCATCATGTAGAGTCAAAATTTCTCAAACGGGCCACCCAAATTAGGTGATAACTTTTTTAAAAGTAAACGTGCTATAAACTTCAAATGTGAATATTATCACAGACTAACAGACTAACATAGCACTCAAAAACAATCCTTCGCCTGCTTTAACGGTCACTTTAAATATATTTTAGTTGGGACTGTGGCCGCATTTGAGATTATAGCGCCACTGACATATGCGCAAGTATACGGGTGATAGACAACTAGTGAAAAATAGTTCCTGAACCTGAGGGATTAGTGGTTGGGACCGTGTATAAAAGGAGGAAAAAGTAGTCCAGTAAAATTGACGGTTCGATATTTTTTAAAGGCATTTCCTCATAGTGTTATGTTTATTTTTTTACATTTTAACGACATTCAATTAGCTAGAGATTACTGTCTTTAAAATATAAAAAAGAAAATGTGACTAACATAGTCGAAATAAAAAAGTAAAAAAAGTTACGTTTATTAGTCTGTGATAATATGGTGAAAACATTTTGTTTTCGCGGTTATCCGGATTTGGTTTTGGAATGCCACATACTATCAAAAAATTGGATCTTCCATCGAAATTACGATATAACCTAATTTGGGTGGCCCGTTTGAAAAATTTTGTCTCTACGTGAGGCATTTTTCAGTAGTAAAATCACAATTTTCAAACTCGATTTAATTTTTTTTTCAGAAATATGTCCTGCGCCATTTTTTTTCTAAACATGTCTGAAGGTATTCTTTTTAAAATGCAAGAAGATGATTTGTTTTTGTTTACCACAATTTTAGATACAAATATTTTAAAAGAGTCTATTTACGGACATGGACACCTCTCGACGACAATGAAATCATTAAGCTAGAGTTTGAACGTTTGCATGGGATGTCAGTTTTTTCCTTCTGAAATAAGAGTTGCCTGTTTTCCGGCTTTTGTGTCCGCCTAACTCTGGATATAGTAACTCTAGCAAACATATCCACACACCCCGCAACTGTCTCATATAGGTCAAGTAAAAGGTTTGTTCCAGGACCAGGAGAAACTGGAAGTACTCCGGAAAAAAACGTTTCTGTACTCTCTTCTTCTCTTTTTTCTTCTGGTAGCAATCCGGAGTAAAAAAAGCAAGTATTTTTTGCTCCTGTTTATTCCGGAGTGACTTCCGTGTGCTGGAACAAACAATGTTACAGTACATATCAAAAGACCATTCACTATATGCATACATATTATGCAAACAGTCAATCGACTAATACAAATGCGACCGAGTAACTAGCAGAAGAGTAAACACCTCAATAAGTTCACCAGACTCGGTCAATTTTAAGGTTCAAGTTACCGTTTTTAAGCATGTGTTAGAATTGAACGCTTGGTAGTGTGCGTAGGAAGATTTGTGTTCAGCTTTGCCACCGGATTATCCATATAAACCTTTTTAAAAACTCTAAAAGAAGAATATCAGTCGATTTATTAGATCATCACGATTCAATTCATGCAAAATACCTGTTGGAAAAACCATCGGCTTAGCTGGATGGTGCTTTTGAAAAAGTGGCTGTGGTTTTTTCATTGCGCAGTTGTGTTGCGTATCCCCGCTCGGTGTGGTAGTGTGACAAAAAATCACAGCCACTTTTTCAAAAGCACCATCCAGCTAAGCCGATGGTTTTTCCAGCAAGTATTTTGCATGAATTGAATCCTGATGATCTAATAAATCGACTGATATTATTCTTTTAGAGTTTTGAAAAGGTTTAAATGGATAATCTGGTGGCAAAGCTGAACACAATTTTTCTTACGCATACTACCAAGCCTTGAGGTAACTTGAGCCTTAAACTCACCCATTCCGTTTTTTAACGTCTAGAATATCGAACAGTTGCATTGATTATAGCCACACATGCATGCGAAAAAAAGAGAGCGCGTGGTACCCCCCACCCGTGGACCGACTCAGCGACAGCTCGGAACCGCGCACGGACACCCATACTCCCCGACGCACCCAAACGCGAGCACTCACACTTGTCCGGCACGATGCCGTGCCGGAGAAGTGCGAATGCTCGCATCCAACCTGTGTGAATGAATACAGGCGTCCGCACATGGCACCGAACCAGCACTGAAACTGATCGCACAAGTGTTAACAGTGCTCCCACCTCAATCCCTTACTAACACAACTTCACGTGGATTATTCCACACTTCATTTCTCTTTCTTCGTACATTTCTGAAACCAAACATACCTACGTCCTCATGTCTAGTAGAATGAAAAAATACCACACCATGAGAACGCACTCACGCAAACGAATAGAAAAAATCTTATATGTACACATGGGGTAAAGTGCTTATTTTCACCATACTAAGGAGGGTACATCACTAATACATTAATTACTCGGACTACAATCAATGAAATGCGTACAAATTGGCATCAACAGCTTTGCTTCGTTAATAAGAACCAAGATAATAACACATATACGACGAAAACAGTGAAATTCTCGTGTTTGAGCGCAACGAAAACTCGAATCGAGTGCCCCTAGTGTTTGACTCAATTCAATGCGTAGAACAAAACTGGCAGATGCTGCTCTAACCAACTGCTTCAAATGGGTAGGGTGATAATAGAAACATGGCAAAAATAGGCTCAACACCTTATACGTCGGAACGAATTCACTCTTTTCATGTGTTGAATCTGGTCGTGCAAACCTCGTTGGCACGATCTGCCACGTTGCCATTTTTGTATTGAAGAGCTGGGTAGTGGTTGATCATCATATCACCAAGCACCAACACGCGTTCTTTGCTGACACACTACGGCCGCACATTTTTTTTTTCTGTGTGTGAGTTCGGTTGTCATTTTTCATTGATGAAGCCGGAAAAACAAGAGGATATGAAGAAGAAAACCACAAACAAATGACGCAGAGGGCCTCTCTGTATAAGTTTTGCTTCGGTTCGGTCATAGTTAATTTAATCGTTTTTTTAGGTAAAAAGTGTCCATAAGTGTTCTAGTCGGTAGATCCGAGGTGAAGCTCGGCCTTTTTTTACTTTTCATCGTACGCCTAAGAATCAGGATGCTCGTTCGAATGTTTATGTTTACATCCGGGGCCCCGGCCGCCATGCTTAATTTTGCAAGTGTAATACTAATGCACTCAAAAGTGTCAAATGTTCCCACCTTTCTCTCCATCTTGGGCGTACACTCTCACTTTCCACCAGAGATGCCAGGTACACAGATTAATCTGTGTTTCACAAATTTTCAATGTTCTGCACAGATTGTTAAAACTGCACAGTTTTCTGTTTTAATGCACAGATTAGCATAGATTTCTCAATTTTTTTACCTGGCGCTCGATTTTTGTCTCGTGCAAAAACTAAAAAAAAGTCGCCACTTCTTGTTATGAGACAAATTTGTGTCTTTTCCTTCCCGGATAGAATTTTACAATAGCATTTACCCTACAAACAATCTTAAAACAATAAATATTATAGTTATTACTGTTTCAACATTGTTCGATGCCAAGTTCTCACAGTAGATTTACAATAAAATTTCATGTAACAATAAATTTCACTGTTCAGCAAAAAACTGATACAGTGCATTCACATTAAATTTTACTGTTTTCGATAAAAAAATGTATGGAGAAAAATTGATTTTTTTATTGTTAAGATACATAACCACCTCCCTTTTTCACTGTAAAAGTCTATTTTACATTGAAATTTACTGTAAAAACGTTAAAGTTCATTGTTTTTGTATTATAGCATAACACTAAAACTTACTGTAAATTATTGTAAAATTACTGTACTGTCACAGTGAAAATCATGGTTTTGTTACTGTACATTTCTGTTCGGGTTAACACAGATTTGCACAGATTTTTAAAGGGCTGGGCACAGATTTCGAGAAATATGACCTGGCATCCCTGCTTTCCACTGCAGACCTCCAGAACAGGGTTACCATATTCACAGATTTTTCTGTAATGTCACAGATTTTTTTCATAATTTTTGATCACAGATTCTTTTTCACAGATGACAGATTTTTGGCATTTTGATGAAAATTTCACATATTTTCAGATTTTTGGAATTACTGTGATTTTTTACAGATTTTTTGGAAATTTATCACAGATTTCCACAGTTTTTTTTTCCATTTTAAGTCATCACAAATGGTAAAAAGATTTTTTTTGACCGAAACACAGATTTCAATGTGCCATCCCTGCTCCAGAAGGTAGAGCGCCGCATACACGCAGAATATATGCCGTAAACACTCACTCTTTAATAATTTAATTACGGTTGACCAGAGAAACGGACAAGAATCGAAAACGAGCAGTCCCCCTCCGCACCGTTTATTAGATGTTCATGAAAATCAATCAGTAATACTGTAACAATATTCTACATAAGCTGATTGATTTTCATGAAGATCTAACCAGTGGCAACTGCATTCTTCTATTATGAAAAAAATTGTTTGAAGACACCGTTTACGAGAAATAAAAAAAAAAGTTACAGTAAAAAAAAATAGTTTTTGTTAGGAACATCCTAACTTGCTCAAGAAAAATAGCTATAAAATATTTTTTTAAAGATACAACTATGACGTTGTTATTAATCTTTTGCCATTATTTTAAATGTCATTTGTAAGCTTCCTGTTTTGTTTCATTAGTTTTATTAGTGCTTTGAATTCTACTCCCATTGAATGTTCTTTTTGTACTATTTTTGCATTTCGTGCAAGGTTTTAATTCTGAGTTCTTGAGTAATATTGTACAACTGTCAGCAGCGTAATGGCAACCGGGAGGAATAGTGACCGATATTTTCAAGCATATGAAGCTTCACACAGAAATATCTGGATTTGGCAGGCTTTCTGTACCTGTGGTTTGAAAAGTGACATTTTCATTTCAACCGAGTCCGTCATCAAGGAAATTTATGTGAAAGAGTGCGTCTGCGACCTTTTATGAAGCAACACGATTATTCATGTAGAACATGTAGTGGAATGACGCCTACAAGGTTCAGGTGACGCCTAAGGACAAGAACCCTCCCAACACACTAGAGCTCGGCCCAAACGAAGGAATATTGGTCCAGCGTCAAGCGGAACCTGAAGAAGTCCCAAAACTGTTAAAGTAAACTTGCTTTGGCGAACAAAGTGGATTAGTTGGCTGTACAGAATTTGATGGTGCTCTACTGAAAGCTTAGCTGAATATTTTTCTGTATTTTATACGAATTGAACTCATGAAAAAAAGCAAATTTTGATCATAGACGACGCCGGTGGTTGAGTAAGCGTGACCGCCACTCAGCCCAGTGATTCTGGGTTCAATCCCAGACGGGGTCGTTGAGATTTTCTGAGGTAAAAATTCTGTCACCTATTTTTTCACAAAGTAAGTAGAGTCCTTGGTCCTGGTCCATATGTTGATAAACGGATATCTGGTTGTGAGGTCACCTATCTGGCGTCGGTGATAGGCATTCAGTGCGGACAGAGACCGACGGAAAATAAACGACTTTTTTACCGTTCCACCCTTTGAAATTAAAAAACAACATTGGATTTAATTCTATTCTCTATTCTATTCTAATCCTTACACAGCCAGTATTGAAAAGCATCCTGGAAAACACTGCAGAAAACTGTAGTGTTTTTCTTGTCAATATTAATATTTGAAGCATATTTTCACATGACGCAAATATTAAAACGGCCAGGCCTACTGTGCAGAGTTGGGTTTGAAGATGTTTCAAAATTAGACGGCAATTAAGATATTCATTTCATGAATAATTTAATTAACGAATTCTTTTGAATCTTAAAGGAGGAAGAAACGAGGACAACCGTACTGACCATTTCAGTTTTAAGGGGATATAATAAATCGTTGGGAGTGACTTGGCTAAGAAGGTTAATGTCACTCCTTTGGTCCTTTGGGATGGGACAGAGGTATTTACACCTTGCCCTGGTTAATAAGCCTACGTTAAAGCGCGTTTACTCGCTCTTAGCGGAATATTTTCACATATATCCGGAAAAAGTTCATACCTCGCAAGGATCTCTCCTGTAACACTTCTCGACTCCACCATGACTTGCATCCGCGACATACACGCGTACCCCTACATACCACTCCTGTGCAGTATTGGTGCCATAGACCACTTATGATCCACACAAGCAGGGATGCCAAAGGTACTGGTAAACTACATTTTTTCGGCATATTTACATTTGCACAAGCCGTACAGCCCGCTACAGCGACGCATCACTACAGCTCTTGCAAGAACGGTAGCCAGACCGAGTACATTTTCCCAGTAGAGCAGTAGAATACATTCTTGTTTTGATGCTGTACTCCGACTGCTTGGTGAGAGTGTGGCGTAGTAAAGTTTGTTCTCTCGCTTTGTACACTTTTCTCTGCGTACTCAAAGGGAGAGGCCCGCACACGAAAGCGTTGATGCCGGTCGTGGCACAAACGAACCGCATTTATTTTTGTCGATTGTGATTGAAAATATTGAATAGATTAAAAATATTAAAAAGTATAAAATAAGGAAAAAAAGCTGTACCGCTCGCGTTTGGTGGCTGTACTGGGGGCAGTATTTCTTTGTCATGTTACTGCTTTGCTTACAGACTGCCGTACAGCGCTGGGCGTCCTGCAATAGCGAACGACAGCAGCGACAAAAGAGAAATGAGAATGTAGGCAGAAAAATTACAGCCGCAGAAAAGGTAGGCATTTTGCATCCTTGCTTGTGTGAGTGCTACTTTCGTGTAGCAAAAACTCACAATTTAGACAAGCGATCTTCGATTAAGAGATTAATAAAGGACAGTTAGAAGCATCAACTGCCTTCTCTGAATTGTTTCTACCATTTACAAGTTTTAAAATATTCAATCTCCATTTTTATCAACATGTGCTAAATGGCGTTTGTCATAACGTAGCACAACGTGACGAAATAAACTAAGCTAATATTTACGAAAATAATTAGAATAATCTAATCACGTATTTCGGCTAATGCAGGTGAAACCAGAAATTCAAATTGGGTTATAGCATTAAGTAACATTTAAAGGTAATTAAAGGTAACATTTTAGGTAGTTAAAATTGTGAAACGATCTCACCGGCGTTTTTTTTTTTACAATGGAGAAGACCTTTATGTCCTAGCCCAGTACACGTGCTAACGGTAGGGTCCAATCTACCACACTGGGTGCACTGGGGGCGTGTCGGACTCGAATGGTGACCAGCCATTAATACCGACTAAACTCCATTGGGCTCCGCCATCATTCCTCCCAGGAACTACCTCTCGGTATTACTTCTGGGGGGATGGCTGTACTAAATGTACTCATTCACTCTCACTCGCGCGATCATACATCCTGTATGAGGCTTACTTGGGTGCTCTCTCAATCACACTTTGATTCACTCTCAAACACTCCCACATGAGGCTGACTTTTGTGCTCACCTTTTACGTTCCATGCGAGGCTGACTTGTGTGCTCACCTTACTCATTCCTTGCTAGGCTTACTTTTGTGCTCGCCCTACCCATACCATGTGAGGCTGACTTGGGTGCTCACCCTATCACCTAATTCACTCTCAATCGTGCCACTCTATTGTACCTTTGTCACTCCCCCTGGCATCCCATGTGGGACATTTTTCTTAGGCCCCACTTCTGACATACCATGCGAGGCTGACTTGTGTGCTCACCTTTTTCACTCCTTGCTAGGCTGACTTTTGTGCTAGCCTCTACCAACCTGTAAGGCTGACTTTTATGCTCACCCTTAACATGCAGTGTGAGACTGACTTGGATGCTCACCCTTTCACTCCTCTGCCACGCCATGAGGCATCGATAGCTTAGTTCCAACATACTACGCTACGACCCTCCCGTCTTGGCATGAGGCAGTCCACTTATACGCCTATACACTCACTCTTCTGCCTTGCTTCGGGGTGGCTGGGTTTACCCCTTACGCGGTTGCCATTCGCTGCGCCAAACCTGCCTCGGCATGAACAGACCATTCACTCCCTTTTTTGCGCTTGGCCTTTTTTGCTCCAGCTAACCAATCACTAGTTAGCCGTGCCCGCCGTCTGTTGCTCGGTTCGCCAGATTACCTGTAGCCTACTGGCAATCTGGATGGTAGCAGCCGAGACTGCGTTCCACTTCTCCACCGTTTGACACATCCGCTGAATAAGGGTATCCGGGATTGTGTCCCAGCCACAGACGTCAAGCATTGCTCTTCTTTCGACGTCGAACCGATGACATACGAACAGTATGTGTTCGGCAGTTTCATCTACACCTGGGCAGTCCGGGCAGACTGGGACCTCCGCGTGCCCGAACCTGTGGAGGTACTGACGGAAACAGCCATGGCCTGACAGGAATTGTGTCAGGTGGAAGTGAACTTCCCCATGGGGTCTTCCCACTCAGCTCGATATGCTAGGTATCAGCCGGTGGGTCCACCTACCTTTCGAAGAGTTGTCCCACTCACGCTGCCATCTGGCGACCGAGGTCACCCTGGTGCGCTCGCGGGCTCCCCTATTTCCACGTAGCTCAAAGCACTCCTCATCTTCCCGAATGACCAGCCCGACTGGCATCATGCTCGCTATCACGCAGGATGCATCGTGTGATACCGTGCGGTAGGCCGATATCACTCTGAGGCACATCACGCGGTAGGTGCTCTCCAGTTTCTGTAGGTAACTGGTTACCCTCAGTGCTCTTGACCATGACGGGCCGCCGTACCTGAGGATAGATACGGCAACGCCTGCCAGTAACCTACGTCTACTGGCGCACACCTTTGAGCTGTTGGACATCATTCTCGATAGTGCCGCAACAGCAGTCGACGCTCTCTTGCACGTATAGTCGACATGGCTGCCGAAGGTCAGCTTGTCGTCTATAATGACTCCGAGAGACTTCAGACTTCGCTGTGAAGTGATCGCGACTTCTCCCACATGGATAACTGCATGTTGTGCCGACTTGCGGTTGTTGACGATAACTACCTCCGTCTTATGATGAGCGAGCTCCAGGCCTCTCGCGCTCATCCATTCCTCCACCGTGCTAATCGCGTGTTCTGCGGTTAGTTCTACCTCAGGAATTGACTCCCCGTAGACCTCCAAGGTCACGTCGTCAGCAAAGCCGACGATCTTGACCCCAGGAGGGAACTTCAGTCTCAGAACCCCGTCATACATGAGGTTCCATAGCACCGGGCCTAGGATCGAGCCCTGCGGGACTCCGGCGGTAATCGGAACCCTTTTTTGACCGGCATCGGTCTCGTATATCAGTACGCGGTTTTGGAAGTAACGTTCCAGGATCCGGTACAGACCCACCGGTAGGCTAAGCCGGTGTAACGAGAGCGCGATGGCATCCCAGCTTGCGCTGTTAAATGCGTTCTTCACGTCAAGTGTCACTAACGCACAGTATCGAATACCTCGCCTTTTTCGTTGGATCGCTATCTCGGCAGTATTTATCACTGAGTTGAGAGCGTCCACTGTGGACTTACCCTTCCGAAAGCCAAACTGGTTGCTTGACAGACCGTCCGTACCTTCTGCGTACGGGGTGAGCCTGTTGAGGATGATCCTCTCAAGCAGTTTGCCAGTCGTGTCTATCAGACAGATTGGTCTGTACGCCGATGGGTCGCCTGGCGGCTTCCCGGGCTTCGGCAACAGCACCAGTTTCTGCCTTTTCCATCTATCGGGGAAACGGCACTCGTCAAGGCATCTCTGCATAGCTAGCCTGAACATGTTCGGGTTCGCTATGATCGCTGCCTTGAGAGCGTTGTTTGGAACTCCATCCGGCCCTGGAGCTTTGTTCATTGCTAGGGATTTAGCCACTGCGAGTAGTTCTTCATTCGTCACTGGAGCCACCATTTCGACCGTGCCCACACTGTCTCGTAGTGCAGGTGGCCAGGGGCTTGTGGCTCGAGACGGGAAGAGTACTTCGATAATCGTTGCCAACCGGTCCGGAGACCGTTCTGGGGGTGAGGAGCCCCCTTTGGTCTTGGCCATCACAATCCGGTAGGCGTCACCCCACGGATTCGCGTTGGCACTCTCACACAGGTTGTCGAAACATGCTCTCTTGCTGCTTTTAATGGCCTTGTTAAGGGCTAATTTCGCAGCTCGAAACACTTCACGGCGGTTCTCTCTTGCATCCTCGGTGCGAGCTCTTTGCATCCTACGTCTAGCTCTGAGACAGGCTGACCGTAGAGCTGCAATCTCGGCACTCCACCAGTATACCGGGCATCTACCGTTTCTTGGCAGTGTTTTTCTCGGCATAGTGGCGTCGCACGCTCGTGATAGAACAGCTACCAGCGCATCCCCGCTTAGACTGTCGGTGTTGGCCTCCAGTCCCAGGGCCGCGGTGAAAGCTTCGCTGTCGAAGTGATTGGACTTCCACCCGCGTACCTGACAGGGATCTCCCGCCCTCGGATGCTGCACACCATAGTTGATCTTAAAGCGGATTGCTAAATGATCGCTATGGGTGTAGCCTTCGTCTACCCTCCATTCCATGCCTGGAGCCAGACTCGGGCTGGCAAAGGTCAAATCAATCCACGCGTCCACTCCGTTTCTACGGAATGTACTAGCGGAGCCATCATTAGCTAGCACAGTATCGAGTTTCGCAAACGCTTCCATTAGCGCTTGACCCCTGCTATTTGTACAGCGGCTGCCCCACTCCACTGCCCAAGCGTTGAAGTCTCCCGCTATTACTACCGGTTTCCGGCCCACGAGATCCGACGAGAGCCTGTCGATCATCTGGTAGAACTGTTCTATTGGCCACCTTGGTGGGGCGTAGCAGCTGCAATAGAACACACCATTGATCTTGGCAATCGCCACACCCTCGGCGGAGGGGTGTATTACCTCTTGAACCAGGAACCTTCCCGTTGTACAGATTTCCACCATTCCAGACCCGTCCGACACCCAATTGCCGTTGCCGGCAGGGATGCTGTACGGGTCTGATAAGAGGGCGACATCTGTCCTCGACTCCGAGACCGACTGCCACAGCAGCTGTTGGGCTGCTGCACAATGGTTAAGATTTAGCTGTGTGACTCTCACGGCTTCTTCTTATTTAACTCGCCGAAGGGACACGAAGGTCCGCCCATAGCATGTTTATGGGCTTGCTTCTTAGCGGTGCAGATAAGGCACTTATATGCCTTAGTGCACCCCCGCTCTTTATGCCCCTCCTCGCCGCAGCGACGACATAGCTTGCTCCTATCTATGCCTTTGCATTCGTATGCTTTATGGCCGGATTCTAGGCACCGATAGCACCTGTCCACTGAAGGCGGCTGGGGTATACTAATAGGGCATACCGACCAGCCGATCTTCAGCTTCCCTTTCTCGGTTACCTTTTTGGCATCCGCATTCAGTAGCCTGAGGTAGGCTACTTGGGTGCCAGAGGGTCCGTCCCTCAATCGCACAGAGGCCCGCTCGATTGTGACGCCGCAGTGCTCCTTGACGGCTGCGACGACGTCTTCTGCGGTCGTGAACTCGTCCAAGTGCTTGCACTGGAGAGTTGTTTCCGCACCTAGCGACCTGATTTGGGCGCCCTCACCAAGGACCTCTTGGGCCAAGGCCTTATATACTGCACTTGATTGTGCGCCTCGCTTCAGCACCAGGAGCATCTCTCCCGTGTTGGTGCGTCTCACGCTACGCACATCCTGCCCAAGGGCCGAGAGGCTTTCGGTCGCCTTCATCGATTTAAGGACATCGGCGTATTTGTCCTTGTCGGTTTTTAACCACAAGGCTTCGCCTCTGTCCTTGGCCTTCCTCGCAGGCCGCGGTACCTCCGGTTTCGGTGCCGGCTTTTTCTTGGTGACCAGCGTCCAGGGGTTTGAGCCCCCCTGCCCCGGTCGTGCCGGGTTGCTGGTACCATCGCTCTCCACAGCGAGGTCACTCTCGCCCTCGCTTACCTCACCCAGGCGGCGTTTGACCTTGACGGTTGCACGCCGAGTGGTGTCGGTTTTGGCACCCTCGCCTGGCGACTTCCTAGGGCGCTTCGCATTCGATGCCGTCTTGCGATTGCCCTTTCCTTTTCCCTTCGAGGGGAACTCGGTCGCCGCTCCGATCGACGTGGCTGCTCCGTAGAAGGTAAAGGCCACTGTCTGTGAGCCTCTATCGACCTTCTCTCTTTCCTCCCTATTGGAGGCCACTGTCTGGGTTTCTCTGTCGGGCCTCTCCCGACATTCCACCCTCTCAACATATGCCTGCTGTTCCTGTCTTGCGACACGAACAGCTTTCCGGAGCTCCAGGAGGCTCAACTTCAACTCCTTGGCTATATTCTGCTTTCCGCTAGCGAAGTCGATTATAGAATCGAGTTGCTTCGCTACTTTGCGCATCGCAGATATTGGCCCCTCCGATGCATTGGTAGGGTTATTGCCTACCGCCGCTGGGGGGTCACTGGTGCTTTCGGATGCAGCACTCATCGCTCCACTACTCTCCCCACGGGGGGGAGACCTCGCCAAACCACCTCTTGCGAAGGGGTTTGGCACCTCCGTCTGTTTGTTTTTATTTTTGTTTGTCTCCATGTATAGTCCCACGAGTAGCGCGAGAAATATATGTCCGCCACGCCAGAGCTCCGCATTAGCGTGGTAAGGGACGCTTACTGTGGGGGTTGCCCAGGTACCCCACAGGCTCCGTTAACGATCGAGCATCTTTTTCACCCCCTCGATCACTCATCCCTCGGCACGGGTCGCTTCACGCCTTGGAATTGGGGTTATGCCCTACCTTGCTTTACGTGGTGATCTCGGCCCGGATCATCACAACCATCCTCCTTTACCAGGGCTTTGGACCTGTAGCTCTGGTTCTCAATAGTTCCATGTACGTATGTTATTACAGACGTGCTACTATTGAGATCCGTCATTCGCTAGCGGAGTTATCTCACCGGCGTCTAGTAAGAAGAATCCGTCCAATATCCTGCACTGTTTAACTGTAAAAAAAACAACATTGGATTTAAAAGCAGTAAGTGTATTCTCCTGTAGTTCTCCCAAAAAGTTTATATGTCCTATACATACATAATTGCAGATAATCATTTTTTCCAATAGATTCCGAGCTTAACAGTTTCTGTGTTTGAAAAATCTACAATGATGGAGAGGCCCTTATGCAGGACCCCCTGGGCCCGTAATTTCTCACTAAAGCCTTGCGGATACAGATAACCACATGCACAATACTCCACATTCGATGTGTGAAAGTTTCGCCCGATGGCAAAGGCCTACCCCCGTAGGAGGCCGAGTCTTAAGTCAAGTGCTATAAAATTACAACAATATCATCATCATCATCGTCGCTCCTTTGTACTATCGCCGCCGCTACGCTCTATGAGGAGCGAACAAAAAAAATACGTAAAACTTGAACTCCACAACTCGTTCAACCTGCGGCCGCCGCGATTTTGCACATCTTCAACGGGGAAAAAGTATAAACTAATTAACCATATGGTTTACTTTCCTCCCCCTCATATCTTATCGCTCGCTTTGGAAGGCCGGCTACGGTTGCAGCCGCTGCGGTAGCGTAATAAAAGTTTGCCATTTTTGACCGGTTTGGCACGATGTCAAGTAGCAGTTTTCAACTTTCCTATAGGGTTATTGCTACACTACTCGAGCTACTCACCAGCCGGAGGCACTCATCTGTAAATCATCTTGATTTAGAGAGTAGTAAAATTTCTTGCAATTGGTGAAGGTTTCCAGTACGCATGGTTTTGCAGCAACGGAAACGTGTTCAGTTAATGGCGAAACAATCGTACTGTTCCTAAGTGGAAACAATATTGCATTTAAGTACCTTAAATTGCCAACTCTTGATAAATACCGGCTATGAAAAAGTGGGATTTTGATTAGAATTGTTGCGTCACATCTGCAATGTAATTAACTCCCATTACACTGATCGCAGAAACCAATGTTTGGAACTATTTGATAAAATTTTTTAGCAATCTTATACTATAGTTTGAAATATGTACGACTAGTATAAATAACGAAGGGATTAATATTTTTCTAACACTCAACCCATTGAGATATCTGACGTTTAAAATACTCACACTGAGATTTCGCATTTTTATACTACCGCCCTCCCCTTAGGCCCAGAAGCGGTTTGTTTTCCTCCCGATTCGCCGTGTAAACCATTTGTTTTCCTCCCAATTCAAACGTCAAAGCGGCACAATACCAACGCAGCTGGATAAGTCTATAGCTGAATAATGAAATACTAACATGTATATGACGACCGTGCGAATATATTAGTTGCTTGGTGCGAAAAGATTGATCGCCTACTTAGATAGGCGTGTTCTAGAATCTAGAGAATTCGCCCGTATTTGTAGGAAAAATCGGATATGTCAAAACAAACTCTTAAGCAAAATCGGATATGTCAACCAGTCACTATTAGATGCGGCATATTTATATACTCAATCGAACCGGATACCGTGGATCAATGTTAAAATACAATGCAACTTGCTCTGTTCAGGACAATAAAATTTTTTTCGGAGATACTCCTTTAGTTGCATATTAATTTATTTGAATTGCCAGCCCATAACATCTATACCGATTTTTTTCCGGTTCCCAGTCGGCTTCATGTAGGTACACATCTAGATAAAGATCAACGATCGAACAGTTTACTCGCTTCATCGATATAGGTGTTGAACTGCCTTGTAATCGCGGTTATCGCGTTTTCAGATTTGTCTGTGCCGAATCAACGCGATGAAAGGTGCTTTCCAATGCATAACGAGCGACCACGGTTACGGGTTTCGAATGCCCTTTAAGCGGTTCAGTTCGCGTTGAAACAACCGAATCGTTTAGTGCTTTATGGATGGTTAAATTTGCCTGTGAAATAGACATTGTTGCGAGTACAAATGTTGGCATCCAAAGTAAAGTGTGTAAAGCATCAAAACAGCGTTGAACGAACGGACCGTGATATCGGAAGTAAAACGAAACACGGAGTAACATTAGTTAGCGCGAAATTTGACACGACCTTTTACGTGAAATATCACTCGGAATTTCGCGAAAATTTCTACACGAAAATCTGTGCGAAAATCCGTGCGAAATTCCGTGAGAAATCCCGCGCGAAATTCCGTGCGAAATTTCGTACGAAATACCGTGCGAAACTTCGCGCGAAATTCCGTGCGAAATTCCGTGCGAAATTTCGTGCGAAATTTCATGCGAAATTCCGTGTGAAATTTCATGCAATTCCGAGCAAAATTTCTTAGGAAATTCCGCGCGAAATTTCGTGCGAAATTCTGGGCGAAATTCCTTAAAAAATCCATGCGAAATTCCGTGAGAAATTTCGAAACTTCCGTGCGAAATTCCGTACGAAATTCCATGCGAAATATCGCGCGAAATTTCGTGCGAAATTCTGTGCGAAATTCCATAAACAATCCGTGCGAAATTCCGTGCGAAATTCCGTGCGAATTTTCGCGCGAAATTCCACGCGAAATTCCACGCGAAATTCTATGGAAATTCCGTGCGAAATTCCTTGCGAAATTTTATAAAAATCCGAGCGAAATTCCGCACGGAATTTCGTGCGAAAATTCGTGCCAAATTCCGCGCAAAATTTCGCCCGAAATTTCGTGTAAAATTTCGTGCGAAATTTCGCCCGAAATTTCGTGCAAAATTTCGCACGAAATTTCGGGCGAAATTTTGCGCGAAATTACGCGCGAAATTCCGTGCGAAATTTCGTGCGAAATTACGCTCGAAATTCCGTGCGAAATTTCGTGTGAAATTCTGTGCGAAATTCCGTGCGAAATGCCGTTTGAAATTCCCCGCGAAATTCCCACGGGACTTCGCATGAATTTTCGCGCGGAATTCCGCACGAAATTTTGCATAGAATTTCGCAAGAAATTTTGAACGGAATTTCGCCCGGAATTTCCCGTGAAATTGCGCCCGGTGTTTCGCACGCAAAATTTCTCACGGAACTTTGCGTGAAATTGCGCACGGTGTTTCGCACGGAATTTCGCATGAAATTTCGCACGAAATATCACGCGGAATTTCGCATGGAATTTCGCGCGAATTTTCGCGCGGAATTTTGCACAGAATTTCGCACGAAAATTAAATGGAATTTCGCAAAGAATTTCGCGTGAAATTTCGCGCGGAATTTCGCACGGAATTTCGAACGAAATTTCGCACGGAGTTTCGCACGGAATTTTGCGCGGAATTTCACACGGAATTTCGCGTGAAATTTCACACGGAATTTCGCGTGAAATTTCGCACGGAATTTCGTGCGAAATTCTGGGCGAAATTCCTTAAAAAATCCGTGCGAAATTCCGTGAGAAATTTCGAAACTTCCGTGCGAAATTCCGTACGAAATTCCATGCGAAATATCGCGCGAAATTTCGTGCGAAATTCTGTGCGAAATTCCTTAAACAATCCGTGCGAAATTCCGTGCGAAATTTCGCGCGAAGCTCCGTGCGAAATTTCGTTCGAAGTTCCGTGCGAAATTCCGTGCGAAATTTCGTGCGAAATTCTGTGCGAAATTCCTTAAACAATCCGTGCGAATTCCGTGCGAAATTCCGTGCGAATTTTCGCGCGAAATTCTGCGCGAAATTCCACGCGAAATTCTATGGAAATTCCGTGCGAAATTCCTTGCGAAATTTTATAAAAATCCGAGCGAAATTCCGCACGGAATTTCGTGCGAAAATTCGTGCCAAATTCCGCGCAAAATTTTGCCCGAAATTTCGTGCAAAATTTCGAGCGAAATTTTGCGCGAAATTACGCGCGAAATTCCGTGCGAAATTTCGTGCGAAATTATGCTCGAAATTCCGTGCGAAATTTCGTGTTAAATTCTGTGCGAAATTCCGTGCGAAATGCCGTTTGAAATTCCCCGCGAAATTCCCACGGGACTTCGCGTGAATTTTCGCACGGAATTTCGCGCGGAATTCCGCACGGAATTTTGCATAGAATTTCGCACGAAATTTTGAACGGAATTTCGCCCGGAATTTCCCGTGAAATTGCGCCCGGTGTTTCGCACGGCGAATTTCGCACGGAATTTCGCGCGGGATTTCGCACTGAATTTCGCATGAAATTTCTCACGGAACTTTGGGTGAAATTGCGCACGGTGTTTCGCACGGAATTTCGCATGAAATTTCGCACGGAATTTCGCACGGAATTTCGCACGAAATATCACGCGGAATTTCGCGCGAATTTTCGCGCGGAATTTTGCACAGAATTTCGCACGAAAATTGAATGGAATTTCGCAAGGAATTTCGCGTGAAATTTCGCGCGGAATTTCACGCGAAATTCCTTGCGAAATTCCATTCAATTTTCGTGCGAAATTCTGTGCAAAATTCCGCGCGAAAATTCGCGCGAAATTCCGCGTGATATTTCGTGCGAAATTCCGTGCGAAATTCCGTGCGAAATTTCATGCGAAATTCCGTGCGAAACACCGTGCGCAATTTCACCCAAAGTTCCGTGAGAAATTTCATGCGAAATTCAGTGCGAAATCCCGCGCGAAATTCCGTGCGAAATTCGCCGTGCGAAACACCGGGCGCAATTTCACGGGAAATTCCGGGCGAAATTCCGTTCAAAATTTCGTGCGAAATTCTATGCAAAATTCCGTGCGGAATTCCGCGCGAAATTCCGTGCGAAAATTCACGCGAAGTCCCGTGGGAATTTCGCGGGGAATTTCAAACGGCATTTCGCACGGAATTTCGCACAGAATTTAACACGAAATTTCGCACGGAATTTCGAGCATAATTTCGCACGAAATTTCGCACGGAATTTCGCGCGTAATTTCGCGCAAAATTTCGCTCGAAATTTTGCACGAAATTTCGGGCGAAATTTTGCGCGGAATTTGGCACGAATTTTCGCACGAAATTCCGTGCGGAATTTCGCTCGGATTTTTATAAAATTTCGCAAGGAATTTCGCACGGAATTTCCATAGAATTTCGCGTGGAATTTCGCGCAGAATTTCGCGCGAAAATTCGCACGGAATTTCGCACGGAATTCGCACGGATTGTTTAAGGAATTTCGCACAGAATTTCGCACGAAATTTCGCACGGAATTTCGCACGGAACTTCGAACGAAATTTCGCACGGAGCTTCGCGCGAAATTTCGCACGGAATTTCGCACGGATTGTTTAAGGAATTTCGCACAGAATTTCGCACGAAATTTCGCGCGATATTTCGCATGGAATTTCGTACGGAATTTCGCACGGAAGTTTCGAAATTTCTCACGGAATTTCGCACGGATTTTTTAAGGAATTTCGCCCAGAATTTCGCACGAAATTCCGTGCGAAATTTCACGCGAAATTCCGTGTGAAATTTCACGCGAAATTCCGTGTGAAATTCCGCGCAAAATTCCGTGCGAAACTCCGTGCGAAATTTCGTTCGAAATTCCGTGCGAAATTCCGCGCGAAATTTCACGCGAAATTCTTTGCGAAATTCCATTTAATTTTCGTGCGAAATTCTGTGCAAAATTCCGCGCGAAAATTCGCGCGAAATTCCATGCGAAATTCCGCGTGATATTTCGTGCGAAATTTCATGCGAAATTCCGTGCGAAACACCGTGCGCAATTTCACGCAAAGTTCCGTGAGAAATTTTGCGTGCGAAACACCGGGCGCAATTTCACGGGAAATTCCGGGCGAAATTCCGTTCAAAATTTCTTGCGAAATTCTATGCAAAATTTCGTGCGGAATTCCGCGCGAAAATTCATGCGAAGTCCCGTGGGAATTTCGCGGGGAATTTCAAACGGCATTTCGCACGGAATTTCGCACAGAATTTCACACGAAATTTCGCACGGAAGTTCGAGCGTAATTTCGCACGAAATTTCGCACGGAATTTCGCGCGTAATTTCGCGCAAAATTTCGCCCGAAATTTCGTGCGAAATTTTGCACGAAATTTCGGGCGAAATTTCGCACGAAATTTTACACGAAATTTCGGGCGAAATTTTGCGCGGAATTTGGCACGAATTTTCGCACGAAATTCCGTGCGGAATTTCGCTCGGATTTTTATAAAATTTCGCAAGGAATTTCGCACGGAATTTCCATAGAATTTCGCGTGGAATTTCGCGTGGAATTTCGCGCGAAAATTCGCACGGAATTTCGCACGGAATTTCGCACGGATTGTTTATGGAATTTCGCACAGAATTTCGCACGAAATTTCGCGCGATATTTCGCATGGAATTTCGTACGGAATTTCGCACGGAAGTTTCGAAATTTCTCACGGAATTTCGCATGGATTTTTTAAGGAATTTCGCCCAGAATTTCGCACGAAATTTCGCGCGGAATTTCCTAAGAAATTTTGCTCGGAATTGCATGAAATTTCACACGGAATTTCGCATGAAATTTCGCACGAAATTTCGCACGGAATTTCGCACGGAATTTCGCGCGAAGTTTCGCACGGTATTTCGTACGAAATTTCGCACGGAATTTCGCGCGGGATTTCTCACGGAATTTCGCACGGATTTTCGCACAGATTTTCGTGTAGAAATTTTCGCGAAATTCCGAGTGATATTTCACGTAAAAGGTCGTGTCAAATTTCGCGCTAACTAATGTTACTCCGTGTTTCGTTTTACTTCCGATATCACGGTCCGTTCGTTCAACGCTGTTTTGATGCTTTACACACTTTACTTTGGATGCCAACATTTGTACTCGCAACAATGTCTATTTCACAGGCAAATTTAACCATCCATAAAGCACTAAACGATTCGGTTGTTTCAACGCGAACTGAACCGCTTAAAGGGCATTCGAAACCCGTAACCGTGGTCGCTCGTTATGCATTGGAAAGCACCTTTCATCGCGTTGATTCGGCACAGACAAATCTGAAAACGCGATAACCGCGATTACAAGGCAGTTCAACACCTATATCGATGAAGCGAGTAAACTGTTCGATCGTTGATCTTTATCTAGATGTGTACCTACATGAAGCCGACTGGGAACCGGAAAAAAATCGGTATAGATGTTATGGGCTGGCAATTCAAATAAATTAATATGCAACTAAAGGAGTATCTCCGAAAAAATTTTTATTGTCCTGAACAGAGCAAGTTGCATTGTATTTTAACATTGATCCACGGTATCCGGTTCGATTGAGTATATAAATATGCCGCATCTAATAGTGACTGGTTGACATATCCGATTTTGCTTAAGAGTTTGTTTTGACATATCCGATTTTTCCTACAAATACGGGCGAATTCTCTAGATTCTAGAACACGCCTATCTAAGTAGGCGATCAATCTTTTCGCACCAAGCAACTAATATATTCGCACGGTCGTCATATACATGTTAGTATTTCATTATTCAGCTATAGACTTATCCAGCTGCGTTGGTATTGTGCCGCTTTGACGTTTGAATTGGGAGGAAAACGAAATTCTGCGCGAAATTCCACGCGAAATTCTATGGAAATTCCGTGCGAAATTCCTTGCGAAATTTTATAAAAATCCGAGCGAAATTCCGCACGGAATTTCGTGCGAAAATTCGTGCCAAATTCCGCGCAAAATTTCGCCCGAAATTTCGTGCAAAATTTCGAGCGAAATTTTGCGCGAAATTACGCGCGAAATTCCGTGCGAAATTTCGTGCGAAATTATGCTCGAAATTCCGTGCGAAATTTCGTGTTAAATTCTGTGCGAAATTCCGTGCGAAATGCCGTTTGAAATTCCCCGCGAAATTCCCACGGGACTTCGCGTGAATTTTCGCACGGAATTTCGCGCGGAATTCCGCACGGAATTTTGCATAGAATTTCGCACGAAATTTTGAACGGAATTTCGCCCGGAATTTCCCGTGAAATTGCGCCCGGTGTTTCGCACGGCGAATTTCGCACGGAATTTCGCGCGGGATTTCGCACTGAATTTCGCATGAAATTTCTCACGGAACTTTGGGTGAAATTGCGCACGGTGTTTCGCACGGAATTTCGCATGAAATTTCGCACGGAATTTCGCACGGAATTTCGCACGAAATATCACGCGGAATTTCGCGCGAATTTTCGCGCGGAATTTTGCACAGAATTTCGCACGAAAATTGAATGGAATTTCGCAAGGAATTTCGCGTGAAATTTCGCGCGGAATTTCGCACGGAATTTCGAACGAAATTTCGCACGGAGTTTCGAACGAAATTTCGCACGGAGTTTCGCACGAAATTTTGCGCGGAATTTCACACGGAAATTTCACACTGAATTTCGCGTGAAATTTCGCACGGAATTTCGCGTGAAATTTCGCACGGAATTTCGCGCGAAATTTCGCCCTGAATTTCGTATGAAATTTCTCACGGAACTTCGCGTGAAATTGCGCACGGTATTTCGCACGGAATTTCGCGCGGAATTTCGCACGGAATTTCGCATGGAATTTCTCACGGAACTTCGCGTGAAATTCCGTACGGAATTTCGTACATCGGCTCCGACAGCATAGGTCATTAAATTGACTTTACGCTTGTCCGGACATGCCGCAGACTCAGGTGATTCGCATTTAATGCCAAAAGATCCTGACTCCTGCGCTGCAGAAGACAATAAGCTAAGTAACCAGGAAACTCTAAGCTTGTTCATTGACCCTACTCCACGCTTTTCTAAACTTTCTTACTTCAAATCCTTGCTCTCCCTTGAGTACTATGGCTCTTAATATTTGAAAAAATACTTCACCTTCCAGTCCCTTGCTAATTATATGTCGTTACAATATAAAAAAGTACATAATGAAGTTTCGCACAAGATTTCGCACGAAATTTCGCACGGAATTTCGCACGGAATTTCGCGCGGAATTTCGCACAGAATTTCGCACGAAATTTCGCACAAGATTTCGCATGAAATTTCGCACAGAATTTCATACGGAATTTCGCACGAATTTCGCACGAAATTCGCACGGAATTTCGCATGGAATTTCGCATGGAATTTCGCGTGGAATTTCGCGCGGAATTTCGCACGGAATTTTACACAGAATTTCGCACGAAATTTTGAACGGAATTTCGCACGGAATTTCGCGTGAAATTTCGCATGGAATTTCGCGCGAATTTTCGCGCTGAATTTTGCACAGAATTTCGCACGAAATTTGAATGGAATTTCGCACAGAATTTCGCGTGAAATTTCGCGCGGAATTTCGCACGGAATCTCGCGTGAAATTGCGCACGGTGTTTCGCACGGAATTTCGCACGGAATTTTGCGCGGAATTTCGCACGGAATTTCGCGTGAAATTTCGCACTGAATTTCGCGTGAAATTTCGCCCTGAATTTCGCATGAAATTTCTCACGGAACTTCGCGTGAAATTGCGCACGGTATTTCGCACGGAATTTCGCGCGGAATTTCGCATGGAATTTCTCACGGAACTTCGCGTGAAATTCCGTACGGAATTTCGCACATAATTTCGCACGAAATTTCGCACAAGATTTCGCGCGGAATTTCGCACAGAATTTCGCACGAAATTTCGCACAAGATTTCGCATGAAATTTCGCACGGAATTTCATGCGGAATTCCGCACGAATTTCGCACGGAATTTCGCACGAAATTCGCACGGAATTTCGCATGGAATTTCGCGTGGAATTTCGCGTGGAATTTCGCGCGGAATTTCGCGCGGAATTTCGCTTGGAATTTCGCACGGAATTTTACACAGAATTTCGCATGAAATTTTGAACGGAATTTCGCACGGAATTTCGCGCGGAATCTCGCGTGAAATTGTGCACGGAATTTCGCACGGAAGCGGAATCGGTTCTTGTATTTGAGCTGGAATCCTTACTGATTCCATCCACGGGTTCTATCCACGTTTTAACTGGGTTGTAAACAGCCTGAGATAGAGTCAAGCCCAGTCAAGAAGAGCAAGTTTCTGTCTAACGCATTTGTTCCTAGGGCCAACAGGCACAGGCGAGTAGAGTTAACTGACAAAATTTCCGCTCGCTTGACAATGTTCGTCCCCCTTTGTCTTGACTGAGATGGCTCCGTTGTGCAGTTGGCAAAAGGGGGTTTCCGTTTTCTGTGTGCCATAATTGAGCATCAACCTACGGTTGACAATTTAGTGACTGCTGCACGTTCATATACGGTAGGTACTGCTACCTAGTTTACAAACTGGCGAATGCCGCCCAGTTGCGCTTCTAATCACATCTAATCAGGGCCACACTTTTCAACCTTCGAAAATGGTAAAGTATTCATTTTGCTCCATAGGGGCACTGTGTTCTAAACTCTGTCACAACAAATCAGACTCACGCTTCGCAGAGTAAACTGTCAATTAACAATTAATTTAGCCGAATTTTCACGCTCATTACTCAATTTACACGGGGGGTTGAATGTGCTCAACGAAATGAACGAATTTACTGTGAATTGTTACAACCCGTTCGTTGCTCATTTCGTGGCTAAATTTACAGCGAGAAAGTTTATTTTTACCGCCACCTGCTTTTATCTCCGCACCACGCTCATGGTATGGTGATGACATACTGGAAATGTAACAATCTTCCAACTTTTAAACCAACCTTTTGAGCTCGAAATGTGAATACAAAACTCAGTTCCGACGTTAATTGTAATTAACAGAGCATTGTTTCCTGCTTTCCGTTTAAAACCCACATATACAGACGTACAGGTTGGTTTCCCGCCCTGACTAATTGAATGTTCCGCGATGCGTTTTTTGGTAAAATGGGTAAATTTTCTTCGCTCGTAACGGCAAGGGAAAACTTGTCGTCATCGGTCGAGTGTGCTTGGGCGTCACCATAGTGCCCACTCAACCACTACCCGAACTTCTGCAGCGCTTTGTTGGCAACGAAAAGACGAGCGACCGCCCCCCTCGACCGAGTGGTTTCGGTCTGTTTCGGTTGTTGATTATTCTGCTTATTATTAGGTGTTTCACTGTTTTTGGCGAAACATAAAAGAAATGCTAACTGCGATGTATTTTGGCGATGCGTTACCGGAAATAAGCAAAAATTAAGCGAAATTGACGGAAAAGTGTGATTTGATTTCCAAACGAAGGAGCTATTTTCGCCCACAAATTCGGATGGTTCGACAGTCAAGCTTTTCATCAACTTGGTTTCATGTGTTTTGTTGATGAGTTTTTAAGTCCACGGTGGTGCGCAGAAAAAGATTCATAACAGGAATGGTATATAGTATGTACATTAGACTGCCCAGAAAAATAATGAATTTTTGAAAACCCAATCGGACCACCTCTAAGTCGATTCCTATTCCCACTAGGAGTACTTGCACCTAATTTGAAGCAAGTCGGGCAAGACTAGCTGCCTGAAGTTTGTATGGGATTTTTTGACAATTTATATGGAGAAAACCCACTAGCTCGCATTTTCGCCGCTAGGTAGCACTGCATGCATCGTATTATCACTGTAAGGGAAAATAAGAAAGATAATTTAAAACTTTGTCGAAGACTGCTTGTCAATCCGGCTTTGTTAAAATACTAACCTCGACCCGCAAAGAAGACCAAGGACAGAGGCGAGGCCTTGTGGGTGAAGACCGACGAGGACAAATATGCTGACGTCCTTAAGTCAATGCGGGCGGCCGAAAGGCTCTCGGCCCTCGGGCAGGACGTGCGCAGCGTGAGACGCACCAAGACCAGCGAAATGCTCTTGGTGCTGGAGCGAGGCGCACAATTTAGTACGGCGTACAAGACCTTGGCCCAAGAGGTCCTGGGTAAGGGCGCCCAGGCGAGAACCCTGCCAAGAAACAGCAGACGCCCGGTATACTGGTGGAGTGCCGAGATTGCAGCCCTACGATCAGCCTGCCTCAGAGCTAGACGTAGGATGCAAAGAGCCCGCACCGAAGATGCAACAGAGAGAACCGCCGTGAAGTGTTGCAAGCTGCAAAATTGGCCCTTAACCAGGCCATTAAAAGCAGCAAGAGAGCGTGTTTCGACAACCTGTGCGAGAGGGCCAACGCGAATCCGTGGGGTTACGCCTACAGAATCGTGATGGCTAAGACCAAAAGATGCTCTCCACCCCCAGAACGGTCTCCGGACCGGTTGGCGGGGATGATCGAAGTACTCTTCCCGTCTCGAGCCACAAGCCCCTGGCCACCTGCACTGCAAGACATTGTAGGCGCGGCCGAAATGGTGGCTTCGGTGACGAATGAAGAACTACTCACAGTGGCTAATTCCCTAGCAATGAATAAAGCTCCAGGGCCGGATGGAGTTCCAAACAGCGCACTCAAGGCAGCGATCATAGCGAACTCGAACATGTTCAGGTTAGCTATGCAGAGATGCCTAGACGAGTGCCGCTTCACCGATAGATGGAAAAGGCAGAAATTGGTGCTGTTGCCGAAGCCCGGGAAGCAGCCAGGCGTACAGACCAATCTGTCTGATCGACATGACTGGCAAATTACTGGAGTCGGATCATCCTCAACAGGCTAACCCCGTACTCAGAAGGTACGGACGGCCTGTCAAGCAACCAGTTTGGTTTTCGAAAGGGTAACTCCACGGTGGACGCTATCAACTCAGTGATAAAGACTGCCGAGATAGCGATCCAACGAAAAAGGCGAGGCATTCTATACTGTGCGTTAGTGACACTTGACGTGAAGAACGCATTCAACAGCGCAAGCTGGGATGCCATCGCGCTCTCGTTACACTGGCTTAGCCTATCGGTGGGTCTGTACCGGATCCTGGAAAGTTACTTTCAGGACCGCGTACTACTATACGAGACTGATGCCGGTCAGAAAAGGGTTCCTATTACCGCCAGAGTCCCGCAGTACTCGATCCTAGGCCCGGTATTATGGAACCTCATGTATGACGAGGTTCTAAGACTAAAGGTTCCTCCTAGGATCAAGATCGTTGGCTTTTCTGACGACGTAACCTTGGCGATCTACGGGGAGTCTGTCCCCGAGGTAAAACTAACCGCAGAACACGCGATCAACACGGTAGCAGAATGGATGAGCGCGAGAGGTCTGGAGCTTGCTCAGCATAAGACGGAGGTGGTTATCGTCAACAACCGCAAGTCGGCACAACATGCAGTTATCCATGTGGGAGAAGTCGTAATCACTTCACAGTGGAGTCTGAAGTCTCTCGGAGTCATCATAGACGACAAGCTGACCTTCGGCAGCCATGTCGCCTATACGTGCAAGAGAGCTTCGACTTCTGTTGCGGCATTATCGAGGCAATAGGAGTTCAATAGCTCAAAGGTGTGCGCCAGTAGACTACTGGCAGGCGTTGCCGTATCTATCCTCAGGTACGGTGGCCCGTCCTGGTCAAGAGCACTGAGAGGAACAAGTAACATGCAGAAACTGGAGAGCACCTACCGCGTGATGTGTCTCAGAGTGATATCTACTTACTGCACGGTATCACACGATGCATCCTGCATGATAGCGAGCATGATGCCAGTTGGGCTGGTCATCCAGGAAGATGAGGAGTGCTTTGAGCTACGTGGCACTAGAGGAGCCCGCGAGCGCACCAGGGTGGCTTCGGTCGCCAGATGGCAGCGTGAGTGGGATAACTCCTCGAAAGGTTTGATGGACCCACCGGCTGATACCTAACATATCGAGCTGGGTTCCATCTGACACAATTCCTGTCAGGCAATGGCTGCTTCCGACAGTACCTCCACAGGTTCGGGCACGCTGAGGTCCCCGTCTGTCCTGACTGCCCAGGTGTTGACGAAACTGCCGAGCACCTACTGTTCCTATGTCTTCGTTTAGACGTCGAAAGGAGAGCAATGCTTGACGTCTGTGGCTGGGACACAACCCCTGATACCCTTATTCAGCGGATGTGTCCAGCGGTGGAGAAGTGGAACGCAGTCTCGACTGCAACCACCCAGATAGCCTGCAGGCTACAGAGAATCTGGCGCACCAGGCAAAAGACGACGGGCACGACTAACTAGTGATTGGTTAGTTGGAGCGGAAAGGGCCGAGCGCGAAAAAGTGAGTGAATGGTCTGTTCATGCTGAGGCAAGTTTGGCGCAGCGATTGGCAACCGCGTAAGGGGTAAACCTAGCCACCCCGAAGCAAGGCAGAAGAGTGAGTGAATAGGCGTATATATGGACTGCCTCAGTGAGGAGTGTAGGGTGAGCCAGTCAGCCTCACATGGTATGTTAGAGGTGAGCACAAAAGTAAGCCTCGCATGGAGTGTTAGAGAGTGAATCAAGGTGCGATAGAGAGAGAGCACCCAAGTAAGCCTCATGCAGGATGTATGAACGCGTGAGCGAGAGTGAGTGAGTGCATGAAGTACAGCCATTCCCCCAGAAGTAATACCGAGAGGTAGTCCCTAGGGAGAACAATGGCGGAGCCGAATAGAGTTTAGTCGGTATTATCTTGTCATGGTGGAGCCCAACACTCCAGTACACTCCGTGTGGTAGTTTGGCATCTACTAATGCACGTGTACTGGGTCAGTGCGTAAATTGCATTTTCCATTGTAAAAAATACTAACTAGAACTAGTCAGAATTTCAGCTCATTTTCGGCTGAACTTTACTGGGGAGAAGAGGCTATTTCTAGAGATGCACCGAATAGTACTATTCGGCTTTCAGCCGAATACCGAATATTTAATGTTTAATTATTCGGCGTACCGTATATTCGGCTAAAGCCGAATAGTACTATTCGGTGCATCTCAAGAAATAACCTCTTCTCCCCAGTAAAGTTCAGCCGAAAATGAGCTGAAATTCTGACTAGTTCTAGTTAGTATTTTTTTTACAATGGAAAATGCAATTTACGCACCGACCCAGTACACGTGCATTAGTAGGTGCCAAACTACCACACGGAGTGAACTGGAGTGTTCGGCTGGTATTTGGCTCGAATATTCAGTGCATCTCTAGTATTTTGTATATATGTATTTTCTTTTATTTTGTTTCTTTTAAATATTTCATGAATATTATACCATTATTTTTCATATTCGGCCGAAAGTCGGTTTTTATTACTCGGTGTACCGTATATTCGGCATAAATCAAAATCGGCTGGTATTCGGCCCGAATATTCGGTCGACCGAATATTCGGTGCATCTCTAGTTATTTCAAACTGCGGACATATTTGTGTCGTCATAAATAAGCTCTTATTGTAAGAAAAACATTTTTACAGATAGCTGCTCCATTATGCAATTTTATTTAAAATACAAATATTTGATATTTAAAACATTTTCAATTTTTGAATGCATGAAAACTGTTTAATTTTTTTGAAAAATATATGATAACTTCTTTTGATGTATATTTATTTTGCAAAGACGAATGAATTCCAGCAACGCCCTCTCGTATGGTTTTGCGGTACAAGTGATAGTTCTCAAATAGTATTTTTTTAAATTAATGCAAAAACCCATACGCATTTTTCAAAAATTGACCTTGAATTTAAATTGTCTGTCAGTGGAAAACGTGGAGATTCATACATCGAAGCGAACATAACTGCCAAGTTCCGTTCGAATCGAGGATGGTAGATGTATATGATTTGCTATTTTGTCATTTAATCTCTCGCAATATTATAAGTAACATCATATTCAACCAAATGTGCATTTTCGAAAAACAATATCAATATCAGAAAAATGCTACCGCTGAATTCACTACGCCATGACGCCAAGTTTCATTTCAGTCAAACGAGGTCACAACGCTTGTTATTACTTTCCGACCGAACAAACGAAAAATAAATCCGATTTCACCCAACTTTTATTATTAGCAATCGATGATTACAGAGTGTCTCCGATGGAAGATGACAGCACCACACCGTACCGGGCGGCGTCAGTTCCTGGAACCCGGAACACTGGTAATAATCACTAATTATTATTAACACATGCAGTTGCGAGTGAGAGTTGTTTTACGTTGAATTATATTATTTATGTTTTGTCGTGAGAATCAAAGAGGAAGCCACGCAATCGGTCGAGGTCGTGTAATATAATAGATCATTTATGTTGAAAGATTCAACTAATGATCAACGCTTTCGAAGGGGTGAATTTAATAGATAATAGATTGAGAAAATCAAAGGCCTTAACTTGAAGTTTTATCCAAAACCAGTCACGACATAAAAACATGATATGAGATCATCATAATGACTATCACGCAGCGAGCAATTCTCGGAGAGGTTTCTGGACTTTTGACCCCAAGTTAGTTTCCAATTTTGCACAATAATGAAAATGATATTCATTATTGTGCAGATGTTTTCATTTATTTCGATAATAGAGGTTTTAACCTTAGGATCATTCGCTATTTTTTGGGGTTAGAGAAATCTCTTTAGAAAAATCGCTAACCCTACGTGTGGGGTTCGGAGTCGAACCTGGGAGAGCTGCGTACAAGGTAATCGATTTTCCAACTACACTATATCCGCTATACAAATCTATGCAATCCGGTATTTTCACTTCACACATTCATAGACTCTGCATTAGCTCGTGTAAATGTCGTAAAAATCTCACCGTTATCGAATTTGTACAATCAAACTCGTAAAAACTTCACTTTCTGTCTGAGGTAGCGAAGAAAATTCCATTTCGCGGAACTTGACCAACAACAATCACCTTTTGAGTTCGAGTGCGCATATACCTACCGGTAAAATCGGTGCGGGCTGAGCTGAGCGGGTGCGTAGCCGATGGAAAAAGGATGAAAGATTTGTTGAAAATTTACGCAACAACATTCACGATTAGGCTATGCATGCTCGACGTAAGAGTGCCTCTGACCGTGACCACATGCCGCGGGAGTGCGTTGCCGTTAAGCGGATTGCAATTACCTGCTACTGTACACATGTACCTGGCTGTGAATGTGCATTAACACTTTCATTATTTTGTCGATTTTATCCTCCGCTCTGTTGGTGTATGTTTCACCGGCAGCATTCACCGATCGTTCTGGTTCTGTGTGCGGAAGTTGTAAAGGGATCTTTCGAACTGCCAGCCTCGGTATGTAGAAACCATTGTCCAATTAATCCTAATAGATCATAATAAGCTTCGCCATGAAACAGTATCAGGCTGCAGGAAATATATTTTTGTTGATTGAAATATTTTTTGTCATATTTTTCCAACCAATCAAGTATTACATTGCTGAACCGCTTCACTGAATAACTAAAGCTATCACCATATTTCGATATTGTTTACTAAAAAAACGGTAGTACAAGTTATAGGTTAGGTCAAATACATCACAAAAACTTGATTTATAGCAGAATTTTTTTTGGGACTCTGGAACGTAGAAGAATAGCCTTTTACAACGGTATACTATGTTATGTTCTTTTGTTTCAACATACTATGCGGTTCTGAGGCAACAATGTGAAATTAACCATTGATTTGCGATTTTTTCGGAAAAAAATATTCAAATTGTTCAACATTTTCAAGGAGGAACGTCTTAGTTTTAATCAAAATTTAGAGATAGTATTCAATTCCGCATCTAATGACCTATCAATCATCAAAACCGGTTCCAAAATGCCAGATTTCTGCAATTTTTTCTGGCTTTGCATGAACTTTTAAGGGGATCAGGTATCAGAATATATTGGCTCAAATGGCACGTTCCCCGTATGTAGTCGGGGATTTGTGCCTTGCCGTGTCTTTTCATCATTACCTGAGCGGAAGGAAAGGAGAAGGAGCAGGGAGGAAGTAGAATTGGAAGGGTGGGAAAAATAACAACACAAACATAAAAGAAAACAAACAGCAGGTAAGTTAAACTCACAAGTAGTTTAACTCGCCTGCGAGTAAGCCTAAAGCTCTTTACCACATTGGATAAGAAACTTTAGTATGTCTCTGAGTTTCAGTCGTCCAAACATGATATCTTCTATGTAAGGACGGCCGAAAACTCGAAATCGTAATTGCGCTACCGCTGGACAGTTGCATATCAGATGATATGAGGTTCCGTAGTCGGATTCACAAAGATCACATGAAAAGGACTCAGCGCGCTGAATAGTTGCCATGTGATAGTTGAGTTTGCAGTGGCCGGTTAAAGCCCTGGTCAGCATGCCGCAGTGGAGCTTCGAAAAGTGTAGGAGATTTCTCGAAGTCACTGGGCACGGTTGTTCTAGAAATGCCTTTGTTTGGCGACACGTTTGTAGATTATTCCAATAATTGCGGTGCTCGGACGAAGCCCAGGACCGTATTTTTTCCCTTATCCAACTTGTCGAAATTGGCAGGGCGGGCTCAGGACCAACGAAGTCAATCGCTGAACCCGCCCTGGCCAATTCATCAGCCCATTCGTTTCCAGTTATACCGGAGTGTCCGGGCACCCAGACAAGGTAGATAGTGTTGACAATGCTTAGTTCTTCGATTTGGTTTCGGCACGCGATCACTAGCTTGGACCGTGAGTAGTTTGAGCTAAGGGCTTTGATTGCAGCTTGGCTATCGGAGCAGAAATTTATAACCTTACCGGACAATCCCTGTTGAAGGGCCGATTGTACCCCGCACATAATCGCGAAGATTTCAGCTTGGAATACAGTACAGTATCTACCTAGCGAGTGAGATTGTTCCAATCTCATTTCGCGACAGTAGACACCAGCACCAGCACGTCCCTCCATCAGAGAACCGTCAGTGTAACAGGCCACTTGCGTTTGTTGTTGTCTCTCCAAATAGCCAGACAACCACTCCTCTCTGGAAGGAAACTTCACCTGGAATGTCCTAAAAGGAAAACTACATGTGAGTGTTATGTCGCTGGGAGCAAGAATGTTTTCACCCCATGCAACCATTTGTGACCACAGTCGTGTATGACTGGTAGAAAGATCAATATGGTTACTGTTCCAGAGCCCAGTAACCTGCAGCCTGTAAGCACATGATAGTGCTTCTTGTTTAAGGTGTATGTGTAATGGTTTGATGTTTAGCAGGGCCTCAAGGGCAGCAGTTGGAGTAGTAGTGAAAGCACCGGTCAACGCCATGAGCGCCATTCTTTGCAGATGGTTTAGCTTCGACTGGACCATCGCCACCTCTCCCTTCTGCCACCACACAAGACACCCGTATGACAGTATTGGACGTACAATTGTCGTGTAAATCCAAAAGATGTATTTAGGTTTGAGACCCCAGGTCTTTCCAAAAGTTCGTCTGCATTGCCCGAAGGCCATGCACGCTTTCTTGACTCTGAACTCAATGTGAGCTGACCAGTTCAATTTGGAATCCAATATAGCTCCAACGTACTTGACTTGATCCGCACACAGCAGCTCAGAGTCAAAAAACTGTAAGGGACGAACTCCGGTTGTTATTCGCTTCTTCGTGAAAAGAACCATTGAGGTTTTGTTTGGATTAACTGTTAATTTAACGTGTTGACACCACTGTTCGACAGCTCTTAATGCTTGTTGCATTAAGTCGAAGATTGTTCCGATGCTCAGTCCGGTAATTAATATGTGATAATCGTCAGCAAACCCGTAGGTTGGAAAACCAAGCTCATTGAGCTTTTTCAACAAGCCATCGGCAACTAGGTTCCATAGCAAGGGCGACAGAACGCCCCCCTGTGGACAGCCGCAAACACTCAACTTCCTTATCTCTGCCTGTCTCAGTGACGAGCAAAGGATGCGGTTGCTAAGCATTGCGTTTATCCAACCCGAGATACATGCGGATACCCCGTGGCCGCGCGTCGCTTCCAGAATAGTCTGGAAGGACACATTGTCAAAAGCACCCTCAATATCCAGGAATACACCCAAGCTGGATTGCTTGAGCGAGAAAGCTTTCTCAATGTTGTAAACAACATCATGAAGCAGTGTGATCGTAGATTTCCCACGCTGATATGCGTGTTGCATTTTATGCAGCGGATATTCCACCAAGCATTCATTTCTGATGTGATGATCGACTATCCGTTCCAAAGCTTTCAATAGAAAAGAGCTAAGACTGATAGGCCTAAAGCTCTTGGCCTCTTCGTAGCTCGAGCGCCCACCTTTGGGAATGAATTTAACGGTTATTTCTCGCCATGCTTTAGGGATATACCCGGTAGCAAGACTGGTAAGCATAATCTTTTTCAAGACAGATTTGAGGATATCAAACCCCTTTTGCAGCAGTACAGGGAAGATTCCATCTTTTCCAGGCGATTTGTATGGAGCAAAGCTGTCAATTGCCCACTTAACCGATTCGGTGGTAACCAGTGTGCGTGCTAGCGCCCACGAGTCCGAATCACCAGAATGGGATGCGTGATCACTGTTCAGCTCCGGATCCATACAACCCGGGAAATGAGTGTTGAAAAGACAATCGAGGACATTTTTTTCGTTCGTCATATAAACACCATCACTGGTTTTTAAAGAGTCCATCTCAAAATCTTTCGATTTTGAGAGAATTTTATTTAATCTGCTTGCCTCGTTCAGATTGGAGATATTTGTGCATAGGTTTCTCCAACCAGCCCGCTCAGCAGATCTAAGACATTTTTTATACGCTTTTCGAGCTAATTTGAAAGCTCTGGAATCATCCCGCTGACGCCGATTCCAAGCTGTTCTCATATCCTTTTTCTTCTTATCCAGATCAGCCCTCCACCACGGGGTTCCCCTATAAGTTCTTACAGTACGCAGAGGACAAGCCTCCTCGTAGGATGTTACAATGAATGTATTTGTTGTAATTACAGCTTCGTCTAGATCGTCGATTTGTTCTATTGTTGGGAGATAACCATGGAATTTTGTAGCTAGGTTCTCCGTGTATAGATCCCAGTTTGTAGACTTTGGGTTGCGATATGTCGCTATGTTTAAGGTGACATTCAGATGATCGAAAAAAATGAATTTATGGTCAGATAGAGAAGGTTCGGTTTCATTTAGAACCTGCCAGTTGCTTAGCTCGTGCAGAACTCTATCAGAGCAGAGTGTTATATCCAACACCTCTTCTCTTCCAGATTTTACAAAAGTTGGGCGGTTTCCTGTGTTGAGGATATGCAGATTTGAACTGCTGATATATTCCATCAGCTGAGAGCCTCTCGGATTTATATCAGAGCTGCCCCAGATGATGTGATGGGCATTCGCATCACTGCCAATGATAAGTTGAAGACTATTATTTTCACAGTATGATACCACTTTCTTTAATTCATCCGTAGGAGATGGCTCATTGTGAGGCAAATATGCCGAGCAATAGACGTATTTCCTTACAATGGATTCCGTTGTCACTTTGACAACTATTGCACAAATGTCACGAGTTGTTAGTTCGGACAAAAGATGGGCCTCAATAGCATTATTTACCAGGATACATGCGCGTGGCATTTCCCGAGCATTATTCATTCCACTTTTGCTAAAAACCACAAAAGCGGGAGTTAATAAATTACCAACAAAAAAAATTCCCTGTTTTGAAGTAAGGCTCCTGAGCCAAGGCTATGTGACCCTTGCCTTCCTGAAATAGACGAGAAAGGTTCAGTGTTGCTGTCCGTTTATGCTGAAGGTTTATCTGTGCCACCCTAAACATTTGTGAAGAGAGTTGATCACAGTGTAAACCTGCAGCAGAACGCGACACAGCAGCAAATTGAACCAGTCTGATTTTGGAAGAAACGTCTTTATTATCTGTGGAATGTGAATTGATTTACCCGCCCTACACAATTTCCTGTGAGAAAAGCAGAGTGGGGGAAGATGATATAAACTAATGATGAAATAAGAGTGGTTCAGGTATCGAGAACGTACACGGTATACTCCCCCTATGCCGCTCACCAGACCATCCGAGAGATCAATCAGCACTACTGAATCAGTAATCTGCATATGATCGATCTCAAAGAATGACCAGCAACCGGCACGGAGAAAGAGTTCCACCCTCGTCCCCGACCACTGAACCGCCATCAATCCAGCAGAATTTAACTCACCTCTAAGGAAAACACGAGAGGGATTTTTCGCTCTCGGGGGCAATCGCAAAATTTTTGCGATGTGGTTTCTATAAACTTCGATTTTTAGAGCGGTGCGAGGTATAAACTCTTGCATCCAAATGTGTGAAACACACGTTCAACATTTTCAAGGAGGAACGTCTTAGTTTTAATCAAAATTTAGAGATAGTATTCAATTCCGCATCTAATGACCTATCAATCATCAAAACCGGTTCCAAAATGCCAGATTTCTGCAATTTTTTCTGGCTTTGCATGAACTTTTAAGGGGATACTCTCTAATAATATTTTCAATAAATCAACATTTTTACTCGAATACGAAAAAATTCATAAGTTTGTCTGTAAAATATTGAGCTAAAATTACAAAAAATAACGGAAGATATGGTAATAGAATCGCACCGTACGCGACAATTTAATACAATCCTCCTTAAGAGTACGAGCAAGTTTTTAATTTGGAGAACATTGAACAAGTCTAAAAGGGTTCTTCACAGTATTTGTAACTCTGCTTTTAGTCGTCAGTAATCCCCAAGATCTTCGGTTTCTCACGGTAGGGAACGACCGCCCCGTCCAGCAGGATCGGCCTCCCTGGTGCAATGTGGTTTTGGTTGCAGTAGTGTGTGATCACGGTTTTAGCGGGTGCCATGTTGAGATCGACTGATACCGCCCATCGGCTCACCGCGCTCATGGCGCTTTGAAGTTTACAACGATGGCTATGGCGACCAGCACGATGTCGTCGGCGTGGACGAAAACATATAGCTCCGTAGGCATGCTGCTGAACAAAGGATTCATGGCCACCAGGAACAGTGTTACAGCGGGAACGGATCCCAGGGGGACGCCGTTGGCCTCCGGAAAGGCGTCGGATTGGGCACCCCCGATTCCTACGCGGAATGTACGGTCGGCCAGGTAGTCACTGAGGAAGCTGCACTTGCCATCCGCCAATTGGCCAACTGTTGCAGTAGTCCGTGACGCTATACAGGATTACATGCCTTCGCAACGTCGAGTATCGCGATGTCGGCGTGTAGGCTGTCTGACGAGGTGTTCTACGCCGGAACGCGAACTGGCGATGATCTAGAAGTTTGCGTTCCTGTAATAGGTTCATCTGCCGGCTGACGGCGCCGGTGGTTGAGTGGTAAGCGTGACCGCCACTCATTCCAGTTGACCTGGGTTCAATTCCAGCCGTGGTCGTTGCGATTTTTCTAAGGTGAAAAAATCTGTCACGTCTTCCTTCGAAAGGGAAGTAAAGCCGTTGGTCCTCGGTCCATGAGTTGATGGATCGATATTCTAATCCAGATAGTGGTCACTTTTCTGGAGTCGGTAAAGAAGAAATAGAATCCAACTTCTATACTTACTAACAAAAATTCCTCCTACTGTAATACTTTTGTGGAGTGCGCAGTAGTATATACGGCCTCTAGGAAGAGCAAGTTATCGGACTAACCATTCCTTCCCTTTCCTTCCGCGATCTACGTTCGGGCCTGGCCGGCACCGGTATTGACCAATAAACACTTTAGAATTACCATGATTTGCACATTGCATAATAGGTTCATCTGCCGTCTGTTGACTTTTCGCTCCATCGTCTTTGCAAAACAGGGGAGTAAACTGATTGGGCGGAAATCATCTGGCGTTCTATTCCCCTGACATCGGTTTTTGGATGGGGATTACTAGGGTTTCCTTCCATGAAGCGGCTCACCGCTCCAGATGTGGTTAATACTGTCTAAAATTGCCAGCTTGGCTACCGGCGGGGAATGTCTAAGTAGAGGGTAACCAACATCATCCAATCCTTGCCGTGTACCGATTCTAGTGCCGTACATAGTTTGCTTCCTGTGAAAGGCTGTATACTTGACCTGAAACAGATTCGAAATGAACGGGCCTGCTTTCAGCCCTTTGCTTGATTCGCAGGAACGCAGCTGGGAGCGCGGTGTCTGCAGATAGGGAGGCGACTTCGTTACCGATGGTCGTGGGATCAATGGTTGTGCACCCGTTAACGGTGTGCCGCCGCTTTCCGCATAGAGCGTTAACTCTGCGCCAGAGCTTTGAAGTCGGCGAGTCTGGATATATACTTTCCCAAAATTTGGTTCAGCAGGTGTTTTTTGCTTGCTCTATTGCTTTCCTGGCCTCGTTTCTGACCGTTCTGACATCATCAGTTCGCTGATTTGGTGTGGGTCGCCCATAGAAGTCTTCTTCAGTGCCCGCAGCGCAGTTCGGCGTGCTCTGATGGCTCTCTTGACTTCTGGGCACCACCAGCGTACTGCCTGTCAGGGAGGGTTACCACTTGTCATGGAAATGCAGGAAACTTCAGCCCGATTGAAGATTTTGTTGATTTGGTCCGGAGTGTATGACTCGTCGATGGTCTCTTCGTAGTGGGACTAGATAGCGAAGTAGTCACTGTTGCAAGGGTCGGCAAGAACATTCCACCCACAACATCCTGCCAGCACTTCCGACCAGATAGTGACGTCGATGGCGGATTCCGTCTGACCGTGGATAAATGTTAAACTGCCGTCGTTGAGAACGACTGCGTCGTTGTTTTCAACTACTCCGGCGCTGTCGTTACCTGTCCTATTGCACAAATGTGAGCCCCACACCGTATGTAGTCCATTTACATCTCCCATCATGTTGATGAAAGGAGTCTCAACTTGGTCGTTGAGCCGTTTTCTGGGTTCTGCGAGTTTCGAGTTCTGGGTTGCGAGTTTCGAGCCTTTGCTGAAAATATATAGATATATAACCGTGCACTGGACTGGATATTCGATCCTTCGGGCGGCGGCTATTAGTCCAAAGATATCGGTCGGGACCGTATATCGACCCGAATGGCCAGACTCATCGACCGATAGATGTTATCCCCGCTGGCGCCGTCCCACGAATACCGGTGTCCAAATCACGATGCCGGGTTCGTCTGATCCCGGATGTGTGTCTCCTGCAATGCCAGACAGATGGGCTGAGTTTTAGCAATGGTCCTTTGCAGGTCGCCAAGACGTTCTCGCAGGCAATTTGTATTCCACTGGATTGCCAGTGCCTTTGAATTGATGTTAGAGGTGGTAGAGGGGATGCTAGACGAGGGCTGGTCCACGTTCACTGCACCTGGTCCATGTTCCTGGAGGCCTGGCCTCTCGCACCAGCAGCCACGATACAAAGTATTTTAGAAATATTTCAAAATATTTTAGATATACTTCAAACGTTTTAACATCATTTGTGAATTTTTTGAAGTTACTGGTTTTTCATTAGACATACATGAAAGTTAGAACGAATAACTCATACAACAAAAGTAGGCGATAAAATCCGATACAGTTTGACTGAATGCGATGAAGATAAATAGCACACACTAATTTGAAAAACAACTTCAAATTACGATAAGAATCGAGCTAGCAATGGCTCAACATTTTCGATCCTTACAAGCTAAACAGAGGTGATTTACTGGCTGGAAGCGGTAGTAAAACCAGTCTCAAAAATAGCTGTGCATATGTCAAAGTGTTCCCCAAAGCTGAAAATACTCGGCTGAGATGATTTCTGTATTAAACTAGCGGACCGACTCAGAGTGCCGTTTTCAATACATACATACGGGTGCGGTGTCCAAATTGAGAGCGCACTGCCTGTCTGCTGCTGTTTTTTTCCCACCCGGCGTCCGATTAGAGAATGAACTAGTGCGAGCAATTCTGACATTTAAATAGTCGTGGATGACGTCGTTTTTTTTACAATGGAGAAGACCTGTACGTCCTAACCCAGTACACGTGCTATTGGTAGAGTCCAAGCTACCGCACGGGGTGCACTGGGGGCGTGTCGGGCTCGAATGGTGACGCTGCCATTAATGCCGACTAAACTCCATTGGGCTCCGCCATCGTTCCCCCCAGGAACTACATCTCGGTATTACTTCTGGGGGGATGGCTGTACTTGATGTACTCATTCACTCTCGCTCACCCATACCATGTGAGGCTGACTTGGGTGCTCACCCTATCATCTGGTTCACTCTCGATCGTGCCACTCTATTATACCCCTGTCACTCCCCCTGGCATCCCATGTGGGACATTTTTCTTAGGCCCGACTTCTGACATACCATGCGAGGCTGACTTGTGTGCTCACCCTTAACATGCCGTGTGAGACTGACTTGGATGCTCACCCTTTCACTCCTCTGCCACGCCATGAGGCATCGATAGCTAAGTCCCAACATACTACGCTACGACTCTCCCGTCTTGGCATGAGGCAGTTCACTTATACGCCTATACACTCACTCTTCTGTCTTGCTTCGGGGTGGCTGGGTTTACCCCTTACGCGGTTGCCAGTCGCTGCGCCAAACCTGCCTCAGCATGAACAGACCATTCACTCCATTTTTTTGCGCTTGGCCTTTTTCGCTCCAGCTAACCAATCACTAGATAGCCGTGCCCGTCGTCTGTTGCTCAGTTCGCCAGATTACCTGTAGCCTACAGGCAATCTGGATGGTAGCAGTCGAGACTGCGTTCCACTTCTCCACCGATTGACACATCCGCTGAATAAGGGTATCAGGGGTTGTGTCCCAGCCACAGACGTCAAGCATTGCTCTTCTTTCGACGTCGAACCGAGGACATACGGACAGTATGTGTTCGGCAGTTTCGTCTACACCTGGGCAGTCAGGGCAGGCTGAGACCTGTGGAGGTACTGTCGGAAACAGCCATGGCCTGACAGGAATTGTGTCAGGTGGAAGTGAACTTCCCCATGGGGTCTTCCCACCCAGCTTGGTATGCTAGGTATCAGCCGGTGGGTCCACCTACCTTTCGAGGAGTTGTCCTACTCACGCTGCCATCTGGCGACCGAGGTCACCCTGGTGCGCTCGCGGGCTCCTCTATTTCCACGTAGCTCGAAACACTCCTCATCTTCCCGAATGACCAGCCCGACTGGCATCATGCTCGCTATCACGCAGGATGCATCGTGTGATACTGTGCGGTAGGCAGATATCACTCTGAGGCACATCACGCGGTAGGTGCTCTCCAGTTTCTGTAGGTGACTGGTTACCCTCAGTGCTCTTGACCATAACGGGCCGCCGTACCTGAGGATAGATACGGCAACGCCTGCCAGTAACCTACGTCTACTGGCGCACACCTTTGAGCTGTTGGACATCATCCTCGATAGAGCCGCAACAGCAGTCGACGCTCTCTTGCATGTATAGTCGACATGGCTGCCGAAGGTCAGCTTGTCGTCTATAATGACTCCGAGAGACTTCAGACTTCGCTGTGAAGTGATCGCGACTTCTCCCACATGGACCTGCGGTTGTTGACGATAACTACCTCCATCTTATGATGAGCGAGCTCCAGGCCTCTCGCGCTCATCCATTCCTCCACCGTGTTGATCGCGTGTTCTGCGGTTAGTTCTACCTCAGGGATTGACTCCCCGTAGACCTCCAAGGTGACGTCGTCAGCAAAGCCGACGATCTTGACCCCAGGAGGGAACTTCAGTCTCAGAACCCCGTCCTACATGAGGTTCCATAGCACTGGGCCTAGGATCGAGCCCTGCGGGACTCCGGCGGTAATCGGAACCCTTTTCTGACCGGCATCGGTCTCGTATAGCAGTACGCGGTTCTGGAAGTAACTTTCCAGGATCCGGTACAGACCCACCGGTAGGCTAAGCCGGTGTAACGAGAGCGCGATGGCATCCCAGCTGATGCTGTTGAATGCGTTCTTCACGTCAAGTGTCACTAACGCACAGTATCGAATGCCTCGCCTTTTTCGTTGGATCGCTATCTCGGCAGTATTTATCACTGAGTTGAGAGCGTCCACTGTGGACTTACCCTTCCGAAAGCCAAACTGGTTGCTTGACAGGCCGTCCGTACCTTCCGCGTACGGGGTTAGCCTGTTGAGGATAATCCTCTCAAGCAGTTTGCCAGTCGTGTCGATCAGACAGATTGGTCTGTACGCCGATGGGTCGCCTGGCGGCTTCCCGGGCTTCGGCAACAGCACCAATTTCTGCCTTTTCCTTCTGTCGGGGAAACGGCACTCGTCAAGGCATCTCTGCATAGCTAGCCTGAACATGTTCGGGTTCGCTATGATCGCTGCCTTGAGAGCGTTGTTTGGAACTCCATCCGGTCCTGGAGCTTTGTTCATTGCTAGGAATTTAGCCACTGCGAGTAGTTCTTCATTCGTCACTGGAGCCACCATTTCGGCCGCGCCCGCACTGTCTCGTAGTGCAGGTGGCCTGAGGCTCGTGGCTCGAGACGGGACGAGTACTTCGATAATCGTTGCCAACCGGTCCGGAGACCGTTCTGGGGGTGAAGAGCCCCCTTTGGTCGTGGCCATCACTGTCCTGTAGGCGTCACCCCACGGATTCGCGTTGGCACTCTCACACAGGTTGTCGAAACACTCTCCTGCTGCTTTTAATAGTCTTGTTAAGGGCCAAATTTGTAGCTCGAAACACTTCACGGCGGTTCTCTCTTGCATCCTCGGTACGAGCTCTTTGCATCCTACGTCTAGCTCTGAGGCAGGCTGACCGTAGAGCTGCAATCTCGACACTCCACCAGTATACCGGGCATCTGCCGTTTCTTGGCAGTATTTTTCTCGGCATAGTGGCGTTGCACGCGCGTGATAGAACAGCTACCAGCGCATCCCCGGTTAGACTGTCGGTGTTGGCCTCCAGTCCCAGGGCCGCGGTGAAAGCTTCGCTGTCGAAGTGATTGAACTTCCACCCGCGTACCTGACAGGGATCTCCCGCCCTCGGATGCTGCACACCATAGTTGATCCTATAGCGGATTGCTAAATGATCGCTGTGGGTGTAGCTTTCGTCTACCCTCCATTTCATGCCTGGAGCCAGACTCGGGCTGGCAAATGTTACGTCAATCCACGCCTCCACCCCGTTTCTACGGAATGTACTAGCGGAGCCATTATTAGCTAGCACAGTATCGAGTTTCGCAAGCGCCTCCATTAGCGCTTGACCCCTGCTATTTGTACAGCGGCTGCCCCACTCCACTGCCCAAGCGTTAAAGTCTCCCGCTATGACTACCGGTTTCCGGCCCACTAGGTCTGACGAGAGCCTGTCGATCATCTGGTTGAACTGTTCTATTGGCCACCTTGGTGGAGCGTAGCAGCTGCAATAGAACACACCATTGATCTTGGCAATCGCAACACCCTCGGCGGAGGAGTGTATTACCTCTTGAACCGGGAACCTTCCCGTTGTACAGATTGCCACCATTCCAGACCCGTCCGACACCCAATTGCCGTTGCCGCCAGGGATGTTGTACGGGTCTGATAGGAGGGCGACATCTGTCCTCGACTCCGAGACCGACTGCCACAGCAGCTGTTGGGCTGCTGCACAATGGTTAAGATTTAGCTGTGTGACGTTCACGGCTTCTTCTTATTTACTACTGTGTACTCCACAAGTATCACGGGAGGAGGAGATATTTGTTAGTAAGTAGTATAGAAGTTGGATTCTACTTCTTTATTACTATCTGGACTAAATATTGATCTATCAACTCGTGGACCGGGGACCAACGGATTTACTTCCCATCCGAAGGAAGATGTGATCACAGATTTTTTCACCTTAGAAAAATCTCAACGACCTCGGCTGGGATTGAACCAGATCAGCTGGAATGAGTGGCGGTCACGATTACTACCCATCCACCGGCGCCGCCATATACTTAATTCAAATATTATTTTTACAGAACACAAACTAGTAAAAGGAAAAGCACCAAGAAATTTCGAAAAGAGAAAGATTTAAGAGTGGAATCTGGGGCAATTACTAAAAATATCGATTTTAAATGGTGAGAATATGAAAAAAATGAGCGGCCCGAAATAAGCGTTAACTGTATTGAAAAACTTACTTTGTATGATGGGCATACTAGCATTTTGACTTAATAGTTAACCTATCCACTAGAAAGAGAAGTAAGCAGGTTTATCACGAAGAGTGTCGGAGCAAAATAACAGTGTTATCAACCTCCTATCGGACATCAACCCCTGATTTTTATGCTCATTACTAGAGCCAGATTGGAGACAATATGAGCGACAATACAATAATTCGCCAATTTTAAATATTAATGTGCCAAAACCTGGAAATACCGAGGATGCTGGATATAAAGAAGCGACTCCTGGGTTTGAAGCAATTAATAATAAAGTATGTGAAAGTAATCTATACACGAAGGACAATTATAATAATGGAAATGATTTAACACGCCGCAAATTGGTAGCTGTTATTCGATCCTTCTCGTAAATTGTCAATTTTTAGCCCTCATACTTGGTTCAACAGTCATCAATCCACTTAGACAAGACCGTGCGTATTCACCATGTACATTTAATACCCTGTGATTTAGATCCCTAGTTGGTCAAATAGACAATACACAAACAAAGAAATTAGTTTGCTCAGACTAAAGTAATGTCAGCTCGATTGGTATCATCCGGTGGATACGAATCAATGAATATTTTAAAATACACGCGACAAAATATGTGCATTGTCGAAAATAAATAATAATATTGATTGTGCAACCAATTTCTTCCGATCCTTTTTTGCATTAGAAAAGGATCGGAAGAAATTGGTTGCATATTCAAGCTGGCTAATTTTCAAAGATAACACTGTTGATGATTCAACTTAGTTTAAAAATAGGTGATAACGATCGCGAACGAAAATAATTGACCACAGCCTCAAGCTGCAATAAAAGCGTATCCATTGTTAAAAATATTTATCTCGATGCTTTTTCATATCTCATTTGTTTTGATTTCTTTGTAAATATTTTTACTTAATATTAAAATTATCCTATAATATATATCCTTAGTCGTATCACAATGTTTGTGTCGGATTCTGATGAGACGAAGTCGAAATTCAAATTCTATATCTAGTTAAAATTTACCGTTTTTTACGTCCAACATAAATCAAATTTCCAGCAATCATGTATTTACAAAGTTGCACCATCTATAGTGGTCAGTTATCTGATTAAGACAATCTAGCAGAGTAGCAATACATATTGCATTTGATTAAATCTGTAAAATTATGCTAATCTAATTTGCTTGTGAAAACGATTCAGGTTTTCCTTGGAAATCACTGTGCAATTACACTCAAAACTGATAACAGATATGTCATGCCGGCTAAACTCAGCCAGATCAATGATCCCTTGTTGCATCGCAAAAATTTCCCAAATTCAAACGGACTTCACATTCAATTAGCTCCGGCGCGCTTGCGATGCACAGTGGGACGAAATAAGAAAAAAAGCGGGACATTGATATTTGCGACGAAACTATTAGTTGTAGCCTTCAGGAAGTTTTCTTTATATTTTAAGTACTTTTCAAAACTATTTCATTTATTGTTTAAATGGACAGGTGTCTACGGAAACTATTTAGAGAATCTTATTTTGAGAAACTTTGTCGAAGAAACAAAATGTCTATCTCTTAAAGGAGAAAAGTTATAAATAATTGTATAAATGTAGGACACACTGTAATACAAAAAGTGATTAATTATACAAGTTTCAATAGGGCAAATATTGCTGAACAAAAATATAATATGTATAGATGGTACTATCTGATACTCTGAAAATATTAGACTAAAAGTACCAAAAACAGCCATAAATCCAATCGTTGAATCGAAGGGATAGCGGGCTGGAAAGTTCCGCAAAAATGTGTTTTTAAAACATCTACAACTTTTCAAAAAGTTAGAAAAATGTCAAAAATTAAATAAATAAGTGATAGCAAAAAAATTCTTTTTAAGGGAGTATACCGATAGGTACATCTGTTTCACTTTATAACTTTTTTCTTTTAAGGGTTAGACATTTCACATCTTCGACAAAGTTTTTCAAAATAGGTTTTTTCCAGTCTACTTTCTACTTCTGCCGCAGTCGGACGTACAATCGAGCCAAGTGAACAACAGGCCTCTCGATCTAGTGTGCATTGTCTCGAGAACAAAGGAAATATTGGATTATTCTTGTCATCATGAGTAAAGTTGACGAAAAAGCTCTACTCCGACCCAACGCTGCGGTCGTTGACTTTAAATTTTGCTTAAAACGACCGAGTTTTAGTGAAGTGGAATGCCTTCTGAAGGTAAAAATGCAACTTAGACTTACGGGAGTGTTGTACCTTCAGTATCATCATCTTCGCAATGTAGTGTTAATATCATTCAACACGTTAGCACAAGCCGAGCGTTTCGTTTTGAAGAACAACTTAAAACACGTGGTTGAAAGTGACAACGTTGGAATTAAGATTCCCGTATACATTGAGAATGAATATATAGATGTAAGGTTATATGACCTATCACCTCGTACCCCTCCTGAGCCAATTGCAAAATGCATGTCGCAATACGGAGAAGTAGAATCCGTTACACCTGATACTTGGAGAAACTTCTTCCCGGGTACTCCTAACGGCGTTTTTGTAGTGAGGATGCGGGTTGAAAGGCCTATACCCTCCTACTTGGCAATAAAACTCAATACTCACGGAACTACAATTATGCAAACTACGCTATGCGCCCATGAGGGGCAAACTCCTACGTGCAAATATTGTAATCAGACAGCTCATCATGGACAACCTTGCGCGGAAGATGCAGAGGAAAATGCATCTCAACCGATTGCCAACTCATCTACGGCAAACCAACCTAAAACAGAGTTTTCAATACCAATGCCTGAACCACACACGGTGGCCAAATTTGTGGCAGCTGTTCAGACCATAATGACAACCGCAAAAGAATCATCCAGCACACCAAAAGCAACTGTAAGCAACTTCGGCACCGAATTCAGTAATAATGACGACGGATTTACACTGATCAACAATAAGTGCAAGAAGCAAGGGAGAACATCTGATCCCGGACACCAAGCCAGCTTCGACCGGGACGTGAAAAACAAGAGAGAATTAAATGACCCCCCTGACGCTGTTTGCCAACAGACCTCGCGAAAAAAGGTCTCCGCTCGCAACAAAAAGTTGCGCGCACGAGATCCAATTAATTAATTCTTTTTTGTATTTTTATTTTTACATGTATTGTAAACCTTTAAAAGATCCACGGCTCCGTTAAGCTACCGCTATGAGCCGTGTCAAATAAACTAATAAAAAAAAAATAGGTTTTTGTTTTCAGCTTTACTCACCGTTCGATTCTGTATACAGATTTAAGTTGATGTTTTACGGTGAATATTAATAATGAAACTCTTTCTGTAGTTTACGTTTCAGTCTACTCATTCTTTAGGCATACTCAGAAATTTTAGCCCGTTCGCTTCAAGCTCGCGGTATTGTCTAGTTTTATTCAGGCAGTCCCGCGAACGTCCGGGCTAAAATTTCTGAGGAAGACTGAAGGATGAGTAGGCTGAAACGTAAACTACAGAAAGATTAATGTTAATGCTCATCGAAGATCATCGAGCCTGTCAACAAAATAAGTTTGTCAACAAACTTCCTACAGAAACATTAACATTTCAATAATATATGGAAATTTTTTTTATCTAGGTATCTACCCCTTAAATTTAAATTTGCCAGCATTGTATTAAAGTTCTCAAAAATTAAAAAAAACGTTCGGAAGGCATCGAATTGCTATACCTAACAGTTCCATCGCAATTATAAATGTCCAGCTTTTTTTTCGACATCGTCCCACTGTGCGATGGGCAGAAAATTTGACTAATTTCCGACCGAAAATGCGCAAATTTCACGCCTCTTGTGTGTTTCGTCATCACTGCGGACAACATCCGCTCCGCGAAGTAGCCAGGGTGAAGTGACCGCGCCGAAAATGTAAATATTTGTGCGTTGCTATTTTTTTTATGTAGTTTCAATGTTCGGTACACGTACAGACAAGAAGAGACCCGCAGCAGCTGCAGGAGCAAGCAGTAAACCGGCTTCTTGTTTTCTCGCGGCGGCATCGCGAGAAATAAAGAAAGCTCACACGTAACCTTTCTTCCGCCGGGGAAGACCGCGCAGCTCGCTCTCCGTCGGCGGGTAGGTTGGCGGCTTTCAAGCCGGTCGGCGGTGTGGAGAGTGAGAGAGCGAGAGAGAGCGCAAAACTGCGCTCGGCGGCTGGCTGAGTCGCGCGATCACGGATATGCGGTTGGCTTATGCCCGACGCTACGCTGCCGAAAAGCATGGGAAGGCTGCTCGGTCCGTGGAGATTGCGAGAGTTTGGTTTGCGTTGGTTAGCTTTGCGTTGTACCAGCAGCACTTCAGCGTGGCGTTGTTTTCTTTGGAAGGTAGGGGAAACGGACGGACCACACCGCGCACACCGTGAATCCCGGCACAGGCTTATAAACACCTCGGTGTCGAGAGGAAAATTGTCAATTTGAGTTTAGTTCCGTTCGGATGAGCATCTGACAAGGCAAATACAAATCGCCAATACATCGCGAGTGGTGTGTGCAGACAAAAATAGGCAGAAGAAAGGAAGTTTGTGTCCTTTTTTTGAAGTTTGGAGTTTTGGATTGGTTCGGTGTTTTGACGCAGTCGCAACACCAGCAACAGTAGCAGCAGCAGCATGAAGTTGATAGTCTGTGTGTTAAGTTTGTGTGCCCTGGCGGCCGCCCAGGATAGCTTCAAGGAATGCCTGGATAAGGATTCGATCTCCTGTGTGCAAATGATGGTACGGAAACACTTACGATTGGATTATGTTTTGAACATTTGGCTTGGCGAAGATGTGACGTGCTTGCATGGAACTTTGAACTGAATGTTGAGTGCAAACGATAAAGATAGACTGGAGTTTTGGAACTTGGTGATCGCTTGTGATCTCGAACTGGTTTAGCTGGGCAAGCACAGGAATTAGTACAAAGCAACCGATTAGTGGTCGTTAATAAGCTTGTTTTAATTGGACACGTTGTGGTGGTGATTATTTGAACAGATATGATAGGTAAAGTTGGACAAGCTCGAAACAATTTTTCACTTCGTTGCGGCTGGTCGTTTAAAAAGGTGTTAATTGGTGGTAATTTTTTTACTCGCACCGTGGTAATTTCATGGAAATGAACAGTCATTAGCGAGTGGTAACGAGTATGATATTAGTCTCAAACAGTGGTGGTTGGAGATGCTTATCAAATCGATAGTGAGTTGAAGATGAGCCTGATTGATTTGATCGAAAATCTAGAATTAGTGAATCATTTCGGCGGATTTCTCCAATATCTAAACTAGGAAACTCCTCTAATTGAATGTTAAAAGATAGTTAAATTTCTTTTTTCTGCTAGGTTGAGAATAGCTGTTGATAATTTATATAAACCGGGAAATCCACTCAAAAGTTTAATCGATTTCATCCATTTATGTTCGTTAGACCAATACAACACAGATAAAATCAGTATAGTTCAAAAAAGTTTAGGATTTTAATTAATATAGGTTAATTGGAACTGAGTGTTACTGTTCTAAACATTAACAGTTGAGAGCATTTAAAAAAAATCTTGTTAACCTATGTCCGAAAATTGACTTCACAGAGTTATAGGAATTAGAAAGTCTCCAATTAGGTTTATCTTCAAATTCTTGTTACTAAAAATCTGCACACCTTGCAATAGTATCTTATAGCTGTCTTAATGTCGTTTTTACTCGAGCCTGAAACTGACTCAGTTTCAGACATAACTGCTGTCAAACCGTTTAGTAGTTTCGAACCTAGGTTATGTGCCATTGAACGAAAAACCGGATTGGTTTCTAAGTTGAAATATATTTCAGGGTTGCTCACACAACCCTCCGCTGACTGGCGGGAATCTAACTTAATTTCATTAAAAATGTTTGTTTGAAACAAATAATCTGGGTATGTTCCTAGGTTCCTAAACGCAAACGACATTAGATTGTTACTTTCACTAATAATTGAAATAATAACTAGAGAAAAACAGTGTTTTTTTGTGATATCTCATGCTGGGTTAGACTAAAATGAAACATTCTCCAAGACAACGGACACTGCATGTTCACCAGTCAGTGTTAATCTTAACAAACCACTTTATTTTAATTAGATTCCGTTACGTCAACACAACCACTATATTAAAACTAGAGTCTGTGGTATTATAGCGTCCCGTACAGAGGAATGCGCAACACTGCCTAAAATGATGCTCTCTTCTTTGTTCCTGGCACCCACAGTTTTTGCTGTACCTTTGAGTGACTTCAACTGAGTTACACAATAAATTAATATGGAGTGAATTGAAAACCTACTGCTTCGTGACTTATAGCACTTTATTCATAATACTATTGCATGTAATTTACATTGTTACAAAAAAGTATAATAAACTGAATACAGTGTCTTGTTTAGTCGATTGAAATATTTCGACATGATATTATTTTTATCAACACTAATACATTTCTTGTATGTTCTTAGAAAGAAGAATGTTTGTTTACTTTGCATGATAGGTAGCCATCTGACTGTTCGATAGGTAGATTTGGCTTCACTCTGTACGAGCCTTTAACCTTCATTTGGTGTTGGGGTCAATATGACCCCAAATGAGCTTTCAAAATGCGATAACTTTTTAATTTTTTATGTTTAGCATTTCTTGACTTTTCCTCTTTCATGGAAAGCAACAATTTTCAATAGAGTTCAAATTTTTCGCTCATTCCTGAAGGGCTGTACAAAAAAGTTACGAATAATTCCCCGTTCGGCACCTATTCCCACTGACCAATAAGGTGGAAAACGGTAATATTTACCAGAAACTGAAAATTTACACTGTAACAAACCATTTAAGTACCAATTCATATAAATTTTGTTGAACATGTGTCTTAAAACTGAGTTCAAAATCGGGGTCAATATGACCCGCTAACACCTTATTTGTTACAAAAAGTTAACACCTAAAGAAGGTTAACATAAACAACGCCTTTGATTAAAACCAGCCCGCGGACAACTTGACAGCTCCCATATATTGAACTCATAAGCAAATTTTGTGGTGATTTGGTGATGTCATGGCAGCTCGAATGGAGCAAAATTTGAAAAAGGCGCATCCCATTTATTATTTATTTTCCATATCTGTAAAAAATAAACAATTTAAATATTTATATCATCAAATTTATTTCGCTGTTCAAATTAGAAGCTGTTCTCATTCCGCCATACCTAAAGCGAAATATAGATTCCATTTTGAATTCTATAAATCCAGTATAAAATAAATTCGATTTTCAGAAATACAAGAAGGTGACTTTCAAAATCAAGCCACTTCCACTTTATTGAAATTTCTGAATCGAATCAACATTTCCCCAGGTATGAAATCCTCCGGTAGATACCATTCCGTTAGGATTCTATCAGACTGCAGTAAAATGCCAGAATAATTCTGAAGGGATCCGTAGCAAAACCACAGACTAACAGACATGACATTCGAAAATAATTCTTCGCCCACTTTAACGTTCATTTTAAATATATTTGTAGTTGGGACTGTGGCCGCTTTTGAAATTATGGCGCCACTGACATATGAACTAGCATATGGGGGATAGAGCACTAGTGAGAAATTGTTCCGAAGCCTGAGGGGTAACCCACCAGCAAATAAGTGTTTGGGACCGTGAATAAAAGGTGGAGCTAGTGTTCTGGAAAAATTGCCGGATCGATATTTTTTAGGTGAATTCCCTCATAGTATTGTGTCTGTTAGTCTGTGGCAAAACCATCGCAATATCTACCGGACAGAATAATTGCTAAAGTCGAACAAAACTCTGGCAGGAGTCTAACAAAATTGTACGATTCCTGGCAACATTCTCGCTGAAACCGAGCACTACCGGTTTGCTGGCGGAATTCTGATAAAAGCACACAAATCCTATTCAAAACGAATTTTGCTAAATAGCTAGAAAATCCGACATATATTGTTTATTTTTCCGATCAAAATACTAGAATTCTTGACGTTCTTAATGAACTTGCAACAAGATGTTATAGGTTCGCGAATTGTTAAGCTTGGTGATTTACTTTCATTGGCCAAAATGATTTTCATTTATATTTCTCGAGAAAAAAGCATCAATGATTTACCGACTACAAACTTCACACAACAAGAAAACCAAAACATTTTTAGGAAGGAAGCGAGCCGGTTGCTAAAAACAACGACTTCCAGCTAAATTTATAATAAGATTTATGTAACTTTGCTGAAATTTTTTTCTCTAATAATAGTTTTGTTTATCCACACATTTTGGAATACCCTTTTTCTAAATGTTGTTCTAGCCGCATTGGCGACGTTCATAACACACGTAACGAAACACGCTTTTCTCTTGAAACTGTTTCGTTTCGTTGTTCGTGGTACTCGTATGAAGAAGCCTCACCATCAAATCAGTGGTACATCTGTCAAGTTGTCCCTGGGTTAATTAAAACCTGCTAGAAAATATTGAACAAAGATAGCAAGAGTAAATGGTATTGTTTTCACCTAAGAATCTTCATTTGTTTTCGTGAGACCGATCGACAAGAACTTGAAAGGGCCGTCCCTCGATTTAATCAGTACTTGCAATTAGCCTGCGCACGCTGACGAAGTCGACTAGCAAGTCGACATAAATTGACTTTTACTGAAAGCCGTGTTTACAAACATTACTTACTTACCTTACCGTTCAGGCTAGAGTGTTGTTGTCTCTTGCAGAAGCCGTCTCCACTCCACTCGGTCCATTGCTGGTTGTCGCCAGCCTAGCAGTCTTCGAAGGGTCCTCTATCTAGTCGATCCAGCGTGCTCGCTGTGCAGCCCCGTGGTTCAAAAACCATCTTCACCGGATCGTCGTCCTGCATTCTTACGACGTGTCCAGCCCACCGTAAAGTCCTGTTTTTTGTGGTATGCGCGATGGATGGTTCTTCCAGCAGCTGATGCAACTCATGGTTCATTCGCCTGCACCACGTTCCGTCTTCCATCTGCACGCCACCATAGATGGTACGCAATTCCTTTCGTTCGAAAACTCCAAGGGCGCGTTGGTCCTCCACGTGCGAAGTCCAGGTCTCGTGGCCGTAGAGGACCACCGGCCTAATCAACGTCTTGTAGATAACCAACTTCGTGCGGCGGCGAATTTTGTTCGACCGGAGCGTCCTCTGGAGTCCAAAGTAGGCACGATTTTTCGCCGAGATGCGTCTCTGAATTTCTCTGTTGGTATCATTGTCGGCGGTTACCGGTGAGCTCAAATACACGAAGTCGTCGACCATCTCGATTTCGTCACCGTCAATCCGAACTCGGGATGGGAGGTCTACATTCTTGTCTCTAGAACCTCTTCCTCTCATGTATTTTGTCTTCGTAACGTTGATGGCAAGTACAATCCGGCTGGCTTCAGCCTTCAGTCTGATGTACGTTTCCGACATCGCCTCAAAGTTCCGTGCCATTATGTCAATGTTGTCGGCGAAGCCGAGAAGCTGGACGAACTTCCTGAAGATCGTACCACTCGTGTCTATCTCCGCTCTCTTTATTACACCTTTTAAAGCAAGCACGATAGACCATTACCTTGTCGTAACCCTCTTCGAGATTCAAAAGGGGTTCGAGAGTGTCGCTGAAACTCGAACAACGCACATCACCCGATCCATCGTCGCTTTGACTAATCGTGTTAGATTATCCGGAAAACCGCACTCGAGCATTATCTGCCATAGCTGATTTCGATCGATTGTGTCATACGCCGATTTGAAATCGATGAACAAATGATGTGTGGGCAAGTTCTATTCGCGGCACTTCTGCAGAACCTGCCGAATCGCGAATATTTGGTCCGTGGTGGCGCGGGAACCCATGAATCCCGCTTGGTAGTGCCCCACGAACTCCCTTGCAAATGGTGACAATCGTTAGCAAAGAATTTGGGAGAGGACCTTGTAGGCGGCGCTAAGTAGTGTGATCGCGCGGTAGTTGCAGCAATCCAACTTGTCATCCTTTTTGTAGATTGGGCAAACGACACCCTCCATCCACTCCTCCGGAAGATTCTCCTCCTCCCAAATTTTGGCGATTGACCAGTGTAACGCTCTAGCCACTGTTTCATCACCGAATTTTAATAGCTCGTTGGGTAGTCGATCTACACTGGCAGCTTTGTTGTTTTTCAGCCGACCGATCTCCTCCTTGACTTATTGGAGATCAGGAGCCGTCTTCTGAGCGTGCTCCAAGATCCGTTGCCATATCGCTTTCGTCGTCTGCTACTTCACCGTCGAGGTGCTCGTCATAGTACTGCTTCCACCTCTCAATCACCGCACACTCGTTCGTAAGAAGGTTACCGTCTAAGTCCCTGCACATATCGGCTTGGGGAACGTAGCCTTTGCGCGAACTGTCCAGCTTCCCGTAGAACTTCCGTGTGTCGTTTACGCGGTACAGTTGCCCAACATTACTTCACAGTTTAATAGCAGTGATGGTAAACACGGCTCACAGTGAAAGTCATTATTTATGTCGACTTCTTCTGCGTGCACAGCCTAATAGAGTACTTGAAAATCTGTAACTGTATTAGTGTGTTCAATGATTTGTTCTCCTCCATCTGTCATAAGTGGAGAAAAACAAATCGAAAATAGCTTTTTGGTCGAAATTGGTATCCGGAATAAGTTTTACGGCAGCATAGATCATTACAACACCATTATAAATACTTTAGGCGAGCTACTTCAAATGTTTAAATTGACTGACAGTATTAAATATGACAGCTAGAGGAAAACAAACCCCCAATTAGTGTGTGTGAAACGATTTGCATAGAACTCTATAGACCTGTCCAAATCCAGCAAACTTATTCAAATGGTCCTATTAATGAAGTTTCTTGGTTAAAAACAATCCCATTTACTTTTGAAGTCTTTAGGTCTGTTCCAGTACCAGGAGAAACTGGAAGTACTCCGGAGAAAATCGTTCCTGTACTCTCTTCTTCTCTTTTTTCTTCTTCTGGTAGCAAACCGGAGTAAAAAGGAGCAAAGATTTTTTGCTCCTGTTTACTCCGGAGTGACTTCCGTGTACTGGAACAAACCTATTGTTTACCATTCTCCACCAGCTAGTGATGTAGTATTTGTGTCATTTGACGTGTACGTACATGAGCCGTAGAAAAGTATACGTGCTAATGAGCGCCTCTCTTTGTTTACTTTCTCTTTCGGCAAAAGATCGGTCGCACCCTAAGACGGAAACTTAAGTTTTTCGCATCTGCCAATCCCGTCCCAGGTCGCCTGTACGTTTGTTGTCTAATTGTTTTCATAACATAAGTAATCAAAGAGGGGTTCACATTTGTACATACACCCTAAACAGGACTCATATGGTTTACATGCAAATAATACGATTTTTGTATTAGAACTGGTACGTTGTATATATAGTGTCATAACATTTGGCATTTTTGAGTGTATTAGTTTTATACTTGCAAAATTAAAAATGTCCGCCGGGCCGCTGGAAGTACACATAAACATCCGGACGAGCATCCTGATTCTTTGGCGCACGGTGAAAGAAGAGAAAAAACCGAGCTTAACCTCGGATCTTCCGATTCGAGCACTTAGGGACACTTTTCATCTCGAAACTATCGATAAAAAAAATTATGAGCGAATCGAAACAAAACTTATATCAACAGGAAAGCCCGCTATGTCATTTGTTAATGGTTTTCTTCTTCATATCCTCCTGCTTTATCGGCTTCATCACAGAAAAATGACAACCTCACTCATCCGTAGAAAAAAATGTGCCCGCCTGTATCCGTCATGGATTGTTCCGTACAAACTCATACAATTCTTCAATTGGAAATGTATTGGTGAGTTCAACGTTGTGAGAGGATTGGTTTTAAAATGACTCTGCACTTACACACATGTTTACTAAGGGCGGGAACGACCACTTTGTAGAATTAAAAATGGTTTTTTGTTCTCGGGTTTCAATCACATAAAAACATTTATTTTGCGATAAAGTCAACGTTTCAAAGGAAGTATCCCTTCATCTTCAGGACAGAACGGAAAATAAGAATATATTGGCAGTCGCAAATGAAATGTTTTGTTATAGAAACACTAGACCAAAAAGTCATCTTTAAATCTTACACACAGCTCAAAAAATACTCATTCATACTCAAAGAACCTTTTTCCATTTCGTTTTTCAATCTAAAACACGCTTTATATTACAAAGTGTAGCTTGTACAGGCTTGATCTCTTTTAGTACAAAAGCAACATCATGACTGCTTCTGTATCAGTCTAAGGGTGCTTAGGGAGTGACCGCGAGAAGCTGAGCTGGGGCTGACATTAGCATGCGAGATGCGAGAAACCTGCTTGCTGCAAACCAAAGGGATGATGTCAGGATGATGACTGCCTGCTTTTACTCTGACAGGCTCCATTTGATATCCAGCGAGCAGGTTTCTCGCATCTCGCATCTTTCTGTCAGTACAAGCACCTGCTCAGCTTCTCGCGACCACTCTGCAAGCGGCCTAAGACAGCTCGAGCTTAGTGACAGAATGCCAAAGACTCCCAAAACAGTATCGAGTTTTCATGAAACCTTAAAAAGGGCAGAAGCCGCGTTCGGAGGCATTCGTCCTAGTAGATTTTGACGTTGATGGCCCCACATGTGATGACGAGCTGACTCTCTCTCTGTCACATGCGCAGATCGCTTGCCAAACAAAGGTTTTTTTTAGATGGCCACTTCTTCCAGAAACGGCCAACATACAGTGGGCGACGTATTGTTGTGTCAGGCCTGGTGTCGACCTTGGTGCAGGTCTAATCATCCATCATAAAACAGAACGGGTTTGTGAACCCGATTCGCCTAAGCTGTACTACTACCACCAGTAGAAGACACAGGTGTTGTTTTTGTCAGATATTAAGCCTGATCTTAAAAAACGTGCCGTTTAGAGTTTCCCGATCTGTATACATATCTTTACAACAGTGCTCTTCCTTGGGTACTAGGGATCAAAAATTTCCCTTCTTAATGTCGTCGATAAATAAAAACTTTTTCCGCTACTGTCAAGAAATGGGAAACATAAAACAATTGATGGGATTTTATTGGTAACGAGAAAGTAGATCGCTATTGATGCGTATGAACTTATGCGTTGACAAACTCCGCTAGTTAGGTGGATTCAACTGGAAACTGTCATACGGTTGTTGTTGTAAATTGAACATTATTATTCATTTTTTCTCTTTAGGGGGAAATATAGCATAGTTCAATTATTAAATTCTTGTTAAAGTATTGATTTACTCAGACAAAGTAATACGTTTTTAGTCCGCATTATCGTTAATCAAGGTTCAGTTCACTAGTTAGCAATGAAAATACTATTCAGATATTTCTGAAAATAATATAATTTTTTTAGTTAAAAAGGATGTCACTAAATTGGCCATGAGGTTTGGTTAGGTTAGGTTCTTTCAAACTGTGTAGGTTTCAAATCTTTCAACCACTATTCTAGGTCACGGTTATTGCGCTAGTGCTTCTGACCATCTTTGCTGTAATGGTACTTTAGGCGCTGTTTTTTGCTAATAACAGTACATCATTTTGAAGCGAGGTGATGTAGTTCAGTGGTCCATCATTGGCCACAGTTTTACCACGAGCGTGAAATCAAGTAAGGAGTAAATAGAGGAAATACTACATAAAGCCGTTTTTATTAGGTCGCAGCCCGAACTCTCATAATCTTCGCCTTAACAATCTCGTCAATCGTTCATACGCCGATTCGACCCCCGAAAGTGACCTCGCTAACCATTCCCAATCTGCCTTCTTTCCTTCCAGTTCTACCGCAAAGCACGCGAGTTCTTCGACCAGCCCCAGATCAGCCTCGCCGGGGGATTGTCCTTCGTGAAAGCCGGTGGACGCGACTCGCGCTCCTTCAACACCGACAGTGCCATGATCGAGTCCGCCAACAACGTGGAAACGCGCGAGGATGCCCTGGAGAACTACGTGGTCGAGCGTACGAAGAACTTCTTGCAGGAACGTTCGTTGAATCTGGACATGGCTAGCGCCGCCCGCAGCCTATCGACCGTGATCCCCGAGGACGTCAAGTCATCGATGCGAGCTCTAGTCTCCGAAGCTCGTGGTAAGAAGAAGATCATCAAGCAGCTGCTGCCAATTCTCGGTATCGTCAAGCTGAAGATGGTCGGTCTGGCCTTGGTGGCCCTGCTCGGTATTGCACTGATCGCCAAGAAGGCTCTGCTCGTGTCCATCATCGCTTTGGTCCTGTCGAAATTCCTGTTCCTGAAGAAACTGCTATCCAAGAAGGATGATTCACAGAGTACCAGCTACCACGGTGCTTCCGCCGGATGGTCCGAGTCCAGTGGCTACGGAGATTATGGATCCCACAGTCAACCAGCTCATTCGATCGCTTACGCCGGTCACAAGCCTGCCCGAAAGTAAACAGGCGCCATATTGGAAGCGGTCAGCGCTTCGAACCAGGAAAATCCCACACACACACACACTCATACCAACGCTCACTGCGCTTACACACATACATCCACACAAACTCGGACATTACCAAGATGCGCAAAGCGAACGAAGATAGAGAATGAGACAAATTAATTTATTGAAATTATTTATTATCATGTTTTTGTTCGAGCGATTAATTTATTGTTAGCATTACGAGAATCTTTCTACTGTTGCTGAGATTGTTTTGTTTTCGTGTTTAGGATCTTTTTCTCTCTCGACTAATCAAATACTTCATCATCCGCATTTGCACCGTATTCCTGACGGGGTGCTTCTCGGTTTTCAGAGAAGTGCCCCACACTCTGTAAATCTATTTCTATTTTTACACATTCTAGTCTATATTTTATCTACCAAGGCTGATTAAGGTAATTTGATCAGTGTCAAAGAAACTGGAAATAGAAATAATTCGTAACTTGCAGTGCTCATCTCTCTACTACTCTAGTGTCTCTATTTTTAGCAAACTAGTCTCTCTTCACAACTTCGCTCTTAGTTTGTTCCCGCAGGAGACTGTTACATGCCCACCGGATATCGCTGGAAGGTGGCTCCTCTAATACTTAACTAATGCCTCATTAATTTAGATCCTACTCTATTGTCCTATTTTTGATCTTATTTCTTTCTTAACAAAACAAAATCTCACTGCCGGACTGTTTTCACAGTACTCTTTTTTACGTTTACCGCTATCAACTCGTTTTTTACCACTGCCTCTCTCTTTCGCTCTACCTCTACGAACGGATTTCATTTCTCGAACTCGATTTCGCCAAACCGAGCGCTTTTTCGAGCAATTTCGTGCCACTGGAACGGGAAGTCCGTAAGCGAAGCGCAAATGGCTTAAAACTGATAATCTTTCCTCTCCGGAACGAACGAGTGCCACACTTCAAACCGGTACTGTTATTAACACTAATTTAAACTCAAACTAATTGTAGTAATTCTCCTATGCATCTCGCGATCCTGCTGTCTCTTTTTCGACCTGCTCTCCACACCTTAGCGCAGCCCGCCGTGCTGCGACCTCTCGTGTCTCCCCTAACTTAAATATTGTTCAATTTTTCACACTTTTTCAGTTCCCCTCGAGAAAAAGAAAAGAAGAAAATAAGTGAAGAAGAAATACTTGTGAGAAACACTTGTAAATAAAATAGAGGAAAAAAAATGCAACGACAATTTGCAAAACATAACAGCTGCTGGTCCACGAAATGATTACCGGAACTAGACGAAAAGAAACTTGCCTTCTTCACCTTGTTTTCCTCCTCCTCCTCCTCCTCCTCCTACAACAGCGCAGTTTCCTTCAACCAAACAGCGAAGGTTGAAAGAAAGTGAAAGCTTTTGACCTATCTTTCGTTTGCAGTGTTCGTTCCACCAGTACGCCTACGGCTTTTCGGTTAGGTGGGCGGGTGAATAAGTGCACCGTTGTCCCCCGGTCTATTTTCTTCTAAAAGCCACCTTGGACAGACGGCATTCGAGTCGAGCGGCATGGTCGTACCGATCAAGACAATTATCCAACATCTGCTGCGTGAGATTTGCCGGGTGGAAAACGTTGCTGCTTTTAAAAATTGTCAACTATCTTTTTATTGTCAATAAAAAAATGTCAAATTTATCTTACTCAACTAATTCTAATTAAATTTGTTTTTGGAAAAGTTTGTCTGAGTTCTTTCAATTTGATCGACAGCCAATTTCTAGCAAGTAAAAACAATTTGAATGGTGACAGTAAATCCCCACCGTCGAGCATCAAAATCCTCTGAACAAACAAGCAAAAAAAAATCTGAAATCCGGGCCATTGAACCCATCATCCAGCGTACTTTCGATTCAAAAGCTACTCTGAACGGTTCGAAACCAGATTGAACGAATTATGCTGTTATCCACTCACACAAACACACTCACACAGCGTACGCCGATCAAGACACACGATCAAGCGACGAACCTCCGTGATTTAACTGCACTGTGTGCCAAAAACAGAAAACAACCGAACAACGAACAAGCGGCTCTTTACTATATGTATACATATGTACACTATAGCTATATAGATAGACCAGGAGGGAAGAACTGGTTCTCTTCGACTTCGATTGCGGGCATCAGCAAGCAAGCGCCATCTGTGCGATCATCATCACCAGCGGAACCGGCCGCGGAATCCCGCGATTGCGATGACGATCGGAAAGGCTAGGCTTTTGACAGTCAGTTACACACCTTAATTTATGGCCATTTGCTTAGGTATTTTAATTCCCGCGCTGCGGTTTTTTTTTCTCTCGCGCTCGTGAGGTATGCATGTAGCTGGATCAGGGATTGGCGACAGTGCGATTGGAAAGCTTCCTTTCGGCCCTAGCGTTCTTTCACTCGCGATCGGGTGAATGCGTGTTTGGCGTGTGTGTAGTAAGCGAACGGGGATTTCACTTTTATGGGAAGCTCAGGAACGGGTTTTTTTTTGTTTTTGTTTTCGTTTTTAGGACAACCGGTAGATGGGTTGTAATTTCAAGTTTTATGGGCTTATGATTCTTTCGACCTAATTTACGAATTTTTAATTCCGAGAAACCGATTAATGCGTTCCGTTAATTTCAATTCAAATGAAAAAATTGCGTCAATGTTTTTTCTCTATTTTTGTTTTCTTCTCAAGCAGTAGTTTTACCGGGCTACGGATTGTTCCAGGAAGCAATAATATGCATTCAATTTTTTATTCAGTTCGTTTATTTGATAGGCACAAATTACGTTAGCTTGGTGGTGCCAAATTCTTTTGCTTTTTGGCATTTGAAATATTTAAAACTAGGAGGTTACATTGCATTCAGATTTTTTTTAAATATTTAACAATAAAAATAAAATAAAATTAACAGCTATCTTAAAACTAGGAATACAGAATACATATTTGATTTTTTTGAAGGAGACTTATGCTTGGTTAAGATATCCAAAGGGGGGCTTATTTCCATCTTCGGTGTAGCAGCAGTTGTATCAACGACAGGGGAGAGAAGGCGTATATGATGACATGGAGAGAAGAACAGAACTTGTAACTTTCGGGCAAACGGGAGATCAGCGACATAGTGCCTTGTCAATAGGTACCGGGTTGGCGGGTGGTATTCTTCATACCCGCGGGGAAGTTATCAGACCATCGAGTCGCTTCAGCTTCCTTCTATGCAGGGCGATGGCGGTCGCATAGTGGCACTCTGGCACTGGTCGGGTCGACAAGGAAGGACAGGGAGCTTCTGGAAACGAGAAATAAGAGAGAGGGGCTAAATTGGGATGTTTATCGTTTTTAAAAAGAAGTAAATAAGGGACATATTGCTGAGATCTCGATTTGCCAGCATATCCCGAACTGGGACATTGGGTGGTCTACCTCGGGCCGAAGGGAATTCTTTAACTGAGACCTGGCGTCACAATACCCGGCGCATACCCAGACAACGTGATCGATATCGTGATAACCTTCATTACAAGCGCACCGACTACTCTCTGCGAGTCCAATACGCCGCAAATGCACATCCAATGTGTAGTGGTTGGACATAAGCCGAGACATTACACGTATGAAATCCCGACCCACATCCATCCCCCTGAACCAAGGCTTCGTTGATACCTTTGGGATAATCGAATGTAGCCATCGTCCAAGTTCCCCATTGCTCCACGAGGTTTGCCAACTGTTGAGCGTCCTCTGACGACAAGTACTAAAAAATTCGTTGAAGCAGATTGGTCTTTCGTATATGTCACCATTTAATGCGCCCACCTTTGCTAATGAGTCGGCCTTTTCATTGCCCGGGATAGAACAATGAGAGGGGACCCAAACAAAGGCAATCTGGTAAGATTTTTCAGATAACTTGCGCAGAGACTCCCGTATCTTCCCCAGAAAATACGGGAATTGCTTTTTAGGCTTCACCGCACGAAGAGCCTCGATAGAGCTGAGGCTGTCCGAAATGATGCAGTAGTGATCTGTGGGCAAAGTGTCTATGATCCCAAGGGCATAGTGAATAGCTGCTGATTCGGCGACGTAAACTGAATCATGATCATTGAGCTTGAATGAAGCGGTGATAGTATTGTTGAAGATACCGAAGCCAGTGGACCCATCGAGATTTGATCCGTCTGTGTAGAACATTTTGTCGCAGTCGACTTCTCGGAATTTATTATAAAATATATTAGGGATCACTTGTGGGCGTATATGATCCGGGATTCCACGAGTCGCTTCCTTCATGGATGTGTCGAAGAATACAGTTGAATCAGAAGTATCAAAGAAAGGGACACGGTCGGAATTATATGAAGAAGGATTGATGCTCTGTGCCATGTAGTCGAAGTACAAGGACATAAAACGGGTTTGAGAATTAAGCTGGACGAGCCTCTCGCAGTTTTCAATCACCAGCGGGTTCAAGATATCGCATCGGTTGAGCAATCGATATGAGAGTTCCCATAATCGATTTTTCAGCGGTAGAACGCCCGCCAGCACTTCGAGACTCATCGTGTGGGTCGAGTGCATGCAACCCAAGGCAATGCTCAAGCATATATATTAAATTCTCTCTAGTTTGATGAAGTGTATATTCCCAGCGGAGCGGAAACAGAAACACCCGTACTCCATCACCGACAATATCGTTGTTTGATATAACCTGATAAGGTCTCCTGGGTGGGCACCCCACCATGTTCCTCCTATTGTCCGGAGAAAATTGATCCTTTGTTAAACTTTCTGTTTATGATACCTAATGTGACATCCCCAGGTACGTTCGTCCCTTTGCCTTTGCGGAAGCCAAATTGTGTATCTGACAGTAAGCCATTTGCTTCGACCCAATTGTCGAGCCGAAACAGGATCATTTTCTCGAACAACTTCCGAATGCAGGACAGCATTGCAATCGGCCGATACGAGTTGTGGTCGGAGGCTGGTTTTCCTGGTTTTTAGATGGCGATGATCTTCACATACCTCCGGTCACGAGGGACAATGTTACCCTCAAGAAACTTGTTAAATAAGTTCAACAAGCGCCTTTTTGCAGTGTCAGACAGATTCTTCAGCAAGTTGAATTTGATTCTGTCTAACCCTGGGGCGTTATTGTTGCATGACAAGAGAGCAAGTGAGAATTCCACCATCGAAAACGGTGTTTCGTTCGCGGTATCGTGAGGAGACGCGGCGCGGTACGTTTTCTGTACCGGGACAGAGTCCGGACAGATCTTCTTGGCGAAAGCGAATATCCAGCGGTTTGAATATTCTATGTTCTCGTTGGTACTGTTTCGGTTACGCATACGTCGAGCCGTACCCCAAAGAGTGCTCATCGCTGTTTCTTTCGTTAACCCGTCGACGAACCGGCGCCAATAACTGCGTTTTTTGGCTTTCATTAGACTCTTCATTCGCTTTTCTAACGACGCGTACTGTTGATAGCTAGCGGGTAACCCGTCTGCCCGGAAGGCCTTATAGGCAGTAGACTTCTACGCGTACAGCTCTGAGCACTCTTTGTCCCACCACAGTGTGGGATATCGTCCTTGAGCATTCGCGCCCGGTACTGGTTTAGTCTGAGCTTGATTCGCGCTGTCGAGAATCAAGCCAGCCAAAAACCTGTACTCTTCCTCCGAAGGAAGTTCTTGAATGAATTCGATTTTAACGGATATCGCGGTCGCGTAACTCTTCCAATCAATGTTCCGTGTGAGGTCATACGAGACATTGATTGTTTCCGATGGTCTTGAACCGTTAGCAATTGAAATCACGATAGGCAAATGATCGCTACCGTGGGGATCAGGGATCACCTTCCACCTGCAATCTAACTGTAGCGATGTCGAGCATAGTGATAAATACAACGCGCTTGCGCGTGCTGGTGGTGTAGGAATCCGCGTCATTTCTCCCGTGTTTAAAAAGGTCATGTTGAAATTGTCGCAAAGATCTTGGATTAATGTTGATCTACTATCATCGTGAAGACAACCTCATGCTCTCCCTCGCATTTGCCGCATCGCTTCTTATTTCCACAATATGTGGCTGTGTGGCCTAACTGCTTGCAATTGCTGCAGCTCATGACCTGCGGTACAAACAGGCAAGCAGGTAGGCGAACCTTGTCAAGGAGGATGTAGTTGGGAAGAGAGGACCCGGCGAATGTCACCCGAAGCGAGCCTGATAGAGAGTAGGTAGTCTTACCTCCCTCGGTGTTTGCGGTGTACAATTGTTCGCATTCCAAGATCTTAATCTGTTGAAGTGAGGGGTCCTTAAAGCAGCCAACCCCGTGCTCCAACAGTTCTTCGCATTTCAGGCCCGGTTCGGACACTACCCCATCGATTTCTACGGACATAGCAGGCACGCACGCCTTAAATTTCCGCGTAAAGCGTTCACAGCAAGCAATCGTGTTTGCCTGGCCGAGATCATTCACTAGAACACGTATCTTGTTTGCCCGAACACGTGTTATCTGAGTTACGGCCGGGTAATTAGCAGTCAGATCCCGAGAAAGTTTTAACATATTAACCGGTTTCTCTACGGTTCGAAAATATGGGTGGTATGCCCCAGAGGAACCTTGTGGGTACTGCTTTATACGGGAAGCAATGCGAGTGTTAGGGGGATCAGGGACTTCCATGATAACATCAGATGGTATTTCGCCCTCGGCCATTTAAGCACGAGGGCAGAACATTATATAAACGGGGATGTGTCTTATTATTTGATTTCAAGGTAGAGTAAAAGAAGGGAAAGGGAAGGAAAGCAAACGAGGGGAAAAAACAAACAAAACTTATCTGTAACAACGTCGATTGCTCCGCACCAGCGAAAACAATGTACTGGATTTACTACCGGCACCAGCAGAACGGCAGCTAACGAACGAACAAAGGATGACCTTCACTCACTGAAACTTACACACCGAACACCACTGTGACGTATAACGATCTGTTCCGTTCAAAGGTTGGGAAACGTATGATGCATTCAATTTGTTGGAGTCGCATTTATTTTAACTAATTTTAAAGATTGTTGTCATATTTCGCTAAAGAAGAGCCTCTATGAATTGTGTATGGTCCGTAGTGAGAAGTGGGATGTTTTGAATAGCATTTTATTTTGCGACGTAAAATGAAGCAGGATCGACGAGTTTGTAAGAAGTTGTGCAGTCGGTGGACTTTTAAAAATTTGATTCTTTAATGTGAAACATTTTGCCGCTGTTGATTTTATCGGAAATAATGAAATGATGTCACGTTCATTTTCATCCAATCATGACGGATTAAGAACTCCATCATCAATAAACGGCGATTTTCTCCCATATCGAGGTGTTACACGGTAGATCTTAGGGGGTGGGCATAGCGTAGTTGGTAAATTGATTGCCTTGTACGCAGCCCACCTGGGTTCAATTCCCAACCCCGCACATAGGGTTGGAGATTTTTCTAAAAAGATTTCTCTGCCCGGAAAAGAGGTTAACGACTCCAAGGCTAAAACCTCTATAATCAAAACAAAGAAACGGTAGATCTTCTATGCTGCCTGCAGAGTACGGGCCGACCTCGAATAACCAGCGGTGGGAATATTCTACGGTTTTGCTGGTACTGTTCAGTAGTTACTGAATTGAGCCCTAAATCTTATTCATCAGTGTTTCTCTCGTTAGCCCGTCGACGAGCCGGCGCCAGTAGCCGCACTTTGATCAGTTTTGGCAGTCGTCACATGATCAACCGCGGATGCTTGTTTGGGGTACTCGTTTCGTTTGCGATCGAACCGTGGTGTCGAGAATTAAACCTACTGGAAATTTGTGCTCTTCATCCAGATGAAAGTCTTGTTTCGATAAATATTTCCGGATATTACGATCCCATAGCTCTTCCAATTACTGTTATGTTTGAGGTCATATAAAACATTTTCAGATGGTCCGTCTTCGTTAGCGATAGTAATTATAATTGGGAGATGGTAGCTACCGTGGGGAGTTTGGATAACCTTCCATATGCAATCTGACTGCAGCCATAGGTCATGCAGAGGGAAACATCTAGTGTGCTCGAACTCGCTGGCGGTGCAAGAATCCGTGTTACACGTAGATAGAATTGTCATGGTGCAGTTGTTTAAATAATCTTAGGTTTTATCTAAAACTAAGAGTGTGTAATTCAATCCTGAATTTTTCGTCTAAAACTCCTGCGTTATAACATGCTAATATTTGAGTTCGTCGTGGAACCCCGGACATTATGACGCAGCACCACTTTTGAACCCTTCGTGCGCCATGATGCCCCGGACATTATAAAGTGCAATTATTCCGACAATATGACTTTGGAATCCTCTGGAGCGTAAATGCAACTATTTTTTCCGGTCACGAACTGTGAGCGAAAAGCTCATAAATGTTTCGATATAGTTCAACAACACTCACACTTCCACAATGCAATAACGAACCCTCATCGTAGGCTACACAGTTAAGAGATAACTTGATTTACATGTACCACCATCATCATGGATCACAATAGGTACATACAACGAGTTGAGATAGCGGCCTGGAGCTGGGACCCACCAGCGTGGAGACATAAAAAACAAATTCGATTTGAGGGACACGTGAACCAAAGAAGGACACGATTGCGATTGCAAGGAGTGGTTAACTGCAGAGATCACCGGTTACGCTACTGGTAGCCACAGCAAGTACCAGCAGTAGCTTGGTACTGAGTGAGCCACGAGGAAACAAACGGGAGATGGGGTTACTGAATCGAGTGTTTATCCCGGCATCAAGTAGCGATAGCACCCAAACGGAGGTAAGGAAAAAGATCGACAAGCTCTATGAGTTCGTGAAGGACAAGCACCAAGTTGAAGCAGCTAGTGCAGCTATTAAATCGGCCAAACCAGCTGCTGAACACGAGCAGAAAGCGCATTCGATGAGAGCTGAATAAGCCGAAAAAGCTCTGATCGAAAAATTCATCACAATAGTCGCTCGGAGAAAAGAGTGTGGGACACGCCGGGGTAGCAGGAGGACCCGATAAAGCAAAAAAGCGATCTAGAGGGCACCAGCGCCCAGAGGAACGTTGGGAAAGTCCGTGACTGGTGCATCGTGGGAAGCCAGCAGGCGAAGCGGAAGGTATGAAACCAAAGAACCAAAGAAGAAGAAATAAGAGAAGAAAGACAAGTGCAAGCTTCCTTGGGAGAGGTGCAAGGGCGATACACTGAGCATCGAAGCGAACGATAATACATTCAACGCAACTCTTCCCAAGAAAGTGAGAGTGGACCCAGAGCTAAGGGATTTGGGAGAGGAAGTTGTTAAAACGAGGCGCGCTCAGAAAGGCGAGATGATTTTCGAGGTGAAGAAGGATCTTTCCATCAAGAGCTCGTTGCTAAATCCTTGGACAGCGAAGTGAACGTAAGAGCCCTGTAGCAGGAAGCCGTAGTCGAGTGCAAGGGTCTAGACGAGATAACGACTGTAGAAGAACTGAGGCGTGCACTGATCCTTTCTCGAAGCATTTTCACCTTCATCATACGTCGATGCATACGGTGGAAATGCTGGTTACAGTCGTGTCTCCAACAACGAGCTTCTTATAGTGGCAAAAGGGCTGAAAGCGTAAAAAGCTCCCGGACCGAATGGCATCCACAACGTGGTATTGAAGACCGTGATTCTGGCGTTTCAGAACATGTTCAGGATAGCTATACAGAAATGGGTGGACGATGACTGCCTCCTGAATAGCTATAGAATACAGCAGCTAGCGTTGATGAAAAAACCAGGAAGCTACCAACAGATCCAGTATCGCATCGGCCCGTATATTTCCTGGGTAAATTAAGTAAACTTAATATGCTGACGAACTACTTCGAAAAAGAGAACGGACTATCGCAGAGGCAGATCGGGTTCCGGAAAGGGATATCGACGGTGAACGCCATCCGCACAGTCATCGTGTACGCGGAGAAAGTATCGAAACCTAAAAGAAGGGGTAATTGCTATTGCGCCGTGGTAACGATCGATGTGAAGAACGCGTTCAACAATGCCAGCTAGGTGGCGATCGTCGTAGCGCTGCACAGAATGCGGATTTTGGACTATCTGTGCAAGTTTCTAATAAGTTACTTCCAGAACCGAGTACTGGTCTACGAGATGAACATTCAGCAAAGGTCGATTCAGATCACGGCGAGAGTTCCTTAGGGCTCCGTACTCGGCCCAATGCTCTGGAGCATAATGTTAACACCGCAACTACGCACGGGAGTCCAGTTCATCGGCTTTGCAGAGGACCAGTTGTTCAGACGATAATCGACGATACCCTCTAGGAAGTGGAAATGTTGACGACTGAGACATTGGGCATCGTGGAAACCATCCGGCTGATGTAAAGTTGCAGCTGGCTCACCACTAGACAGAGGTAGTGCTAGTCAGCAATCGTAAAAAAAATCCAAAATATCGTGTTCAAAGCCAGCGGACACTCAATTCCATCGATGCGTGCCCTGAGGCACCTGGGTGTGGTGATCGACGGTCGGTTAAATTACGACAGGCGACCTGGCCTATGCTTATGTAGCACGAGACATCTCCTGGCGGGTATCTCATCCTCAATGCTGAGGTACGGCGTACCGGCCTGGGCTGATGCGCTAAACTCAAAGAGAAACTGGACGAAGTCGATAAGGACGTTTCGCATAACAGCTGTTTGTGTCGCGAGCGCGTACATACATTCCACCGTATGGGACCCTCCATCGGTGTAGACTAAATCCACCGCCGGGGACCACTTGAGTAGTACGCGACGCAGCACCGGGTTCGGGTCATTGGAGCGCCAGCGAAACGGACGCCAGGCTCCACCGGAATCTCTTGACCGTGAGTAGTCTAGGTCCACCGCCGGGGACTAGATCGAGTACAACGGGACGAAGCGGGGAGCTAAATGGTCCCTTTGAAAACAATCATGGGTATCAGGATAAATTCACCGCCGAGGAATTCATAGTAGGGCAGATTATATTTGGTTGGGACCTAATTGGTCCACGAAACAAACATCGATACCGCCGCCGGGGAACTTTCAGGCGTACTGAAACGAGAACTAAATCGTAATAGATGGACACGAAAAGCAAGAGAGAATTCGTAAACTTTTTGTAGACCATCCGTTCCCTACGCAGGGGTGCAAACTAATCGACTAGAGTTTTTTCGCCGTACGGGGGATGTCACCCTTCTTTGGTATGGGGATTACAAAGGCCGCTTTCTAAGAGGATGAGATGAATTGACCATTCCAGATGCGGTTCAAACAGCCCAACAGCACTCTTCTACAGTCTGGCTGAGTATGCTGTAGCATAGGGTAGTCGACGCCATCTAATCCGGAAGATTTGTCGTGGGTGGTAAATGCCGCCGTTAAGTCTACTCCGGAGTATGTCTGTTAAAGTCTTGTCCGGAGTTCGGTGGAAAAGTGCTCTTCCAAGTCTTCTGTAGTGTGCTAAGCAGGTTGGGGCTGCATCTGTGAATAGCGAGTGTTTGCAGAATTCTTCAGCAATTTCTTTAGGTTCGACTGTTGTGCTTCTTCCGCTGACTACGACTTGGCTGCTTTTCCCACTGAGGGCGGACACTTTCCTCCAATGCTTGGTGGCGGAAACATCGGAAGATATCCCTTGGAGAAACACATTCCCGATATTAAGCTACGAAGCTGCAGTGGTCTTCTTGGCCAGGTTTCGTGTTCTACAAAACTGTGTAGCCCTTTGTTCTTTCGTGTGGTCAGTATCCAGAGTGCTTGCAGCGGTCTTTGATGGTTTGACTGAGCTCTGGATTCCACCAGTTGGTGGCTTGAGGTAGAGCTTTAGCACTTGTGTGAGGAATGTTACGCTCGCGACCTGGACGAGTTCAGTCATTAGTTGTCTGGTGCGAGGAAGACCGAAACAGCCACCTCGTGGTCGTGGTCGCTATTTTCGAGGTCTGCGATCGTCTAAAGGCCCCAGTGAGATTCGCGGAGCAGAGAGATATGTTCAGAACTGAAGAGCATTAGTTCCCCATCCCCAAGAAGTAGGTGTCAATTTGCTCCAGTTTTGAACCAATATTGTGCGCTCCGGTGGGTTTGTGGACGGTACCGGTGTCGATGAGATGTAAGTCCTGACTGCGAAGCCAGTGGTCTGAATGATATTATCGCGTGAGGATTTGCAGCGGTAGATCCCCCAGGAAACCTCGAAGGTCGATGACATTCCATTGTAAAGTGAGTGTGAGCCGGTAGGTGAGGTCGTTATTGTTGGTTGATTTGCTGCAATTGTCGCAACTGAGTCTGTGGACCACGATTGGTTCGATCCAGTAAGGTGGGTTGTCGGGCGCTCTTCTTCGCGTGCTGTGACAAGGGAGTTACTGTAACGTTTCGGCTCGCAGATAATATCGATAATATTCGAGAAGAAAGAACACATTCTTCTTGTCATTAGTGAAGTTGGCAAAAAGCGCCCTCGGTCGTTGATTTCAAATTTATGTATACGACCGAGTCTTCGAGAGGTGGTATATTTTTTAAAGGTGTAAGTGGAACTAAGGTTTACGGAAGTCGCCAATATTGAGTATCATCATCTGTGCCTTCGATATCGTTATACACGCAGAAAGTTTTGTTTTGTAGACAAACTCGCCAAAACTTTTGTAAAAGTAACGCCTAGCAACAAAGGTTCTAATATCATTGACAGCGTATTTAATAGAGTGCCCAGAAAAATAACGAATTTTTGAAAACTCAATCGGCCCACCCCTGAGTCGATTCCTAGTCCCACCAGGAGTACTTGCTCCAAATTTGAAGCAAATCGGACAAGTCTAGCTACCGGACCAATGTGCCTGAAGTTTGTATGGGATTTTTCGACAATTTACATAGAGAAAACCCACTAACTCGCATTTTCGCCGATAGGTGGCACTATATGCATCGTATTAACAATGTAAGTGAAAATAAGAAAAATAATTTAATTGCCTACAACTTTGTCGAAGACTGTTAGTCAATCCGGCTTTGGTAAAAGAAGTTATTAAACTTTTAACGAAGTGATGTCTGAGTCAGTTTTCTATGGGGCCTAGTTGTGCATGGTTGTGGATAGGTACTCGATTATCACCAACTATACATTTTTGTGAGATAATGGTTACATTTAGCTGAATAGTATATTCACAAGAATTGTAGTACATAATACGAGTTATGTTTTGGTTAGAATATTTTAGTTCCACCTGTAACCGCATAGAGGGCGCCAACACTAACTTTTCATAGGAGTGAGATAGAATATCGAGATGTTCGGAAGAATTATTTAAAAATGCTTGCTCTACAACTTTGTGGAAGACATCTAGTCTCTATCTCTTTCCGTTAAAAAGTTAGTGTTGGCGCCCTCTATGCGGTAAAATGTGGCACTAAAATTTTCTAACCAAAACATGACTCGTATTACTTACTATAAATCTTCCGAACATACTATTGACCTAAACCTAACCATTATTTCACAAAAATGTTTTGTTCGTGCGAATCAAGTACTGATCCACAATCATGCACTGCTAGGCCCCATAGAAAACTGACTCAGACATCACTTCGTTAAAAGTTTAATAACTTCTTTTACCAAAGCCGGATTGACTAACAGTCTTCGACAAAGTTGTAGGCAATTAAATTATTTTTCTTATTTTCACTTACAGTGTTAATACGATGCATATAGTGCCACCTATCGGCGAAAATGCGAGTTAGTGGGTTTTCTCTATGTATTGTCGAAAAATCCCATACAAACTTCAGGCACGTTGGTCCGGTAGCTAGACTTGTCCGATTTGCTTCAAATTTGGAGCAAGTACTCCTGGTGGAACTAGGAATCGACTCAGGCATGGGCCGATAGGGGTCATTTTTTCCTGTCACTCTAGTATTTATGCTCGTGTTCCGGATGTATAAGAAACGATGAAGAACATCTGATTGACGTGCACCAATCTTAACTCCTTCGCTTTCCACGGCTTCTTTAAGCTCACGCAATGAGCAGTGTCATAAATAAAGGATCTGGAAATGAAATAATAAGTAATAAGAAGTTGCGTGTACAAGATACGACGGACACTCATATTTGTGAGCAAAAATAGCATAATCCAAAAGTTTATGTAGATATTTTTGACCGTTGTTGTCTACATACTAGATGGGTACGAAGGGGTTAATCATACCGTTACTAAAAGATTTTAGGATATGCAAAATGAAAACTCAATCCAAAGTATATTTTATTCCAGCGTATTGATTTCATCCGTATCCTCTGGTTTATCAACGACCGTCACCTTATGATTCCGCGTAGCCTCCAGGTCGATCATATCCAGCCGACGTCTGATCATCAGCATCGAGGACTTCAGCGCATAGTTCATCCCGTGGAAAGAGTTCCAGTTCATTCCAGCACCGAACTCGTTGGTATTGCCACGCAAATATTTCCCGTTCAGGTTACTGCTGAATCAATATGAGACAAAAAGTTAGCGATCGATCGACCGATCGAAGAGCATCCGATTCTTACCTCGAATGACAAGATTTGTACCACCACGCCCCATGATACTTGATGGCACAGTTTTCCCTCTCGTTGGTGTCATGATCCTGATCGAAGCTGGTGAAGAATGCATTTAACGTGTAGTTCAGGGAGTCTCCCGCCGTTCCCGAGTATCCATCGATCTTGTTCACCTTGTAATTCTCGAACGCTCCCGCTATTTCAAAGTTTTCGTACCTTGCATACTTGGAAACTCCCTGCCAGTCTTCCATTACCACCACCAATTCGTGTGGCGCCGAGTAGGTCAGCCGATGAATTCTATCGAGACCGAGCCAAAATTCTCCACCGTCCATTTTTCCAAAGCCCCGAACATACTCATGATAGTCCCGGTAAAAGTTCACTGTTCCATTGAATCGACTTTGAAACACTGTCCAGCCACCGCTCATGAAGGTCTGGTTACACAGAACTTTCATCGGTTCTCGAAAATCACCATCCGGCTGGATGACATAAATCCCAGAAGCACTATTCTCTGGTAACTGGTCACAGTACTCATACGTCGGTTCCTCCATTATAGCTTGCATGGTTTCCACAATGGTTTGCATTTTCTCCTCGGTTATCGGCTCTTGAGGTGCCGGGGTAAACTTCAGTTTGACCAACGCATTTTCGATGTAACTTCTTGTCGGCAATCGCTGCTGAAAACTGAGCAGGTCTCGAACGTCCTTCTGCAGAGTAGTTAGGTTATACTCGATCAACTTCACGTGGTGCTCGACAAAACTACTCGACAGCTCGGTTTGACTGGCCACCCAAGCCAGCTTTTCAACCACTTGGCCCAAATTAACCACGTCACTGGCGATCGTTTGGACCATGTCCTGCACCGCAAATTCCGTTTTAATCAACCGCAGATCCAATGCGTCTAGTTTTGTCATTATCATCTCAAACTCGGTACTGTTGATAATGTGCACTTGGGTTGGAACCGGAGCCACCGTTGCCGTATCCGGTACAGATTGCAACATGCGACACTGAATCTTCCTTCGGCAGGACACCATTTCGATCCAGATCCCGCAAAGAACCAACACCACTAGTAGCTTCATGTTCCGAGGGGAAACCATCTAATCGCAACTTCGAACCAAACGAAACTGTGCCCGCGAGTCGGTTGAAGCTTTTAATAGACCTCTCGAGCATCGGCCGGATTCGACGTTCTAGCTGAAAGTCTTTCTCTCCGAGTTGACCCGGTGGCGCCAGGTCGCAGCTGGTCAGTAATTGTCTCCGCTCGCCAGGGACTATGACTGTGCGGTTTTCGATGGTTGGCAAATTAGGCACGGGCGGTGGAGTTTTCGTTTCCTTTGCTTGTTCGATGGAAGAATGGAGATGGAGTATAATCTTGGGTATTTGCTTTCAGTGTGGAGCCTGGTCATCTATTTTGGCTGATTTGGCGGAAGGTTTTTAAAATAAAGAATAATTACGGTGGATAGTGTAACTACTCTGGAGAACCTCTGAGTGGGAACTCTTCTGAGTCATAATTCGGACATAAGTCGACTGGCTTAAGAGACTAGCGCCACTGTAACATCAACGGAGTGTGTAATTTCCGACCAATTTAATCGTTGAACTACTTACTTACCATTACAATGCACGTGCAATAGAACAATCAGTAATAACACAGTGTGGGAGGGTCCTTAATAAAAATAAATCAAATATATGTTTGACTGTTAAAATAAAACTGAGTAGGCTACGAGAATCGAAAAATGAAAAATGAAAGTATTGATTTTGATAACAATTTTCTGAATCTTTTTTAGAATTATTTATAAAGAATGCAAACGGTCCAAAAATTTACTCTATTCATTCTAGATATCGATGGCATTCTTTAAATTGAAGCAATAGTTTTATTATGAATATTTGAATTATTTCCAATCCTAAACCCCAACAGCGTGGATATGAACAATCAATTTTCGTCGGGTAAAATATGAGTTTTTAAGTTTACACAAAATAAAGATTTCACACCAACCTAAACTCCAACCTAAACCCCTGTAGGATCTGTAGGATTGGCAGCACATTCTTAAAATCATTTAGAATCTATTTCTAAGTACCCAGAAAGAGGGGGAAATTTAGTGGGGGTATGCTGCAAAAATCGCCTATTTAGGTCCACCCTATTAGGCAGCTTACAGCCGGAGAGCTTGTTTCGAAACCATCAACCATTATCCGAGCTTATCAAAGTACCCTTCGTTAACGTTTGATCGGATCTGATCCATTAGGTGCAATTACTTTGGAATTTGTACAGTCGGGTCTCCTACTACGCGGATTCCTACTACGCGGTACCCGCGTTGTAGGATACCCATAGCTTATGGGATTTCGACTAATTGGGGCTGTGGCCGATTATTTCGTCCGCGTCAACATGTGGCGCCATACTTTCTTTGGCAAATTTGTTGTACTCATTTGGGCCTACAACTTAGAGTCATAGAGTATCCAATTAGTTGAGACCTATGCCGCCAGGGGTGCTATGAAGAAAGAGTGTATAAATCGAACCTCTCGTCCTAAATTCGACTATCATTAAATGGATTCAATGTCAAATATATCAAGACTCTAATTATTTTGCAAGGTGGTGTCTTCGGGGAATTTGTAAAAGAAGCCCAGAGCTTCTCTATGGTTGAAAGTATAACTCGCAATTGCACCACCAAGTGGCGCTAGTGCTAATGCCAATTTTCAACACATGTTAAAGTAATTCTATATCTCAACATCGTTTCTAGATAGAACAGTACTGTCTTCAGCAAAGTGGCTCGAGAGGTTGAGGACTACCCAACGGTAATAGATTAGTTTGGAATACTCTCATTACGCGGCGCTAGTGAGTGTAGAAGCTTTCAGAATATGATATATCTCAAAAGTCTAATAACTTGGAAAGAGGGTATTTCGGCAGTTCTCGAGGAGGTCAAAGGCTGCTCGATTGTGAATAGATTGAACTGGAATGGACCCGCCAGGCGGCGCTAGTGAGCATTATTTTTTTTTTCAAATCGTGTATTTCGAGATCATGATCATTTGGAAGGGTGGTGTCTTTGGCAATATTCATAGACAGGTCAAAATCTGTCCTACGGCGAACAAATTAGTTTAGAACTAACCCACTAGGCGGCGCTAATGAGAATGAAACTTTCCTAACATTATAGATTTATTTCTAAAGTTTGATAATTTAGGAAATTAATTTCGGTAAATTTCTCCAGGAGGACTCCAGAAGCTGTTTGACAAAGTAAAGAATATTTTGGATTTACCCACTAGATGACACTAGTGAGCACGCATTTTTCCTTTCAATTTCTGCATCTCAACATTAAGGCAGTTTAGAAGGGTGGTGTCTTCAACAAAGTTACTTGAGAGGTCGAGGGCTACCCAACAATTACTTTAGAATACTCTCACTAGGCGGCGCTAGTGGGCGCAGAAACTTTTAGGACATGGTAAATTATGATACATCTCATGAGTGTAACTTAGAAAGATGGTGTTTTTGGCAAAGTTCTTGAGGAGATCAATAGCTACTCGATTATAGACAGACTGAATTGGAATGGACCCGCCAGGCGGCGCCAGCAAGCAAATTTTTTCAAATTTTATTTTTTGGGATCAATATAATTTTGATATGTGGTATCTTTGGCAAAATTAATCGACAGATTGAGGTTTGTTTTACGGTGATCAGATTAGTTCAGAACTCACTCATCGCTAGGGAGAATACAATTTCTACTACATAGATTAATTCAAAAGTTTGATAATTCATGAAAATGATGTTATCAGTCAAGTTCTCATGATGTGCGGTATAAAAATTAACGTGGATTTCAGTTGCTAGGTGGCATTAGAGAGGAAAAAAATTGTTTCTGAATGTTGGCACCTCAAAATCATGGCAGTTTAGAAGAGGGTTTTCTTCGGTGAAATTCATCGTTAGATCTAGAACTGTCTGATGATGGCAGATTGGTTTTGAATACTTTCACTATGCGCCAGAGAATGGGTTGATGAATTTATCCTATTATTTCTTGTATGAGTGATTGGGAGATTCCGTACCTGATTAGAGCGTATTTAAAATATCAATACCAAACTCAGAGTTATTTGGAGAAAAGTATATAAGAATAAGTAGTTGGAGCGATTTTTCAATGTTGCTTTTATTTTTGATATTAAATAAAATTAAATGAATATTCGGTCTATCCACTCATTGAAAGCTTATTAGAAGTATACGCCAGAAAATGAATAAAAATTAAAGAAGCATTAAGAAGAAGGAAATAGAAAATATGAAAACTCTGCAGTTTTTTGTTTCTCAGTGTAGGATAGAATCCGCCAGCTGGCTTCATTTTCCAATATTTTTCTTCTTATTTTTTCACTCCTGTTGAGAGCAACACAACATTGCTGCCAATATGTTGGTTTATCCTGCACTTTTTTAGCTTAGATTAAAAATTTTGTCTATGTGAACCAGTTTCACAAATAACGGTTTGAATGCTCAAATTAAATTAGATTAGACTTTCTGGAAGAATCGTGTTCAACAGAATCATGTGGTCTGCATAAAAAGCAGAGTAACGCAATAATGTTGAAGTCGTCACTCATATCGCGCCTAAATGGAAAAGCAACATAAACAAGCCGTGTATTGTGATTACAGATTAACGCTATGCAGAGAAACAGAAATGTAGATAAAATTTACAAAAATCAGAGCACTAAATAATTTATTCATAATCAAGTAGCCCTTATTCTTCCTGAAAAACTTTTCCGAAAACACCATCTTTCTAATTTATCAGCCTTCTGAAAGCTTCCACGCCTACTAACACCGCATAGTGAGAGTATACCAAACTAATCGGTCACCATTGGGGAGTCGTTAAGGGGCCGTTCATAAACCACGTAGACTCATGGGGGGACGAGGGGGTCTAGCAAAAGTCTACGTTTGTCTACGAGGGAGAGGGGGGGTATTTGCTAAAGTCTACGTAGACTTTGATTTTTTGTTATTCTCATATTCCTAATTATAAATGCGATTTAAAGAGAGTTGTGTTCATCATACTAGTTGACTCAGCAAGATGTATTTATGCAGACACTTCAAAGCTAGTACAGTACAGCTTTTTCGTACCACGGACCCCTTAGAAATCATCCTGGGTTGCTGCGGACCGCCATGAATAAACATCGATTTTGTATGTTATCAATATGTTATTTTCAATTTATTAGGAAACAATTCAATATGCACTCGGAAAATATATTTTGCTTCACGGACCCCCAGCAACGACTTCACTGCCCCCAGGTTGAGAATCACTGTATTAGACGACCACTCAACCCAGAACCCACGTAATTTTTTGGACAAAACAACAACCCGATACGTTTTTGTTTCTTGCCTATGTTTAAAACTAGTGTTGGTCTCATGAAAAAATTGTATGAATAACGCAAAATGACAATTCTAAAGACGATCTCATAAAATTCCTCTCCACGGAAGATTTTTACTGTGAAAATCCCGCAGTCGTGAATTACTTAGACACCACTAGTTAGCAGATATGCATGGATTATTAAATGCATGAATCATTAAAAGTTCGAAAATGTTGACTATTAAAGCATTAAAACCACCATGATAACAAGAAAACGCCCGATTTTTAACAATAAGTGGATTGATTTTTTTAATTTTCATTTATTAAATGCGGTGGTTCAAGCAGTGTAGTTAAACTTCTACAACAAATCGTTTACTCGATTAAATCAGTTTGTAAATTCCCTTGTAATCATTTACACTGATTTCAAAAGCTTTAAACGCCCGTTAAATTTTATATCTTGACCCGGTGCAACTTCATGCAAACTGGTTCTACTATATAAATATAAATAAATATAAATATGGAGTTAAGGTTTGATTCTTCGCAATAATACTCTCAGGTGATATGACTATTAATTAAATAAGAAAAATAAATATGTTGTAAAGATTTGGATGGTTTCGTCCATTTAATTGAATAAGGCAATTAAGATTATCTAATTATCTTAGGAATATTGAAATTTGCTCACGAAAAGTGAAATTTGTGTGCATGTTTGGTTTAATATTTCAGTTTAGATAATACTAAACATCGACAGCATAATTTCAAATTGTTTCCTGAAGTTTATCAATTTTGAATGCACCACAGTAAAGTGCAAAAAGTGCTTGCTAGCTTAGTAATTCTGCACTGTTGGTGTAAGTGGTATTTCGGTACTTGAATTAGTTACAGCAACATATCTTTTGACATAATTTCGAGTGGCTTACTTTGAAAAACAGTATTCCGCTATACAAATATTTGAGAGCATTTTTAAATTTACACTTACAACTGAAAGTATAGTGAAATTAAGACGAAAACTTTTCTCAATGCTGTAAGTAATTTATGAAATTCTAAGTACGAGTATTATTTCGGAGAAAAATATTTTGATTTCAAATTCCCTTCAATTGATACAAATTGATTTGAATAGTAGTAGACAAAAAAAACAATGTGGAAAGCATTATTAATCGATGTTTGTTGATGTCCTTAATATTTGAAAGCTTGAGATAAATCTGAACGCCTCGCGTTTAATTTTTATGTAAACATTATAATGTACTCTTAGCTAATTTCACATTTTCCACAAATAAAAAAAATCGAAAAGTCTACGTAGAGTTTTGGGGAGGGGGGAGGGGGGTTTGGTTTTTTTTTTTTTTTTTTTAATAGCCCGCCTTTTACCCCCACACCAAAAAGCTCACAAACGGAGCCCCCTGGTAGTGGACACATCAGTTCTCAGCGTACAAAAAAAAAGGTCAGCACAACAAAACAAAGTTACGAATCGCGGAAACGCTGAGAACAAAAAAAAACAATACGAGACCGACAAAACACAAAATTTGACAAGAAGCTACGGCGAGTACCCAGCGGAAAAGAATCCTTTTAAGGGTCCCATCGTAGCTTTGCAGGAAGCTCATAATAATTTAAATTTATGTATTACTAATTGCTATAAAAAATGCATTTATCAATTGTTTTTATTAAAAAAATGTTAACCAATTATAGCTAAAGGAATAAGCTCGATTGGTGGTGAACGAAGTTTAAATTAAAAATTCTCCTATTTTATTTTTTAAAATTAGTTTCAATTTTGCTTGGAAACGGGTGCGACATGTTATTTGCTTTAAATCAGTAGGAAGCTGGTTGAATAACTTAGGTCCGATGAAAGAAATGCGTCTTTGACCAAGGTTCGTGGATACTCTGGAGTATAATAAATGATTGGCTTGTCTAGTGCTGTGAGCTCGAATGGTTAAAGTCTACTTAAGTCTACTAGGGGGGAGGGAGGGTCAAAAAATCTCAAATTTCGGTCTACGTGGTTTATGAACGGTCCCTAACCTATCAAGCAATTTTGTTGAAGACCCCACCTTTCTAAACTACCTTAACCCTAGAACGGTTTTGTGGAGTACATTTGTCCCCAGAACTATTTACGATCCCTCTTATTCCGTTACCATATTCTGAAAGTTTTATCCTCCTTAGCACCGCCTAATTAGTGCGTTCTAAACTAATCTGTTTACCGTAAGATAGAACTCGACCTGCCGATAAATCTTACCAAAGACATTACCGTTGCAAATTATCATGATCTCGAGATAAAGAATTTAAAATATTTACTTGCTCACTATCGTCATCTGGCGGGTCCATTCCAATTCAATCTATCCATAATCCAGTAGCCCTTGAGCTTTTCAAGAACTTTGCCGAAAGCGCAATCATTAGACTTTTGAGATAAATCACAATCTACCACATTCTGAAAACATCTACGCTCACTAGCGCAACATAGTGAGAGTATTATAAACTAATCTGTTACCGTTGGGTAATCCTCGACCACTCGAGCAACTTTGTTGAAGAAACCACCCTTCTAAACTGCCTTAATGTTGAGATGCAGAAATTGAAAGGAAAATGCGTGTCACCTAGCGGGTACATCCAAAATATTCTTTACATTATTAAACAGCACTAGTCCTCCTGGAGAACTTTACCGAAAACAGCGTTTTCCTAAATTGTCAGACTTTGGAGATAGATCTACAATGTTAATAAAGTTTCATTCTCATTAGCGAAGCCTAGTGGCCAAGTTCCGAACTAATTTGTTCGTCTTAGGACAGACCTCGACCTGTCTATGAATATTTCCAAATACACCACCCTTCCAAAGGATCATGATCTCGAGATACAGGATATGAAAAATAATGCTCACTTGTGCCACCTGGTGGGCCCACTCCAATTTAATCTATCCATAACCGAGTAGCCTTTGACCTCCTCAAGAACTTTGTCGAAAACACCATCTTTCTAAGTTATTATACTTTTGAGATATATCTACCACATGTTGAAAGCATCTACGTTCACTAGCGCCGCCTAGTGAGAGTATTCTAAACTAATCTGTTACCGTTGGGTAGTACTCGACCTCTCGAGTATCATTGTTGAAGACACCACCGTTCTAAACTACCTTTATGTTGAGATGAAGAAATTGAAAGGAAAAATTCGTGCTCACTAGCGTCACCTAGCGGGTAAAAAAGAAAGTTTTCTAAACATTGTCAAACAGCTCTTGTCCTCCTGGAGAACTTTACCGAAATTAATTTCCTTAATTATCAGACTTTAGAAATAGATCTATAATGTTAAGAAAGTTTCATTCTCATTAGCGCCGCCTAGTGGGCTTGTTCCAAACTAATTTGTTCGCCGTAGGACAGGGCTCGACCTGCCTATGAATATTGCCAAAGACACCACCCTTCCAAATGATCATGATCTCGAGATACACGATTTGAAAAAAAAAATAATGCTCACTAGCGCCGCCTGGCGGGTCCATTCCAGTTCAATCTATCCACAATCGAGTAGCCTTTGACACATTTTGGAAATTTGGGTAAAAATGTCCCAAATTTTACAAAAATCGATTGATGCACATTCTACGAAAACTAAAATATATGCCAAATTTCGATGACTATGAGGTCGCTATCAAGTGCCAGATTTTGCCAGATATTTTTAATTGAACTGCCAGATTTTCTTTGAAAAATAGTGGCAACCCTGCATGTGTTGAATATTTGCATTAGCACTAGCGCCACCTGGTGGGGCAATTGCGAGTTATACTTTCTACCATCCAGAAGCTCTGGACTTATTTTACAAATTTCTCGAAGACACCACCTTGCAAAATAATCAGAGTCTTGATATATTTGATATTCAATCTATTTAATGATAGTCGAATTTAAGACGAGAGGTTCGATTTATATACTCTTTTTCGTAGCACCCCTGCACAGTGGTTTAAAACGCGAAAAACGTGATCGTTTTGAATAACTCCGAAATGGTTTGTTATAGCGATATACTACCTTCGGATGAATTTATGACAATGATATTCCCCATCTTTTTAAGTCAAAAGTTTGATGATTAATCCTCCTGTAAGTGAGATTCAAAATTTATTTCTCGTATAATTAGAGATAGCGAGTTGGTGTATTCTGCAAAGTTGTAGTAAATTCTTCTACAAGAAACTTCACTGAAGATGGTAATAGTCTATCTTTAATCATCTTTGAGATATAGAGCATTATTAGAGAAAATACCGAAAAACTCAATTTTTTCATTATAACTTCTTTTCAAGATTTTTTGGAAGTTCAAATTGTTCTACAAAACCCTCACAATTAATGAAATACAACATTTCGGTGAAGGAAGCAACTTAATATGTTAAGCAGTTTCTGAGATATTCACGATTTTTGTTCGAAAAATGGCCTACTTTGCACTCAAATAACTCATGAACGGGCAAAAACGGGCGGACCATTCAGTATGCATTTGAAAGTACAAGAAAGATGCTACAAGGTTCTATATGAATCACCTATATCCGGTTGTATCCATGGCTCTGGTTGCAGGATTTAAAGAATATCATTTAGCAGTCTAAAATATTTATGCGAAACATATTCGGTGCTGAAAATTACCAAATGAATGAATGTAGACATTAGAGCGAACCTAGGGCGAATCGATTCTAAAACCGAAAACAGCATTAGTAGGTTTTCCAAAAATAATGCACCGTATCTAAGAAACTAGTAAAGATCGAAAACCGGTGTCTTCGGCAATGTTTCTAAGATGAACATTCCCCAGCACTTTGCCGAAGGTACCACCACTTTATCTCAACAGCTTTACCGAATATGTTTCATGTAAATATTTTAGGCTGCCAAATGATATTCTTTAAATCCTGCTACCAGAGCCATGGATACAAACGGATACAAGTGATTCATACATAACCTTATAGTATCTATCTTCTACTTTCTAATACATACTGAGTGGTCTGCCCGTTTTTGCCCGTTCATGAGTTATTTGAGTGCAAAGTAGGCCATTTTTCGAACAAAAATCGTGAATATCTCAGAAACTGCTCAACGTATTAAGTTGCTTCCTTTACCAAAATTTTGTATTTCATTAATTATGAGGGTTTTGTAGAACAATTTGAACTTCCAAAAAATCTTGAAAAGAAGTTATAATGAAAAAATTGATTATTTCGGTATTTTCTCTAATAATGCTCTATATCTCAGAGATGATTAAAGATAGACTATTACCATCTTCAGTGAAGTTTCTTGTAGAAGAATTTACTACAACTTTGCGGAATACACCAACTCGCTATCTCTAATTATACGAGAAATAAATTTTGAATCTCACTTATAGGAGGATTAATCATCAAACTTTTGACTTAAAAAGATGGGGCGTCTCATTATCATAAATTCTTCCGAAGGTAGCATATCGCTATAACTAACCATTTCGAAGTTATTCAAAACGATCACGTTTTTCGCGTTTTAAACCACTGTGCCCTGGCGGCATAGTTCTCAACTAATTGGATACCCTATAACTCTAATTTGTAGGCCCAAGTGAGTACAACAAATTTGCCAAAGGAAGAATGGTGCCACATGTTGACGCAGAAGAAATAATCGACCACAGCCCCAATTAGTCGAAATCCCATAAGCTATGGGTATCCTACAACGCGGATTCCTTTTTCACGCCCCCAGTTAATCGCGTAGTAAGAGACCCGACTGTAATTGGTTTTAGCGACAAAGGATTACAGTGCAAAATGGAGTAATAACTATCGCAAGGGGAGGGGAGCAAGCGAAGCTATAGCCCACTGTATTGTTTTGGATTAAAAGCAATGAAAAGTAGGGTGTCCCAAAATGACATCATGTTAAAAAAGTCAACGGGCTCACTTCTTAAATGAAAGGTTAGGGTATTAGGACCACTTACTTCTTCGGAGTGAGTTTGCTAAAACGCTTCCTACTGGTGGCGACTTTTGATTTTTTGAAAAATGGGCCGATTTTGGAAAAAAATCAAATTTATGCCTGTTGAAGTGGTCCTGAACTGTCTTAAATATTTTTTCAGCATTTTTTTATTTTTCTGGAGATCCAAACGGAGAAGTTTGGTTAGTTAGCTTGTACAAATTTTGAATTATAAGAGCGGCAGGGCCATTAAAACTTAGTAAAAAGTGGAATTTTTGGTGTTTTTCAGTATTTTTTCTTCAAAACTGGGTATCCACAAAATTTTAAAAGTACAGAAAATACTTTATATAGTTGAGCCGAATTCAGGGGCGTAATTTTGCTGAAGAAAGTGTATAGCTACGGCCAATGGGGTATAAGTTATTTACGTTTTTGTTAAATAACCTTTTGACATTTTATGATATTCATAAAAAATAACACTGTTCTACAAAATAAAACAACTTAAGTGAACTTAGTCCGCATATTATTTTTCGGAAAATAGAAGGAAAATGATGAAAAATGGCGTTTTTCGCTTGTCTCTAGTACGTCAGAATCGGTTTTTATGAGCATTTGACGATTTTTTTAAAAAATATTTTCTATACTAATAGCAACCTAGCGGATTTGAAAATCACTAAAATTAAACAACTTTGTCGAGTTAATGGCAAGTTATGGCGTATATTTGAAGGCTGAATTGATTACCGTACTCTCATTTTGTATATAAAGTCTTATTTTCATGTTAGGAACTTTGAAGTGGAGAAAAATGCAGAAGAGTGAGGTGAGTGTTGAAAAACTGATATTTACTGTTTAGGTCACATAATTCCGAAATAGTCAAATTTGGGGCAAATATCCTCGAAAAAGTTTTACAACAGAATACAGCGCATTTTCTGACACAATCGTTTTGTTGAAGATACCTCCTAGAAGTAATTATGGAGAATTAACTCTTCAAAAAATAATTAGAGACTTGGCGTCATTAGCAAAGTTATTACATTTATGATTTAAGTTACAAAAAAAATCATAAGATGCTCATTAAACCTCGTCCTGACATACTAAAGACGTACAGAAAACGTCATTTTTCATAATTTTCCTTCTATTTTTCGAAAAACAATGTGTGGTCAAAGCACATTTGAACTGATTTACTTTTTGGAACAGCATTATTTTTGATAAATTGCTAAAAATGTCAAAGGTTATCTAACAAAAACTTAAATAACTTATACCCCATTAGCCATAGCTATACACTTTCTTCAGCAAAATTACGCCCCTCACGGCTCAACTATATAAAGTGCTTTCTGTACTTTTAAAATTTAATAGATACCCAGTTTTGAAGAAAAAATACTGAAAAACACCAAAAATTTCACTTTTTACTAAGTTTTAATGGCCCTGTCGCTCTTATAATTCAAAATTTGTACAAGCTAACTAACCAAACTTCTCCGTTTGGATCTCCAGAAAAATAAAAAAAATGCTGAAAAAATATTTAAGACAGTTCAGGACCACTTCAACAGGCATAAATTTGAATTTTTTCCAAAATCGGCCCATTTTTCAAAAAATCAAAAGTCGCCACCAGTAGGAAGCGTTTTAGCAAACTCACTCCGAAGAAGTAAGTGGTCCCAATACCCTAACCTTTCATTTAAGAAGTGAGCCCGATGACTTTTTTAACATGATATCATTTTGGGACACCCTAATGAAAAGCTGTCCCTAATAAAAAAATATTATACACGAACTTTAACCTATATAGTCCAACGATTCCACATATTGTTTGGATGATACCCTGAACAGGTCGTTAGGCTCTTGAATCATAAGATGTTTATTAGGGGTGGTATTACATTCCACAGGACTTCATGTTTTGAACGAATTTGCGATAATAACGGGGATTTAGTTCAAACGTTGGAGTAGCAATAGTATCATGGATAGCAGAGAAAACGGACAACAATAACACGGAAAGGAGGGCGTTAATTTCGCATCTTTATTGTAAATGAAAAATAAACTCGTCAGAGATAGCTATGGACTGCCTAGACACGCTGGCTGGTACTCTAGATAGGACAATATAGAAAGCTAAGAACAATCTGCAAAGTAATGCTGATTTCGGTTTTAGATCAGAGTCGCCCTAGGTTCGCTCTAATATTTACAAAATCCATACAAAAGTGACAGCTCAGAGCGAACCTAGAGCGACTCGATTCTAAAAACGAAATCAGCATAAGTCGACCTGGAAGGCTTAGTTCTGCAACGGAATATAGTACCAAGCCAATCCTGGTCACACAGTTAGCGATTTGCTGAACGAATTGATTGACTTAAAATTGTTAATATGCAAAGATTTCCGCCTTTTATTGCTTTTCTGATTTAAAGCCTATCAGAAACAATCAAAGAATACCTCCAAATACCGCCCAACTAAAGCACAGTAAAGTTACCCTGCTTAACTGCTCTCCGCAATTAAACTATCCATCCTTGATCTAATTTAATTTCGCTCCCCTACCAGCCACTGGTTGATACTGTTTCATTACCAACGCAACCGACTCCCAGCATAAGAAAAGGCGCAATCCACACTCCGTCCGCGAGTCTGAGAGCTTTCGACTCAGATACCGCTAATCCGATTATACCAGCAGCAGCAGCGGCAGCAGGTAGTAACATCAGAAGAAAGTTTTGCTTTTTCTTTCTTCCGCCTTTGGGCAGCTTTCTCCATCAGAGTAAGTTTGAATCCCGCCTCTGCTGACTTCAGTACCACTGACTGAAACGCTTAATCGCGGTGGAAGTCGACCGAGCGAGCTTTACTCGGAAAATAAATAAGAAAGACAAAATGTGAAACAAGTTAGGGACTTGCTTCTGTTCGGTAAATGCGATTGTTGAAAGTAGATTTAAAATTTATGCAATAAAGAACGGTAACTATACTTTGGCGTACGCAGGCAAGGTACACAGAAACAACAGGTATGCAACTGATCTAATTGTGGATTTTAATAAGTTCTTTATAAAAATAACTCTATTTAGTATTAAAATTTTAAATGAGAACTGATTGGGATCGACGTTTTGTTTCAATTCGTATTCTGCCCATGTTCGCGTATTTGTCCCGTTTTCAGATCATGCGATCATGGGTAGTATACAATCAATGGTTTTTAATGAATCCGACGATTGAAATCCGTCTACTGTGTAAATTTATTACACAAACTAACAATTCAAGGCAATCCGCAATTTTGATTTGCATGTTACTATGTTTTAATTGCCACAAGGTTCTACTGTATCGATTTTGTTGGCTATTTTCGGCAAATTTTAGACTAAGAGAAACGAAAGCAATGGAATTGAAAGACAGATTGGTATTCTAGAACGAATCAGTTATAAACTTAGAACGGAAAACTAGGACTAGGCAGGCTCATATGGACATGATCGAAAGGAAATGTGGCAAAGAATTCTTCACATTTCCTTTCGATCATGTCCATATGAGCTTGCCTAGTCCTAGTTTTCCGTTCTAAGTTTATAACTGATTCGTTCTAGAATACCAATCTGTCTTTCAATTCCATTGCTTTCGTTTCTCTTAGTCTAAAATTTGCCGAAAATAGCCAACAAAATCGATACAATTTTGATTTGCATGAATTTGCTTCTAATAATATTGAAATGCCAAACAAGACGTTGTTTAATCTCAGTTTGCAAAGCATTGTCAAACTTCATTAAAATGTTGGATGATTCATCCGGTACCAAATTTTTGCTTGTTGGATTATCAGAAAAATAATAAAGAACCCTAAAATGGGAATCTGCATGGCTTTTAGTCTCTGTCTTAGCTCAAAGTGGATTTTTAGTGGATATTTCCAGGGGGTTCTTTTTTGGCAAAACACGTTATCACAGAAAATTGGTTACGACCTTTTTGTTTCAAACTGCATCAATATGCTTGCTTCTGTAGAATATTAAGTATTTTTCAAACCTTTCGATCGACACATAGAATTTGACATAAAAATGATCGTAACTTCAGAAAATACTGAATAATGCACAAAACCCGGCCCATAGCCGGGAACACTTTTTATTTTCACAGAAACTTTAACAGACGAAACATAGTATTCCGAAGAAAAAGTACCTAGAAGAATCAGTTTGCTTCTCCAGTTGCTACAGATCAGAAGTGCAAAGCGTGTGAACACGAAGTTGGAACAATTGATCAAGGTGAAAATGGAAAATGCGCTTGCAGAAGTGTCACACATACAGCAATATCGTACAAGTCATTTAGTGCTAATAACGTCGTAGCGAAGAACAACATGCAACACGATGTCGAAAACGAAAACGTCAAAACCAAGATCTTCGTGTATATGGTCAATGATCTAACGGAAATTCGCTTACAGTATTCAGCACCATACACTAGCACGGATTATATTAAAAGCTGGACATTACTTTTGATAAAGCATTTAACTTTGAATCGCGAAATTCACAAACAAAATAAGTAAATGAACATTGAGTCATTCAGCCGAACATAAAATAAGCCCGTCTTAATATGGATGTACAAATCCTGTCATACATGCACCTGTTATACAATTAGTCTGGTTCTACGGATCGTTAGAAAACTGTGTTTATAGCAACATATCGTCGCTGTTGTGCTATCTTATGACAAACGCCATTTTAGGGTAAACTCAGTTATATATGCCACATTACCTGTCTAAAAAATCTCTACAAAGTGGCGTTTTCAAAATTTTGAAATTCTACTTGGTTACGTAGATATAGCGAGAAACTTGATGAGAAATTATGAGTTTTTTGCTTCAAATCACTGTATCAAGGGATTTGCTCAAGTTATATTGAAGTTTTACATTCTTTTATGTGTAAAAATGTCTGAGGAACACAATGGCATAAAAATTGTCAATATAAAAATACAAAAGTTGTGTTTAAAACACAGTTTAAGTTTTAAACTGGAAATAAAGTATATTTGGCAACACTGTAACCAATAATAACATTTTTTTTCTAGATTCCCTGACTCATTTCCTTCAAAATGCATCTCACCAACTGTTTATAGACCAAATGAAGCCAAAGATATGAATAAAAATTAAAAATTGATGCTTTTTTCTATAGAAAATTTTCCATGCACGATTATGACACGTCATACAAATTTTGTCATCAATACACGTCAATGACACGTGTGATTGCGACTTTTGTTTACATCCATAATAAAAACTCGCAACATAGTCAACCGATCTTCGTAATATTTGAGAGATTACTACAGAATAGATAGAAGACGGATTCCATGAGAAACCGGCCGACCGCAAAATATGACCATCGTCGATTCGAACGAAACTATTGAGATATCTGACGTTTAAAATACGCACACTGAGATCTCGTATTTTTATACTACCGCCCTCCCCTTAAGCCCACAAGCGGTTTGTTTTCCTCCCAATTCGCAGTGCAAATGATTTGTTTTCCTCCCAATTTAAACGTCAAAACGGCACAATACCAACGCAGCTGGATAAGTCTATGCAAGTGTGTTCACTGTATGAATCTCCATGATATTCTCTGGCAATTGGAATATTTTGATACAAGAGCAATTTTTCAAAAGGGCGTAAACGTTTCTACGTGTATGAATTTCAAAATTTTTTTGTTCGATTACTGTATTTTATACAGCAAAACTCTCTGAGAACAAGTTACAGGGAATGAATACTTCTGTCTGTCAAAAATATACACTGAAAAAAATGTTGTGTTATTTTTCCAAAAAAAAAACAAACATTTATGATAAAAATTTAAATGGCGAAAAAGCCATTTTTTAATTTTTTTATATTTTGTTACCAAAAACCTAAAGAGAAAAGAAACATTTTGAATGTGATTGCATGATGGAGAAAAAATCGGTAAAAACGTTTTTCTAACGATAACTTCGTTCATGTTTTTAAATTTGATACTAATTGACATACAAAATTGTAATTTTATTACAGAATATAATTCTAAGCACCATTTAAATCAAAATGCATTTAACAAAAATCTTCCAAAATGCGATAGTTTTGAGATATTTGAAATTTTGCTCCTTCAAAACAATTAATTCGTGAAATTATTCGGTTGTTTTCATGTAACTTTCAAATTTTTCACAATATCGCCTAGATGTCAAAGAGAAAGTTGCAGGAAAGTTTACGGACCTTTTGAAAAACCTATTATTGTTGATGGAGAAACGCGACTAATTTATGAAAAGGTCGTAATAAAATAAAATAATTGTGTTGTTTAAACAAAAGTTAAAATATCTCGAGAACTACTACATTTTTGAAAATTTTTCTTAAGAGCATTTCAATTTAAAATGGCGTTTAGAATCATATTCAAAAAGAAAATTGTATTTTTGACTGCAAATAGTAAGAATTATAAAAATATGTCAAAAGTTGTTGTTAGGAAAACTTTTTTATTGAAAGCTTCTCCATGATCCAAATACACTAAAAAAGTTGCTTTTACGTCTTTAAAACGAGAAACATTAAATTTTTGACATTTTATGATGGGGTAACGCGAATAACTTTTAAAAAGAGCATAATTACACGAATTAATTGTTTTTGAAGGAGCAAAATTTCAAATATCTCGAAATCTATCGCATTTTGGAAGATTTTTACTAAATGCATTTTGATTTTATATGGTGCTTAGAATTATATTCTGTAATAAAATTACAATTTTATATGTCAATTAGTATGAAATTTAAAATCATGTACGAAGTTATTGTTAGAAAAAAAAATTACCGATTTTTTCTCCATCATGCAATCACATTCAAAATGTTTCTTTTCTCTTTAGGTTTTTGGTAACAAAATATAAAAAATTAAAAAAATGGGCTTTTCGCAATTTAAATTTTAATCATAAATTTTTGTTTTTTTGAAAAATGACACAACATTTTTTTCAGTGTATATTTTTTCAGACAGAAGTATTCATTCCCTGTAACTCGTTCTTAGATAGTTTTGCTGTATAAAATATAGTTATCGAACAAAATTTTTTTGAAATTCATACATGTAGAAACGTTTACGCCCTTTTGAAAAGATGCTCTTGAGTCAAAATAATCTTATTACCTGCGGAAAATATTTAGTCTTCCATGACGGTGAATCGTGCAAAATTTCATCGGAATCTAAGATGGTTGGTCACGATTTTAATGATTTTCGGACGGATCTTCGTGGAATTCCTCAGAAGCAGCAATTGTCTTCTTTGGATTGTTTATACCCTTTATGAGTTTCAAGATATTCAATCTCATACTTTAAAAATCGTTTTTCTCGAAATGTGTTAAATGGCGCTTGTCATAAGATAGCACAACAGCGACGATATACGATGATAAGCAAAGCAATTCGTATCATTTCATCAGCAGAAACTTATAATATCAGCATCCAATAAGCCAATATCATCTTCTTCGCACAACGTAACCACATAGTAATGGGCGAAGCAGATATTTTTTTCAAAATCGATCTGGTAAAATCAATTTTTCTTTTAAAATTCCCATTGAAAAAGATACATTTTTCTTACAATCGATTTTTTTGTCTCGAAAAATCGATTTTTTTCAATGGATCTTTCCCTGTCCGCCGTTTGACAGCACCGATTTCTATTAGGGTAAGGTGGGGCAAATCCGACCGTTGGGTAAACCCGACCCCCCTCTGTTACCGAAAATCAGAAGCACTACGCGAACTAATATCAATGGTGTCGTGTAGAGCATCGAAAATAATCATAATGGTGGCATGACAGCATTTTATTAATCTACATTGAGATGCTCAAACGACAAAAAGTGTGATTTTACAACTTTTTATTTGACTGTTGTGCATCATTGCCTACAGGATATTTCTGATTGTTAAAGTGATTGCATAAAAAATGTAAGTGGATTTAAATTCTTTGAAAAAAGTCCTACAAAGTGTGTAGATGAATTTGGTTCAACCTTTTTCATAACTTTTTTTAATTGCACCGTAATAAAAAATGACACGGTGGGGCAAATCCGACCTCTAAATAGTGGGGTAAATCCGACCGCTTTTTTGCTAAGAAAATGTTTATTTAGCAAATTGAAATATATTTTTATTGTTATTTTATATTATTTTTATGAAAAATGGTTCATAATTACAAATTTAAGACACAAAAACGTGATGATTATAGTAATCGTCAAGCAATTGCTCCGATGCAAATGGGAATATCATTACGTGCTACTGCTCGTGATTTTAGCATTCCAAGATTGACATTGAACTCCATTTTCTTCATGTTACAATTCAATAACGCAACATTCATTGATTTATCATTGAAAAACCATAAAATTTGGGTAATATCTGCGCTAAATCAACCAAAAACATAGGGGGTCGGGTTTACCCCACCTTACCCTATATAAAAAAATCGATATATCAAAATCGATTTTATTTTTGGAAATGCCCATCACTAACCAGTGCTAATAAAATCGTCAATCGCACCCGCACTACACTTTGGAGCGCGGGTCGTGGTGAATTTATCTGAACATGCCACACTGAATTTAAAGAGCAAGAGAGCGGGGTCTCTCACGCCCAACCACCCCATCTCCAGCGCAAAGAAAAGAGCGTTCTGCTTTTTCTGTGGTATGTGATCAGTGTATGCATGAAACTGGCACGCCTGTGCATCATTGGAATGATTGCTTGCGGTAGTCATGGAATACGCATTTGCCCCGAACAGTTTGATCTGGCATACAACGTTTGCTTACTACGAGTTCAGTTTCATGTGATCTGCTTTATACGTATATTGCATTTCTATGGATGACAAAGGGGCAGTCCCAGCAACGCTCGCTGCTTGGTAGAATCGAACGGGTCAATCATGGAGTAGATAATTACTGCTTTCACAAAATCCATTATTTCCATTATTTCTAGTATTTGTACATACTACGGAACTAGATACAAAATTGTTGTACATATTTCCAATGAGATAGCTCAAAAATTTAATTTTTTCATTCAGTACAACGGCAGATATTCACGTTTAAAAACTCGGTCAAAATTCCGGCCGAAATTGTTTGAAATGGGCCCCTATATTGAAATGTTAGAAGTACTCTACTTCAAAAAGCACGAAACATCTAACAGTAAAAATCAAAGCTGCTCTAGCGTCGACGACGTGGACGCAAACACGAGCAAAAGAGAAGGCAGACGGAATGATCAGCAAGCAGCAGAGGGTAAACTTGACCGTTGTTCACCACCGACAAAGAAAATTAACGCAAGGAGCGGAAAGCAGTGCGCCTAGGAAAGACGACAGCAATAATAGTCGGTTTTTCATCTTTCATAAATTTTAATTTTTGTTATTTTTGCAATGTATATTATTCTCACAAATAGGGGCTCGAGGTTAAAGCCCCAGTAAATGAATGATAATAAATAATAATAATAGCAATAATAAATAATAACAATAGCTATAAGTACCATTATCACAGTGCTCATGGAGGAGCTGCTCCATATTAGTGATACGCGTTGAATCATCAGAGGCCGATGTATGCAAGGACATCGGTGAATATCTTCTTACGAGCGAATGTGATCGATAGCTAAGAGTAAGAATTTCTAAGTAGTGAAGCACAAGAATTAGTTTGGTCCGATGGTTCCCAGTGCCGGATCTACCCGCGGTAACGCTGGCAATGGCCAACTGTCATGAAGGCTGTTCAACCTCGGAGGAGAAGCACTGTCAAATATATCCAATTTACAAGAGTAGTTCAGACCAGAAGCTAAATACACACCGCTCGTTCACAGTAAACCAAACGAACGATTTTTTCCCGCGTCGCTTCGGTACTTCTTTACACCAGTAACAGAAAAAAGCCTCGTTGCTCCACGGTGAGCAAAATAAGCGAACAAAAAAGCAAAATGCGCCTAGTAAGGGAAAACACTGTCGTGATCGAATGCAAGCTCGACGAAGACCTACAGTGCGTAAGGTGGAACAGTTGATAAAAATAAACATGAATCTTGATCTTACGGCATTTACACGCCTCCAGCTGCATCATACAAAAAACGTGATACTTATAACGTTCAAGACGCTATCCGATGCAGAATTCTTTAGTGTGATGAATGATATGCAACACGACATCGAGTACGACAATATTAAAACCAAGATCCCCGTCTATATCAACCGAGATTTCACTGAAGTTTTATTACATGATTTGGCACCGCGCACCACATCCGAGTACTTAAAAAAATACATGCCCCAATACGGAGAAGTGGAATCCGTTAAAAATGACACCTTGAGAAACTTTTTCCCCGGCATTCTGAACGGGGTTTATATCGTTAGAATGTAGCTGCACCAACCTATACCATCTTACTTGACCTTTGAATGTAAATCTTCTCAAGGGATCACCTACATTCAAAAAACCCTTTGCACATACCCTGGGCAGACGCCCGCGTGCCAGTTCTGCAACCAGACGACACACTACGGGAAACCATGCGCTAAAACTGCTGCTGAAAATGGATCTACTACAACACACACTGATAAACAGCCTTCCACTGCTAAACCACAGACAAAAGGGCAAAAGATATTCCCCGATAATCCTAAGCAAAAATCCAATACACCGGCCGCAGGAATGACCAAAAAGAAGTCGGATACACCAAGGTCACTAGTAAACACAAGAAGCATCAAATAACAGCCAACAGTGAGCAATTGTGCTTGTGGAGAGGGTTACCATGACATTGAGCATGTTGTTTGGTCCTGCACTGAATATCGTGAAGCCAGATCACAATTAGTAGATTCTTTACAAGTCCGAGGAAGACCAATCCATGTTCCTGTTAGAGACATCCTGGCGTATCGCGATCCTCTATACATGGAACTTATCTATCATTTTCTAAAAACAGCGTCTGTCAAAATTTAATTAAATTCATCTCCTCATACTCTCATCCAAGGCTAATCATTCACCAATTAAAGTGCCCTAGAATATTCAGTTTTTAAATTTAGACAATAACAGAAAAAAAGTAAATAAATGCACCCGAAAATACTAGATCATTATGAAATATAACAATGTAAGGAAAAAAGCAAACAATAAAGTGATTTCAGTGTTAGTTTTAGACAAATTACTAGTATAGTTAAAATTAGTATTAAGGATTTTTGTAACGTGCTATGTAAAAAAAGAAACTGGCGTAAAAAGCTTTTGCAAATGCCGTGTGAAATAAACGTATGGAAAAAAACAGTGAGCAATCAACCAACTCTAGCGATAGCGATATGGACGTACACGAGAGCGATGGAGAGGGCAGACAGATTAACCAACAAGCAGCAAACGGTAAAGGGAATATTGGCAATAACGCTTCGCTCCCGAGAAAGATAACAAGAAACAGCAAGCAGTATTTATAAATAAGTAATAATAATAATAATGATAATAATATTTACAAGAGGGTAGTATTAGTTTTGTTGAATCTACTGAGCATCCACTACACCTCCTTCCTAAATTTTTTGTGACCGCCTATCGCCAAGAGCCAGAGCTGAAAATTGCAGTAGTTTCAAGTTATAACTGACGAACCAATGTAGACCAATGTTGAACTTATGTGAAACCAACGTCGGAAAAATGTCAGATTAATCTCGAAACAATGTCGGGCCAATGTCGAAACAATGTCGGGCCAATGACGGACCAATGTCGAATCAATATCGGATGAATGTAAGACCAATGTTGGACGAATATCAGGGCAATATCGGACCAACGTCCGATAAAAGCAGATCAATGCAGAGCAAATAATGAACCAATGTCGGACCAATGTTGGATCAATTGTGGACCAATATTGAACGTATGATCAAAGTTGGACCAATATCGAACTAATACAAAAACAGTTTCGAACTAAATATTTTGAAAAAGATTTCGGTCAAAGTAAGACCAATGTTTGACCAAAATTGATTCAAAATTAAACAGATATTGGGCCAATGTCGAATAAACGTTGGATCAATATCGAGCCAATGTTGGACACAAGATGGTCCAACGTATTATAAATGTTGAACCAATATTCGACCAATGTCATACCAATGGCGGTCAATTGTCAGACCAATGTCTGATTTACTTCCAACTATTATCAGACCAATGTCGATTCACGGTCGGACCAATGCCGAATTAATGTTGGAAAAATGTTACACCAATGTTGATCCAACGTTGGGCCAATCTCGGACCAATGCCAAACAAATATTGGATCAGTGCCGGACCAATTTTGGCCAAGCGCTGGAACAACATTGAACCAACTGCTTCGACATTAGTAGGGAAGACCGAGTAGGGTTGATTTTTTTTGTTTTTATTAGATAAATCGACAAAAACTGTCATTCGATGATTGCTTATTTTTAAATTTCCTACTTCTGTTTATGGACCATCCATAAATGACGTAGCATTTTTTGAGTGATTTTCAACACCCCCTCCCCCATCGTAGCATTTCGTCGCAAACCTCTAAATACTCCCTCCCCCTGGTAATTACGTACCATCACGGTAGCGCTCTCCCCCTTGTCACCGTAAAAAAATTGAAAAAAAATTAAAAAACGATGTCAGATGAAACAGGTAAAATTGTTGTGTCATCAGGTCATATCCTCCTTTAAAAAAGCTACGTAACATGACGCCCTATCCCCCTGACATCACACATCATCAAAAAAAAAAAAATTCTCCCCTCTCCCATATAATGCTACGTCATTTTTGGATGGTTCCTTATGCTTTATCACATTACGTCAGAATAACTGATACAAATCAATAACGAAGTATCAATATATTGAGTTTTGTAACAGTGTTTTCTTTGTTTCAACTTTCCTTCTCCTGAGGTAAGTTGAAACAGTAATCAATGTAAGTTGAAACAAGTTGACAATTATTTTAAATATTATCAAAACGTTTTCTAAAGCATCAAATGTTACAATTGTGTCATATTTATTCATTCACACTAAGATAATTCCTTAAAATGACATGCATTCTTATCATCATTTTTCAGTGTGTATAAATTGACACTTGTTTTCAAAAATTTATGTTAGATTTTGGTTAAAAATGCAGGAATGTTCGTGATATTTTCCAAAACCCGATTTTTAAACTTTCTTTCTTTCAAATCAGGCCCGTGCGCAAGGGGAGGGTTTTAGGGGTTCAAACCCCTCCCATGGGGGTTTAGAATTACTTTCAAAATATTTTAAACTTCCTGTTCAGGGGTGAAATTATACAGCGAGCCGTGCCATTCGAGTTCGGTCACTCTAGAAACAAGTCGTTGAAAAAACCAAGGAAGAAACCTCGCGAAGGTGGCTGGTAAGGGGTGTACGTTATGTTGGTCGGCATCTCTGGATCGGTTCATGTTTCGGCATGTTTCGATATTAGTACTAGTTGTGAGTAGATTAGCTTCACAGCACAGGTCGGTCAGCGGACTAGTAAAGTGATCTAAGGAAAAAGTAAGATGTCAGAGAAAATCAAGATATCGTTATTATTATTTATTGCCGATGATCTCTCCGTCGGAGTGACTGACAGCTAAATGGTCCGCGAAAATGGTCATCAGTATCGGGAGGAATACCGCCGCCGAAAAATTCTCAGCAGCAGCTAGCAAATAAATAGGAACGACTATCGCCAAGAAGGATAAGAAACCCTGCGAAGGTGGTTGTAAAGAGATGTAAATCATTATGGTCGACATCTCTGGATCGGCTCATGTCTCAACAGATGACGACATTTGCAGCAGATCTGAGCAGGTCAGATATACCGAGAAGGTTGTACAGCAAACAAGAAAAAGCATCAATGGAAAAAACATGAACGATTAACACAAAATAAAAAGTGCATGAGTACAATCCCCACTGAAGTAGTGCCTACACGGAAAAAATCCGATCACAAATCCATGAATAAATGATCGCTATTTCGTGAACTGAACGATTTACGAAAACCGTGACCATGTTCCTGAAATTATGAGTAATAAACCTCGTATCCATGAAACAATTTGTGTTTCCACAAAACTAGATCGTCCCGACTATATACATGGCGTTACATTCAAATGTTTGGTTGGGTTACTGTTGTTCACTGGACATGTTCAGATTTTGTTATGAGTCTTGTTCATAATTTGGGAATACACATCCGACAGTCAAGCGATTTTGATGATTTCCGGAGCTAATTCCCGATTTTTGTGATTTCGTATGACGTTACCGTGCTATTTTATTCATGAGTTTACTATCCGATTTTTATGCCATTGTAGCGGGATCTATGCTCATGATTTCATGATCTTTGTCGCGATTTTCGTAATTTCTATTCACGTTATCGTGAGATTTCAGTCATGAGTAAAGTGATTCATGCTCATAATTTCAGGATCCTAGTCACGATTTTGAATATTTTATTAACGAGTAATGTGATTTATGTCCATGACTGCAGGAACTTTGTCATGGTTTTCATAATTTCTGTTCATGTTGTCGTAATATTTTAGTCACGAGTAGGGATTCATTTTTATTTATGTTCATGATTTCAGGATCTTAGTGACAATTTTTGCTATTTTTGTCACGAGTTGTGTGACTTATGATTATAATTTCAGGACCTTAGTCACGATTTTTGTAATTTCTGTTTATCTTATCGTGATATTTTATTCTAGAGCTTACTTCCAAATTTGACACGTGCAGTAATGTGACATGATATCAGCAGTTTCATCGTGGTATTCGTAATTTCTTTTCGCCTTGTCGTGATCTGTTTTTTTTGTTACTATCGGTTTTTTACTCGTTGTAACGTGATAAGGTGAACTGGATCATAAAAGTGTAAACTATATATCACGAACACAATTTGTGGCGCTCAGCGCAGTTTTAGTTTTGTATCCAGACACCACACTGCACGTTATCGAATGAATAACGATGTTGGAGGTCCTAATATTTTTTTTGTAACTACAGCTTGTATCTATTCTTGGTCGCTAGCAGCTGGATATTTCATGAAAAGTGCACGGAACAAGAATGATTCCACGACTAATACTCCAAATTTTGTGAAATTAATTCACGTAAAAATTTCATTATACTAGAAATCATGAACCAGTTCACGAATACATGAGTAATATGTAATGAACTTGGGAACCATTTCACGAGCACGGATATTGGATCGTGAGCAATATACTAGGTTTTACACCAACCGACATAACCCAACAAAATGAGCCGGATGAACTTCGTTTGACAATTCTCGGTGGTTTGTTTACATGGAAGTTACGTGAGTTCGAATGTAACAGATGAGCACCCGTTGCACTCGCACTCACGCAACTGACAAAGTGAACAAACCACCGAGAATTGTCAAACATGAACTTCATTCATCGTTAGTTCATTTCGTGTCGTCATCTTGTAGAACTCAATTAGGAATCATGAATCTGTTTACGATTACATGAATAATATTTGATGGATTTGTGAACTATTTCACAAGCACTAATGGTAACTTGTGACTATTATACTAGATAAAATGAACTAGTTCACTACATGAATAACATTTTATAATTTTGTGATTTATTTCACGGGTACGCATGGTCAGTCGTGACTATTATACCAGGAATCATGAACGAGTTCTCGAATACATGAATAACATTTCATGATATTGTGAACTGTTTCAGGAGCACGAATGGTAAGTCTTGACTAATATATTAGGCATCACGAATTAGTTCACGATGATTGAATAAATTCACGAATAAAATTCCGAGTTTCGTGAAATAGATCACGGGAAAATATCCACAATGTTTTGATTTTGCGAACTAATGTGCCTAAATCTATGAATAAAATCATGAGTCAACTGAGTTTAATGATCATAAAGTTATGAACTAGTTCACGTACAGATAATTGATTTGGTAATGACAAGGAAACCGTGACTGAATTTCACAAAACAAAAACAAACATTTACACTATTTCCGCGTTATTAGGGCGTCACTAAAGCGAAATTGAACATAACTATAAAATACATGATTTTTGTTCATAGTTTTGTTTTCGTAGCGTAAAAACGTGAATATTACAGAATTCATAGTACTTAATAGACGATTTTAGGAACAATGTTTATACGGTTTAACGATGGCGCCGGATGGATGAGGATGGCAAGATACAGGAGGTTGTTTAGTCGGTAGGATTAACTACTTCAAACCAACCAAATAAATAATAATAAAATACTTCAAACCAATCAGACACTACCGATAACCAATTCCATTCCTTCTCGATAATAGACATTTTATTTATTTGTCGTCAAACAAGAGTAGATCGTTTTGTTACAACGATAAAATATAGTATACACTTAAAACATAAAATACTAATAACTAAACTAAACACTATCTGGTTTACATAGCACTACTTCAGGATGTTCTTTATAAGCGAATAGAATTGAAATATTTTTTTAATTTGCTTTTTGTCATTGTTAAGTCAATAGCTTCGCAGTGCTTGTTGTAAGTTGCCATCATCTGATTTAATGGTCCAAACTTGGCATAATTTGTACGATAATTGTTTGTTATAAATGTATTTCGGATTCGTAACTGCCGGGAAGGTATATAAAAATTAAGTTTAGATAGAAGTTCGACTGAATCAATACGACACGAAATTATATCGTTTAGAAATGAAACCATTGCATATTCTCGGCGCTCTTTTAGTGTTTGGATGTTAATGAGCATACAGCGAGCTTTATAAGATGGGAGAGGAAATCGTGTCCAACCTATTTTGCGAAGTGCAAACAATAAAAATTGCCTTTGTACTGATTCTATTCTTTCTTCATGTGTGATTGAGAAAGGTGACCAAACTATGCTACAATATTCCAGTATTGACCTTACATACGAGATGTATAATGTTTTAATTGTATATGGATCAATAAAATTGTAACTAAAACGCTTTATAAATCCAAGCATGTTATTTGCTCTATTGATGATTGTGTTGTAATGGTCAATGAATGTTAATTTTGAATCTAGAATGACTCCCAAATCTTTAACTCTTTCGCACTTTTGTACCACTTGATTTCCTAGAGTGATTGAAATGTCAGGTGTATTTCGTTTCCTACTAAAAGTTATTGCATTACATTTTTTTACGTTTAGTTGCAGAAGGCTTTTGTTACACCAGAGGTAAAACATATGTATTTCTTCCTGTAATATCTTTATGTCTTGTTCGTTCCTAATTTCTAAAAAGAGCTTCATGTCGTCGGCATAGATAAGAACTTTTATGTTTTTGAGAATGTATGATATGTCGTTTACGAATAAAATGAACAAAAGAGGGCCTAGATGGGAGCCTTGAGGAACTCCTGATGTGACTTGAATGGGATTCGATTTCTTCCCTTTAAATCTAACTATTTGTTGACGGTTAGTTAAATATGCTGCATGTTAGTAATTCTGTTTTTGATTTGATTGAATAGTTTTTCGTTAACGATTGCTTCAAAGAGTTTAGGCATACATGACATAATGGCAATTCCACGGTAGTTACATATGTCAGATCTTTTGCCATTTTTAAAAATGGGTACCAGGTACGAGCTTTTCCATAAATTGGGGAAAATGCCAGATTCAAGCGACATGTTAAAAAGCCAAAACAGAGGAGCTGTGAGTTCCAACGCTAAGTTCTTCATAAGTACGGGTGGGATCCCGTCAGGTCCAGAACCTTTGGAGGCATCTAGTTTGTTTAGAGCCTCCATAATATCTTGCACACTGACATGATTGACGCCAATGTCTGTGGTGAATTCTGGGAAGAAACCGAAATATTCGCGATCACGATCTTCTTCTGAAAATGTGGTATAGATGTCTTGAAAGAAGGTTGCGAAAAGATTGCAGATTTGTTCCGCGTTGACACCGACATTTTCTTTAAGTTTCATTTTTGAAGGGAAGTTTTCCGATTTTAAATTATTTTTAACATGATTAAAGAAATTTTTTGGGCAAGATTTTATTTGAAGTTCGGTTTTTGAGTTATACTCTTCAAATGCTATTTTAATGGATAGGTTTAGTTGATCGCAAATGTCCAAATAGTTAAATAAGTTCCTTTCATTTCTGATTTTTTTATACTTTTTGTGGGCCTTTTGTTTACGATTTTTTAAATTTTTAATTTGCTCGTTATACCAAACTGGATATTTTGTGTTGCCTTGTCGCCTAATTTTTTTCAGTGGTACTTGTTCAACTATTATATCAAACAATTTTGTGTAAAAGACGTCTACTGAATTTTCGATACTTGTTTCATTTCTAAACAACGTTTGCCAATCTATACTGCTTAGTCTTTGTTTTATGTTGTCAAAATTTGCCAATTGAAATTGAAAGGCCTCTTCGTACTCGCAGTCATCGGGTCTTTTGTTATCATGTACAAATACAGAAAACTCTATTGCTGTATGAAACGCTTCATTTTTCCATAGTGGAGTTAATGATTCGGTGACACAGAAGTCTTCAAGAATGTTTGTGAATAATAAATCTAAATAACAGTTTTGCTGATTTCTAACATGATTAATTTGGTTAAGTCCTAAACTTGCAGTTTTGTCAAATATGGCCTGCAGAGTTTCGTTATCCCCAACGACTGGAAGTAGAATGCTTTCATTTTCAGTGTCTGGAAAGAAGTCAATGCTTCGTTGATTGAAGTCACCATAAATATGAACTTTTACCTCTGGGGGGGAGCTTGGTTATAATGTCTTCGGCAATAAGAAAAAACTTTTCAAATGTGTCTTTGCGGGCATTATTTTGGGGGGAAGTACACAGAGGCAAATATATGTGTTTCACCTGCCAGATGGGTTTTAACCCACACATGCTCAAATTCTTTAAATTTCCTTGTAGTAATGATTTCTGTATTAAATTTTGATGTAATTGCTATTAAAACTCCTCCTCCTGACTTCTTTTCAGACATATGAATGTCTCGGTCAGCTCTAAACACATTGTAGCTGTTCCCGAAAACTTCTTCACTTCTAACACTTTCGTCCCAACTAGTTTCTGTAGCCAAAATAATTGTATAGGAGCTACTTAAAATATTCTTGTGAATTTCATTCATTTTCGATGCACTTTTCATTCTATTAAAATTTTGACAGTAAATTAAAATTTCTACTGACGACTCTACTTGAGGAATCGAGATTACCTCTTTTTGTTGTCGTTCAAATGGCGTCGAATCTTGGCAAACTGCGGTGTCCTCGTCATTTCCTTCTTCTAGGGAATGCGTCAATGTCGTCGAAAACACGAATGTTGAGAATGGCACGCCTTACACAAAACTGTTGACAAGCGCTCCGATGTTGGGTGCATTTGCATCGTCGACCGTGGTAAATCATCCACTGGATAGGGATTCAATGTCGGTCCTCTTTGAAACTGAATTGTTGGCCTATAGTTCGTGGGGGGTCCTGAGAAATGATCTTTTGCAGCCGCAAGAAGCACTCTATCCGGTGGCAGGAAACTATTGTTGTAGTGACTACTCGTATGGTTTTTGTTATAGTGGGTGTTGCCGGCCCTAAATGTGATTCTGCGATTGGTATTACTCGTATGGTTACTATTAACTGGCTGTCGTGAGTGGCGCGCTGCTTGCTCTTGATCAGGTCGAGGAAAATTTGTGGTGCTTTTGTTTTTTTCATTAACGTTATTATTATTATTTCGCCTCGATCTTTTTTTACGTCTTCTAGCCTTTTCGGCCTGTTTTTGCTGGTTCAGGTTTCATAATTTGCGTGCATCGTAATCGCTCCAGTCTGCTTTCCATACTTTCCTTGTACCCAAAAAGCGCCAACCTGAGTTATCGATATTTTTGTCGTTATTTAATTCGGCTTCCAAACTGGGGCATGAATCAAGCGATGATGTAGCGTTTTGACTTGCCGTTATGTTTGATGAAAGCGCCTTAAGTTCGTCGAGGATATCAATAGTTAGCGCAGAATTTGTGAAGTTTTGACTGGTGGATATGTTCGCTGACAGAGACTTAAGCTCGTCAAGAATATCAATCCCCAGCGTCGGGTTTGACGTCATAGTAATACTAGCCGCTGTGTCCAGAGACAGTTGATTAAGCTGGTTTATTTCATCATTCATGGTGCGCAGTTCAGCTGATAGCTCTGACGTTACCGTTTTCAGCGTGCTATAGACATTATTTTTCGTTGTCGTCATTGCTGTATCGAATAGCGAGGTAATGTGATTTTTAATGGCAACAACACTTCCAGTCAAACTGCTGTTTTTGTTTATTGCTATCAATTCCTGTTTTATTGTTGTAAGCAAAATTTCTAGGCCATCGATCGCTTCGTGAACTATGTTAGGCTTCTCCAGTTGAAACGCGAGCCGGTGCATTACTTCCGTATTGGCTTGCAGTTGTGATTCCAGAAGTTGTTGTTGTTCAATAAGCCCTTTGAACTCAATCTTGGCCTGCATCAATTCTTGACATGATTCACAGCACGGTAATAGATACGAGTTGATGTCCACCCTCTTGTCCTTCTTCCGCAGTGATCCCCTCGGAACAGTCACTCCAATGCAAGCGGCGTGGAATTTTCTTGGGCAACCTATACACGTCCACATAACTGTATCGGCGGAAGTGTCGAAAGTGCAAATTTCGCAACTCATTATGATTGATGTACACACACGAAAAGCTGAATTAATAAAAAACTAAATGAAATATCGCGCACGGCACCTGGATCGAACGATAAAAGCGTTCGAACTTGACGACGACTTGTTGTGAACAATTTACCCAATTTGTTGAGCTGAGTCGATTGGTACACAATACTCGGCCTTCCAGGTCTCATAAAAAGTCGTCAAAGTTTACCCTTTCTTTTATAAGAAACGTAGAAAAATCAAAACCCTCCCCATGAGCATTTTCTGCGCACGGGCCTGTTTCAAATAATTGCACTTTCTCTAAAATATCGAAATTCCATTTTATAACGTTTCTTGACCATTCTTTCAGCTTTTAGAATCATGTGATTTTTTTTTTCAAATCGGTTTAAAATTAAGTTATAGTAATTTTTGTAAAAAAAGTCAAAATCGATTTTTCACTTTTTTTTTTGCCCAAATCAATTTATGTTCAATTGATTCAACAAATTTCGTACTTTCACTCACACAGCTGTCTTCGAAATTAAAAAAACGAAGAAAATGATGTATTATAATTTTCTTTTGCTTGTATTTCTTCCTGCGAAAATTGCGAAAAAACGCGTGGGGTACATTTGTACCCCAGTGCAACGTTCTAGGGTGGAAAACGAAAGTGCAACGTTCTAGGGTTCAGTCTGTTGGAATAATTATATCAACCTATAGCAACTTACATTTCATTGCGCAACTGAGGTGGTGCCTCCTATTAATTAAGTACCAACACTTTCTTGTACTCAACTCAATTTACGATGAGCCTTACTTACCCACAAAATGAAAAACGAAATAAAATAAGCTATAAGCGTTCGAATGAGTTATGTAAAAAAGTGTCACAAATTGCTATCAATTTGCGAAATCCGACACGCAGTTTTAAAACACTGAATTTTCAATGAATTCAATTCGCAAAGGATGTTCAATGTGATGGCGTTGCCTCATATTATCAAGATATCGGAAATCACACACAATCGAATTTCCTTTTGATTGTTTGGTAGATGGTCCACGCTCAAACATCAATTGGCAGTTCTATTTTTATTTAGAAAGTTTGCAACCAACCGGTCGGGTTCAATAAAAATCGGTTCATTTTTTACGGTATCCGGTTCACACGATCCCAAAAAGGTCTATTTTATATATACATTTCCTGCTGAAATGACTCCGAATTTAGCCGGTGCGGCGGTGGTCGGTCAAAAATTAGGTCACGAGACCCCACACTGTCAATTCAACAGTGGCGAACGGAGAAGGGTGGATCTGTTTAATTACATCTAAATTTCTGTTCCATTTCGCTTATTTTGTCGGAGATTGTGATACAGGTACCATAACATAAAAAAACGAAGGCAAGAAATCAAGTCATAATCACCAATAAATTAGCCTAAGGAAAGGTTTCCTCGATTGCAACCCAAGCTGTCTCGAGTCGGTTGTCGGTTGGTGATCGTTGGCGGTTAAGTCACCGGGTCGAGAAAACGTAAGTCAGAAACTCGTTGAAAGTGATTTCCGAAAGCATCGGCACTTGGCTTCGATTCTGGCGGAATTTCCCACAGTAAAAGTGCTAGAATGTTCCCGTTCCCCACGTAAACGAGTGCAGAACGATTAAGAGAACAGTGCAGTTGTGCTTAATCCATCATTTCTTGCGTCCGAAAGAACAGTTCGATTCACTGGCACTGCACTCCGCTGCGAAAGATGAGAAAGTGCATCACACTTCCACCAAAAAAAAAGCTGCTAAAGCAACAAGCGAAATGGACGAAGTTTTCCTACTCTTGCGGCGACGGGGCCAATTATTCAACAAAGTGAAAATTTGACCGGATCTGGTGCACGACCGATGATCGCGTTTGATAACTTTCATTCACCGGGTTTTTTTCTCTTTGGATGTTGATGACCGAAACTATGGCTTGACTGTCAGATTCCGGAACTGGAATCCTACGAACACTTTTCGTTCGTTTGTTTAAAAGCGCCAAAAAGGATTTCTGTAACATTCAAAACAATATGGTTCTGGTCCAGACGTTGTTAAAACATCCGTCATTGGACAATTTTACCATTGGTTATCAAAACACGATTTAATTTCGATTCGGTGGCATCTCGCCAAGACCAATGAACCGTCCCCTTCTTTGCGCTGGAATCATTTGTACCGTGCCAAAACCCTAGTCAAGTTGTATAACTATCATCAATCATTGGTAATGGCACCAATTAACGCTGCAACCGCTGCTGATCGGTGATATCGAAAATTACTGCTCTCGCATCCGACGACGTTGACCCCTAGTTGATGTGAGCTAATCGATATTTTCTTATCTTTATCCAACAGCTAGCTACCAGTCTTACTCGGCAAACATTGAAGGTGAACTGAGCAAACCGAGCAACGGTAGATCTAAGCGAGCAAAAGTCATCAATTACTAAGTAATCGGATAGCACGGTGATTAACTCCGTTGCTTCGTTTCTCTTCCACCGTATTGATATAACGGTTGACAGTTTCGATTGTTGAATCTTCTTCTTCTTCTAATTAAAGTGGTGCATTGCATTCATTTGCGGAACATGACCAGTGATATCCCTAGAGATTACGAAGTTGTGTGCTGATATTGCTAAGAGATTTGCACAAATTATGGTACGCTTTCATGAGAAGGAAGGAATTCAGAATAATTCCAACAAGGGGTTCAATTTATTCTGACACATCATAAATGCCTCTTAGATAAGGATCTACTCTTTTCGCGACTGATTGTGACATGAACGGCTAACATATTCATCAAATTAACGTGACATACTTTGTGCTTGTCCCTTTCGTCAGCAATATTAAACCAGCACCTAATCCCAGTTCCGTCAGTCCAATCATTGCAACCATAATACGAAACGTTGAAATTAGAAACACCAATCCTACCAATCCTGTAATCGCATTTGAAAAGGCATTGATCTGATCGCCAAGCTAACGAAGTGGAATGAAAGTGAAACCAACCCAACCCTTGGCTTGGGCAGTAGAACGAACATCTTTCCTCGTCCAGCAGTGCGTGGCGGGTGCTAGGGGGATAAGATGAAAGAGGTGTCCGAGTCCGACGGGAGACGCATCATGAATTTAATTACGCTTTGGCTGGACGGAAGGCACTGACTGATGGGTGGAACGTTGTTAGAATCGCAAAGACGGTGCGACGGTGGCCATCGTCGTGAATGCGGAATAAAGATGGGTACTTTCATCCAGCGCGATTGGTCAATGATTGGTCATATTTATAGTTATATGTATCTCCGCAATTAATGCGGTCACCATTAACTCGAGCGGTGATGCTATTATGTGGAAGAATTACACCCAAAACTATACATAGTATGGTTTTACATTTCTTACAAAAGAAATGTATAGGATTCGCTCAAAATTTGACAACTTTTTCCGAGACCCGGAGGGCCGAGTCTCATATACCAATCGACTCAGCTCGACAAATTGAGACAATGTCTGTATGTGTGTGTGTGTGTGTGTGTATGTGTGTATGTATGTATGTACAAAATGTCTTGTAATTATATCAGCAATGGCTGAACCGATCTTAATGAAATTAGTTTCAAATGAAAGGCCTAACGTTGCCATTTGACACTATTATTTTTGATTTTCGATATGTTGTTTACTTTATGAGATATGGGCGATTTTGTCAAAACAAAGCAGGTTTTTTGCAAATAACTTTCGAACAATACAATATTGTCCCACAAGCTGCACATGAATAGAAAGCTTGTAATACCTTTCTAACAAGCTATAGATTGTTTGAATCCGTGCACGAGCGGCGGAGATATTAGACATTTTATATTTTTAGTCCTCGCTTACCAATTTCCACAAATTAAAAATGAAATTGTTTCATACAGAGTATTGCTTTACTGGTGTTTTAGGGGCAAAACTAAACCGATTTTGAATATCGGGGTATGAAAACACATCTACGTGATTCAAGGAATTCGATGTTGAGAACATTTTGTGAATTACCTTTATAATAAATGAACTATTTCTCAAAAATCAATATATAAGTTCACTTCAAAGACAAAATAATGTGTTGATAAAGAAACAGTGAGTTCTAGTATTTATCCCTTGGATTAGGCATTGCGTTCAATCATGAGGTAAATGTTGGATGGTATATCAATACACAGATCAACAAGTAATTCACCTAGTAGTGAGATAAAAGATTTCTAATATAATTATACTTGTGGCGTCACCGAAAGCAACTGTATGTTTGAAGCCCAAAAATCTAGCGAAAATTTAGCTCTTTTGCAAGATTTAGGTTATACTGGTTATGGAGCAAAAATTACTACTTACATTATTTATGATAAGAATGTAAGAATCAATATATCATAATAATATACCTATAAAAATAATGTCACTGCATTAACCATCATTTGCCATTCCTCACACGCCCCCCCCCCATCTCTCTCTCACTCTCTCTCCCTTTCTCTCTCTCTCTCTCTCTCTCTCTCTCTCTCTCTCTCTCTCTCTCTTTCCCTCTCTGTCTCTCTTCTATCGCATCTATCTAGCTATTTCTGTATACATTTCTAAGTTGTGTGATAAGATCTTCTGCCAATCTGAAATATTTATTAATTGTAATTGCAAAGGTTTGAGAAAACAAAACTATTTTTTGTCTGCTGCTACATCAACTCAACTTTAATTCAATTGTATTCAAAGCCTGTATCTACACTATAATTAAGGAAATTCATGGCTATATCAGAAAAATATTTGGCTTAACTGGGTAATATGAAAGTTTGACGATGGAAATTTTCAAAAGAGACATTCCACGTGCGATATTTAAACTATTCGTATCTCTATTGAATTTTGAATGAAATATATGCTCAAAGACTGAAAGCTGAAGCCAGGATTTCGAAGACAAAATACATGAGAGGAAGAGGTTCTAGAGACGACAATGTGAACCTCCCACCCGAGTTCGGATTGACGGTGACGAATTCATGTATTTGGGCTCACTGGTAACCGACGAAAATGATAACAGCAGAGAAATTCAGAGACGGATCATAGCGGGAAATCGTGCCTACTTTGGACTCCAGAGGACGCTCCGGTCGAACAAAATTCGCCGCCGCACGACGTTGATTATCTTCAAGACGCTGATTAGATCGGTGGTCCTCTACGGCCACGAGACCTGGACTATGCTCGTGGAGGACCAACGCGCCCTTGGAGTTTTCGAACGAAAAGTGTTACGTACCATCTATGGTGGCGCGCAGATGGAAGACGGAACGTTGCGCAGGCGAATGAACCATGAGTTGTATCAGCTGCACATTCGTTGTATTGGTACAAACTTTCATGAAAAATAACGGATCAAAGACCAAAAATATCCACAAATTAGATCCAGGAAAAGAAGTCCCCAAAGTACCCACTCTCGATGGGGGATGCAACTACAATGTGTCTTCTAACTTATCGTCGTCCATATTTGGATATACTGAGTAGTTTGAACCATTTCTTTTTCACAATATTGGTCTGCATAGGACTTATTTATCCATATTTCCTGCACGAGAATTCCGAACGAAACAATACAAACACGGCTTTTATGCAATCGACATAGCCTAGACATTTCACACTATTTACTTCAATGCAAATAAAAACTTTGAAATATCTACCTGTCTCATTCACGAATCGCATTCTCCCTCTGTCGTTCTCTGTTCAAGGGGCTTGAAAGCACATGTGACCTTGTCTCACTTTACTATATTCAATTGCGCGTTAAAATACTGGACCAGTAAATTCTGTTCTGCACATAAATCTTTTTTCGGGAATATGTGACCAAAAAGTAAAAGTAAAGAAGCATGAAAACAAAAAGAATAAAACCAAAAAAAGATGGAAGCCCTAGAAAGTCCATTCCATATTTATTAGCCTTTTCTCAGAAGATGGGATTTTCAAAAACATTTCAAAACTTTCTGATGCAATGGTTTTCAAATTCGTATAATCCGGTTTATTCATTTTCTTTATTCAAAAATGTGTTTGGCTTCAAATATATGACCATTTCATTTTAATTAATTATTTCATTCCGCATCTTTTTATTCGTTTTGTTCATCTGCGTTCACTTTACTTATTTTATTCGTTTCATTCTTTGGATTCACTCTGATCAGTTTATTCTTTTTGTGCATTTTACTCATATCATTCATTGTTTTCATTGTATGTATTTTATTAATTTTTTCCAGTTTATTAATTTTGTTCAGTTTCTTCATTTTAATAATCTGACTACTTTTTCAGTTTTAATCATTTCTTCCAAATAATTTATTTGATTCAATTTATTTCTGTATATTAATTTATAACCTTTTACTGTTGTTCAATTTTTCATTTTAATCAATGCATTTAATTCTGCTCATTTTCTTCTTTTTATTCATTTTATCACTTCAGCTCATTTTGTTTATTTGATTCGTTTGTTTTATTTATGCATTTCATTTATTTTTTACTTTATTCATTTTGTTCATCCATTCTTTTTATTCATTTGATCCATTTCACTAATTTGATTCATTGTATTCACTGGATGAATTAAATCAATTTGATTCATTTGATTCATGTGATTCATGTGATTCATTTGATTCATACGATTCATTCGATTAATTTGATTCATTTGATTCAATTGATTCAATTGATTCATTTGATTTATTTGATTTATTTGATTGATTTAATTCATTTGATTCATTTAATTCATTTGATTCTTTTGATTCATTTGAATCATTTGAATCATTTGATTCATTTGATTTATTTGATTTATTTGATTTATTTGATTTATTTGATTCATTTGAATCATTTGAATCGTTTGAATCATTTGAATCATTTGATTCATTTGATTCATTTGATTCATTTGAATCATTTGATTCATTTGATTCATTTGATTTATTTGATTTATTTGATTCATTTGAATCATTTGAATCGTTTGAATCATTTGAATCATTTGAATCATTTGATTCATTTGATTTATTTGATTTATTTGATTTATTTGATTTATTTGATTCATTTGAATCATTTGAATCGTTTGAATCATTTGAATCATTTGATTCATTTGATTCATTTGATTCATTTGAATCATTTGATTCATTTGATTCATTTGATTTATTTGATTTATTTGATTCATTTGATTCATTTGATTCATTTGATTCATTTGAATCATTTGATTTATCTGATTTATCTGATTCATTTTATTCATATCTTTAATTTTATGCATTTCATGTTCAGTCATTCGTTTTATTTCATTCAATTTGTTAGTATGAGTCAATTTATTCTATTAATCTTATAACTATTTCTAAATATAATCTTAATTTTTATGTAATAACCTAATCTAATTTGATTCGTGTATTTGGATCAAAATTATAATGATTTCCATTAATCTTTCTACTCATTTTATGAATTTAAAAACCTATTGTTTCATTTTTTGCTTTACTTTTTTTTCGGTCGTTTTGTTGATTTCTATAATTTATTCAGTTTATTCGAGATTTTATTCGTGCAAGACTAGAAACTGTTTTCATCCCACCTCTAATTGGGTGCCTACTTATCGTGAGTTCTGCAAACTAATCCAATAGTGAAATGTGTAAGAAATGTCTCATCTCACTGCTAGGTGGATTAAATCGGTTTTTAATTTCAAGTAGCATTCGATTCCAATATTTATTTACTTATTTTTTATTTATTTATTTATTTTTATTTATTTATTTATTTATTTATTTATTTATTTATTTATTTATTATTTATTTATTTATTTATTTATTTATTTATTTATTTATTTATTTATTTATTTATTTATTTATTTATTTATTTATTTATTTATTTATTTATTTATTTATTTATTTATTTATTTATTTATTTATTTATTTTTTCATTTATTTGCTTAAGAGAGATAAACTTAAGGGGAGGTTTTCATTCAAATGACATTACATACACGAATTAATTGTTTTTTTGTTAGAGCAAAATTCCAAGTATCTCGAAAACTATTGCATTTTGGAAGGTTTTTGTTAAATTCATTTTGATTTAAAATGATACTTAGAATTATATTCTGTAATAAAATTACAGTTTTGTATGCCAAATAGTATTTCATTTAAAAACATGTGAAAAGATATTGCTAGAAAAACTTTTTTACCGATTAGTTCTCCATCATGCAATTACATTTAAAATGTTTTTTTTTCTTTTTAGGTTTTTATTAACAAAGTATAAAAAATTAAAAAATGTTTTTTTTGGCAATTTAAATTTTTAAGAATTTTTTTTGTTTTTGTGAAAAATGACAACTTTTTTTTTTCAGTGTAGGGGAACCCGGGGCTATTCGGACCTGCTTAAGCAAATCGCCCTTTTAGGTGGATAGATGCGAAAAATGTTACCGGTCAAAAGTCCTGATTGTTAGTTTGAAACCTCAGCTACAATTTGGTGCCATAAAAAGTTCATTTGCACCACTCAATGGCAGCGCTAGGCGACGATTTGCAAACTTCTACATTTTTCAGCCTTTTACAATTTAGGGGCAATTCAGACCGCCATTTTTCTTTAATTTTTTTACGATGAAATTATGTTTAGCTATGAACTAGTTAGAAGAGGCACTCCTTAAGAAGCAAAAAAAAAATTTGCTTTACAAAAACTTAATCTGGTATGTCACAGCTGCCGATTGGCGGCCCATGTATTTTCTTTGCTGTTGCGTGTGCAATGGTGCGCGCAGCCGCAAGCCGCTGAACGGTGGTTGACAAAATAGGGGGACCCCCTAGCCCCGTACGCTCATATCGCACAAAAGTGGTGAGCGTCTCGAAAATATCTCTGTTTGCACCCAAACAAAAATCATTCCATAAAATAGGAGCCTCAAGCTTTCCAAAACACCAACCTTTTATTTTTTTCACTTTTATTTGTTGCTTTAATCACAGTTTTCCATTATAATGATTTTTGTTTTGAGAATGGCAAAACAACGAAACACGTTGTATCTCCTTTCTACAAAGAACAAAGAATCAACTTCAGCTCTCAGAATTAATATTTCAGGATAGCGGTTCAACGAATATGTACGATAGTTAGAAAGTCTTGTTATTTTCTGAGAAATCGAGGGGGTCCGAATTACCCCCACGGTCTTAATAGCCCCGAGTTTCCCTATATTTTTTTTTCGTACAAAAGTATTCATTCCCTGTAACTCGTTCACAGATAGTTTTGTTGTATAAAATACGGTTATCGAACAACGTTTTTTCGAAAATGCTGCATGTAAAATGTGTTACGCCCTTTTAAAAAATTGCTCTTGAATCAAAATAATCTTATTGACTGTGGAAAATGTTTAGTTTTCCATGTCGGTGAAACGTGAAAAGATGGTCGGTCACGATTTGCGGACGGATGTTCGTGGAATTCCGGTGAAATCTCAAACTTTGAGATCGAGTTTTTAGCCCTTTTTCCACTTCAAGACTTAAAAAGGTGAAATCGCGACTAAATGTCAGAAAATTTGAATTTTTCCGATAAAGAATATACTTTAATTGTGTTCCTGTGAATTTTCCACGTTCAACAAATTGATTCAAGAATAATAGAGAAATATGCACGAGAAAATGATAAAATTTAATATGAATGATATAGGCCCTATAACCCCAAATTCTCGTATTCGGACAAAAGTCAAAAAGCTTCCGTTCGTTTTCTGAGATTTTTCCACATTTGAAAAATTGCAAAGTATGATTTGCATCACGGACCAGACAAAATATTAAGAATAAGGGATTTTGGACTCTAAATGACCCAGTACCCCACTTTCCCGTATTTTTCGAGAAACAGAAATATATTCATTCAAATACTAAGGTTATTTCCTTTAAAAAGTGGAATGAATTAATGGTAATTTTATGAGTTGTAGCATTTAATGGATTTTTTTTCCATATTTTCCGGGGGTCTAGAATTGTCCAAATGATGTGAAATTTGGCGTTTGAGCTTACTTTGACAGTTGTCACAATATGAGAATTCAAAAGATTTTTTTTTTGCAATACCCTACTATTCAGGTTATTTTTTGTGGCTGCCCCTGTTAGCTTTACATGGAAGCGGATCCTACACGAGACAGAAATCTCGTCAATAAATATATTGACACGAGTCGTGTCGTGTCACACGACTGCTTCGATCCATCAATCCCATTGAAATTCTACAGAATCAATATTTTCAAGATGACCTTACACCATCAATATATCGATCAATACATGATTTATAGTCAATATTTCTGTAGAGTCTGTACTAAAGCGGGGTGTACTAAAGCGGGGGGTGCGTAAACTCTCAATAAATAATGGCGCTTAAGCTGACCCTGCACGAAACCAGGATATTGTCAATAAAAATAATGACAAGACAACAACAACACTACAAATCCAATTAAATTCTACATGATCAATATTTTCAAAATAGCTTTACACGATCAATATATTGATCAATAATTGGTTTATTGACAATATTTCTGTTCTTGTAGGGTCCACTTTACACGTTCAATATATTTGTCAATACTAGAACTATTGACGAAAGTATTGAACGCATAATGAAAAAAAGGTGGATTGACTACGTGCATTTAGCGGACCCTACACGAGCAGAAATATTGGCAATAAATCATTTGTTGATCAATATATTGATGGTGTAAAGCGGACCCTACACGGGACAAGAATATTGTCAATAAAAATATTGTCAAGACTGCTTCAATACGTCAATCCCATTTGATTTCTACATGATCAATATTTTCAAAATACCCTTACACGATCAATATATTGATCAATAATCGATTTATTGACAATATTTCTGCACGTGTAGGGTCCGCTTAAGGTCACGGTTAAAATATTGACTCTGTAGTATTTAAATGGGATTGATGGATTGAAGCAGTTTTGTCAATATATTTATCAATAATATTTCTGTCTCGTGTAGGGTCTGCTTTTCAAATGTTTTGACATATTTAGGCAGTATCGTCAATAAGCGAACCCTACACGACCAGAAATATTGACAACGAATCAAATATTGATCAATATATTGATGATGTAAGGGCATCTTGAAAATATTGATTCCATAAGCGGACCCTACACGGGACAAGAATATTGTCAATAAAAATATTGTCAAGACTGCTTCAATAAGCGGACCCTACACGAGCAGAAATATTGACAATGTAGGTCCATTGTTTCGGATCGATTTCTAATTTGAAGAGGAAACATTATAAACGACTGGATCATAAAAATAAGCTAAACGTATTGTTGGAAGATATGTTCCATTGGAAACGCGTTTTTCTTTTTTTAGTTGGCCAGAAATGTAACTCAAACAAATGATTTTTGATCACTTTGAAATTTTTACAGTATATCCAAAAGTGTTTTCTCCGGCGGCGTACGTAGGATTTCATTTTTTATTGCTTAACTTATTTTTAATTAACAATTTTGTGTCGATTTTTATGACATTTTCGGCGTTTTTTCACTTAAAAGTGATCCATTTCGCGTAAAATCAAAATATAAAAAAAAATCCTACGTACGTCGCTTGCTATTGACATAAGGAATCAGAAAAACTTTATTTTTTGACTCTTGGGTAAAAACTCTTTCAAACTTTTCAAAACTCTAAAAGAAGAATATCAGTCGATCAGTGATTAGATCATCATGATTCAATTCATGCAAAATACCTGCTGGAAAATTCATCGGCTTAGCTGAATGGTGCTTTTGAAAAAATGGCTGTGGTTTTTTCATTGCGTGTGTTGCGTACCCCAGCACGGTGTGGTAGTGTGACAAAAAATCACAGCCACTTTTTCAAAAGCACCATTTAGCGAAACCGATAGTTTTTCCAGCAGCTATTTTGTATGATTTGAATCGATGTGGTCTAATAAATCGGCTGATATTCTTTTTTTTTGAGTTTTGAAAAGGTTTAAATGGATAATCCGGTGGCAAAGCCAAACACGATTTTTCCTACCCATACTACCCAGCGTTCAAATCTAACATATGCTCAAAAAAGGTAACTTGAACCTTAAAATAAAATATTATTTTCATATGTAGAAACTTCTTCGAACAAGTCTATCAATGGTTCAGGGGTTATTGAATTTCGATCTTGAAAATGGCGTTTAGAAACACTGTGCGGCGACATTATAAATAATAACAGCGACCACTGCCAAGTATCACACATTAAATTTGGGCGATACACGGATTTTGGCGTTTCTGTGGAACGCCAATTTAATTCGTCGCATCGAAATACTGTACTGACAAAAAATATCACCTCGTCCTAATTAGGTCCATTTTTCTCTAATACCGGGGTGTACTAGACCTTTTTAAACTCTCCGGTCTCATGATAAAATGCGCTGTGCACAAACCGTAAAAGGTGTAAAAAGTAACTTTTGTGCTAGACACTGTACACGCAACCATAAAACCATAAACCTACAGTTCTTTTAACTTAAATTTAGGTACTTTTGAGCTGTGCGTCGCTTTCGCACGTAATAGTGTTGTCAAGAACAAAACGAGAGATTCGACTCAGTCGAGGTCTTCCGTGCAGTAAGGTAATTTTAAGTTGTTTGGGGTATACTCAAAATTAGGTAAATTAAACTTAAATTTAAGCACATTAAACTCAAGGTTGAGTTATTATTTTTCCCGTAGTTAAATGGAAACTATCTTCAACACGGTTTACCTAATTTTACCTTCCTGCACGATACCAAGAGATTGAGTCAAAAGTACTGAATTTTAGGTAGTTTATCGGTGGCGTGTAGTCAGTCGCAAATTGGCTTGGTAAACAAATGTGTTTTTGCCACACCGGTGACTGTTACAACTTTTACTCTCCTTTGATGATTTATGCAATATTTTAGCCATGCTTTATGATATGACGTTTTCCGTTTAAGAAGCATTATTCTCCGAATCGGTCTGTAAAGGGCGAACACGAAATTATTGCGACACCGAAAATGTCATGCCAATTTTCTTATAATGTTTAAAATCAAACCAAAATTTCAGGGTAGTTTTATACATATATTTACTTTAAAAATCAAAAGAAATGTTAATCGATGGAGCCTTGAGTGTAAAATTGATCGCATTTTCGTTTGATGCCCTCCATCAAAGTCTTTACAGTGTCATCCGGTACCAGTTTCTCAGTTTTTTCCATTTTCTTAACATGTCCTTCTCGTCTTTGACTGTCTTCTTGCTCTTCCGAAGTTCCCGCTTCATCATTGCCCAGTACTGCTCCACCGGGCGCAGCTCCAGACAGTTTGGCGGATTCATGTCCTTTGGAACAAAATGGACAGAATTGGCCTCATACCACTCCAGGACACTTTTAGAACAGTGGCATGATGCCAAATCTGGCCAAAATAGCGGAGCTTCGTCGTGCTGCTGCAAGAACGGCAAAAGGCGCTTCTCGAGGCACTCAGATTTGTAGATCTCGCCATTTACTGTGCCCTTTGTCACGAAAGGCTCACTCCTCAGTCCGCAAGAGCAGATGGCCTGCCAAATGAGATATCCGTCGTCCACATAGAACTTGCTCTTGCCGGTGAAAAACTCCAACCCCGGAATTTGCTTTTATATACGTTTCGTCGTCCATCACACAGCAGCCATATTTTGTCAGCATCTTCTCGTAGAGCATCCGTGCCCGAGTTTTAGCCGTCGATTGTTGCCGTTCATCGCGGTTTGGGAAGTTCTGTACCTTGTATGTATGTAGGCCAGCTCTCTTCTTTGCATTCTGGACGTAGCTCAGCGACATGCCAAATGACGGCTTGAGACGTTGGGATTTGCTTTAATCATCCGCTTCACCTTTCCCTCCGTCTTTTTGTTCGCCGGTCCCGGTTTTCTTCCAGCTCCTTTGCCGTGGTCCAACGTCAACCGCTCCTGGAACCGCTTCAACACTCTGGAGACGGTTGAATGGTGAATGTTCAACATTTTCCCCAACTGCCGGTGCGACAGGTCAGGAAATTCCAGGTGTTTGGAAAGAATTTGTTCTCTCGACTCGCGTTGGTTCACCTCCATTTTCGTTGAATCGAAAAACACGACTTCGAGTTTGACAGCATGTGAACAATACACATCAATGAGAAAGTGTGCAAAATTTGGTTGATTTTTACCCAATGGTAAAAAAGTTATGCCCTGTTGAAAGTGTCGCAATAATTTCGTGTTCGCCCTTTAGTTTATTGTTTTCTACCAGCGTTGCAGGATACTTCACGAACCCAAGATTAGTCACAATTATTCTCAACCTAAGAATATTCGCAAGCTTTATTTGTTATTATCAAGTGTAGAATTAAAAAAATGGTTTTTTTGTAAAATGTTCTTTGGGGTCTTAAAAATGGTATAAGTACAAAAATAATAAAATGTGATAAAAACATAAAAATGTCCAAATTCTGCTGAAATGTCCCTTAGGCACACACATTTTCTCGAAACCACCTTTTTGAGCTGGCTAGAAATATATCTAAAACAAATCTGTTTTAAGCGTTTTGAAATTTTCGCAGTATTCTAAAATTTATTTTCCAGCGTCGTGCGTTGGATTTTATTTTTTTTATTGCATGATTCTTTTTAATCAACAATTTTGTGTTGATTTTAATGAGCATTCGTCGTACACTCGCGTCAAGAAATTTTTTCCAAATAATGCCTTTTTCGTGCTGTGGCCCTAAATTAATTGCCGAGACGGCAGCTAGGTTAATTACTCAGGAATATGCAACTATAGTTTGCATTCGCCATCAAATGTTACGACTCAAGCTTAAGCAATTAAGAAATCAGTGCAGAGATTGACTGAGTGGCAGTTTATCGGTTGTGTTCGCATGTCAAACATGTTTAAATTTTCAGCTGCATGGTGCCGTAGGAAAAACACCATAAACATGAAAAAGTATGACAAAGTTGTCGCTAGTTTTGTCCGGAGTAAAATGTAATGTAGTATATGCGGGTGGGGCTAAGATGGCACTTTGGTATTCGTAAGATGAGTCTTACATGAGTGGTGATTAGTGATATCAGAATAAATCGACCTACTTTCGTTACAACGTTCGTTCAGCTCCCATTTAATCGCGTGAACGCTACGACGTCGAACCGTTGTGCTTCTGGATTGTTTACATATTTTTGGTTTCCACCGGTAGCAAACCGTGTGAAACTTGATACTTTTCGTTGTCTGCAGAGATGCCAGATTTGCAGACAAGTCTGCAAATTCGCAGACTTTTAATTTAAGCTGCAGATTTTTTCGATAACGCAGATATTTGCAGATTTTTGGTTACACTAGCTTTCCTGACATTTTTTGTTCTTCCCAGACTTTTAAAATTATTATTGCAGACATTTGAAAAAAGTACCTGGCATCTCTGGTTGTCTGTCAATTAAGTGCAATTCACTCAATAGCAACGTAACGATTTTTTGAGTCTTTATCTTTTCAATAGTGCTGCTGCCTTGATACTCAAGCGACATAGTGTATAGAAAGTGGGGTGTGAATAACCAAAGACTTCGTGACTGGTCGAGTGCCTGCGAAAGATTATGTTTAGTAAATCTGGGCTTTGGGGAGTTGACAGTTAAAGCACTGAGAACTGACATACAAATAAAGTTTTAGACGCGTGTAAGAAAAAAAATTGTGGTTTTGAAATGTCCCAGCAAGTAGCAAGTAGCAACTTGCCACTAGCCGGCGCTTCGATCGGCCAGCAAACGCCGTACGGGCCTTGCGTGCAAACTTGGATACAATGGGGATTCAAGCATGCGAACTTGTATGCGGACTACTACTGTTTGACATTTTTAACATTTTTTTTCCGTTTTTAAGCGATACTCACACTAATAGGATTAAAAGAGGCACAACCACTCTATTTTTCAGCTCGTCTGTCTGTTAACAAAGCTACTTCCAATGTTACATTGTATCATATCTGTATTTATCATTTCGCAGTCGAGGGGAAATTTTGAAGATAAACATCACACACCGCTCCCACCTAGCGGACCGATTCCCTTATCTCACCCCGACCCGAGTAAACACCGTCCGTCGAGCTTTTTCCACCGACTTATTGCACCAGTCGATCAAGGAGAAGATTGCGGCCACACCGGAACGGAACGGGACGGGTCGGGACACGGTGCGCAGTCAACCTACGAACCAGTTTGGCGCGCCGTGATTGCGAATGAAGCCCATGCTCCGTTAACTTTTCCAATCACGCAGAAGCCTTTTCCACCGCCCGGTGAGGTTTCCAAAGTCGCAACCAGCCAATTCCGGTCAATCGCAGAGTGTTGGGGAGATTAGAGCTGCAACCGCTGCGCTCGTAGCACCGAGGGTAATTGCTTTGCGGTGATCCAGGTGGAAATTGCCACCTGAACCTGTCCTACGACTCGTGCTTCGCTCAAGATGCTTTCGCACCACCAACCTAAAAGCTGCGATGATGATGTGTGAAAACCACATTGCCAAACGATGTGATGGCTGTTCTGCAGCAATAGCAGCAGCTACAGCTGCAATCGGTTTGCTTTGGGAAAAACGGGTAAAGCGAATTTTCGTATCATCGTCTTGGCGGGTTGAGTAGAGTGTGAATTTTTCACAAGAGGTGCCCATTTATTTTGTGAAAATCCCAAACGTTTGGTGAAATCTGCGGAAATTGTTAAATAAATCGGACGAAAAAGAAAGGTGACGTTTTGTAACGAGAGAAAAATTTTCAGAAAATTTGATCACCTCAATCAAACTACCAATTAGCTTGACAGTCGTTCGAAGAAAGCTGACACTGTGAGGGTGGAAACGTTACAGGGAGGAAATCTTTCTAGAAAATACACGTTGCGTTATTGTACAGATATAAAAATAAAAGTTTCTCTCACACATGTTGCACGTCGCAGCTCCAACTACCCGTCAGTTGGCATTGGTTCGAACATGTGATAGGGAAAACATTACGGTAGTGGAAGTTAGTTTGAAACTCATTTGAATTTGGCCTATTATTTGCGACAGTTGCGATCTGCCTTGCTTATGTTTCACTTACTCGCAGCGGTATTTTATGTGGGTTGTAAGGTCGCATGTATGTAGGTTGGGAACAGTTTTTAATATTTCTAGAGCGGATTGTAATTATTAACAGGGACACATTTTCAACTGAATTTACAACCCCCCCTCTCTAGTCTGCTCACAGCATGTGCTTTTTGAAATTTAACAATTTCAATGAAATGAGGATTGGGGTCTGTCGTGACCGGAGGATGGATATCAAACCATCTCTCCGGAATATTTTTTTGCGTTTCCCCGGAAAATTAACAGTTGCTTTCGGATATTTGAAACACTCCCACGACACATCCGTTCGTGTTGAAATTAGCCATATAACTATCTCGTGTATTTTATAGTTACTCTAAGCATATAGACTGGCGCTCAAGATTTACACAAGGTGGGATTGTTCTGTGACGTCATCATCTACTTTCAGGTTACTTTTAAGCACAATCATTTGTATCATTTCAAATACTTCATTTTTTCTCTACAGGGTCGTAAGAGTTAGTAAAAAATTCAAACGATTGTGAGCAAATATTCTCTTACAACCATTTTTAGCTTAATTCGAAGGAACTTTTTGAAAATATTCCATCTCGCTAAGATTCAAGTGGGCGTCGGAATAAAATGGATGGATACAAATACAGGCACTTTATACACAGACTAGCGAAGTGTCAAAAATGCAGCCAAACGAGCATGAGGGTTTTGAGAGGGGCAGTACAAAAGGAAGCCCATGCAAAGCTTCCGTGATGCAAGTTTACATTCATGGTTGCTAGTTTTACTGTTTTTCTCTCCGCAAGTCTGTAGTGTCTGTAGATTCAAATAACTTAATAGGAAAGTGATATTCTTTAGTTTCAAGCAGGAGAAAGGTTGTCGTAGTCGCTTTCTCTCTATTTCTATTAGGGTCAGGTTCCTCCAAAAAACTTTTTTTTTTAATTCCATTTATTTTTTCCAAATTAAGCTTTTTACAGATAAAAGTACATATATTAAACTACTTAAAAACATTTTTTATTATTATTATGGCGGCTCTGGAACCAGCTGCTTAAACTCGTCCGATTTGTTGGTGAGTGTCATCATTTCTTGGAAACGAATCATCTGAAAGCAAAAAGCGAAATAGTTTCGTGTATCGAATTGGCTCTGGTCGGTACTGCAATGAAATATTTCCACTGAGAAAACAAAAACAAACTGGCCGACTATTTAAAAAAGTCATAATCAATTAAAAGTTCAAGAAAGGGTCGAAAAAAAATTTGTTATTTTTCTCTGTGGAAATATTTCATTGGTTGCAGTGTTGCCAAGTATGCAATATTTCAAGTTGAAAATTAAATTTGCATTTTTCTCGCAGTACATATATTTTTATTTTTTAAATTATTATACCATTGAGTATATCAGAGATTTTTACACAAAAAGACTTCTAAAACTTCTGTATAACTGGAACCAAGCCGAAAATACAGCGATTTGATACAAAAAATTGTCTCATTTTTCTCTCCGGGTCCGCGGGCGGAAATATATCTCACGCAATTTTAACCTACCTTAATGAACATCTTATGATCCAAGAGCCTAACGACCTGTTCAAAGTATAATCCAATACAAACAATATGTGGAATCGTTAGAAAAATTATACACGAACTTTAACCCATATAAAGTTCGTGTATAATTTTTTTTATTAGGGTAGATCTTAAAACTAAAGTTTTTTTTCCGTTCCTCATTACAAAAGCAAGCGATGTATGTAGGATTTTTGCGATTGATTAAAAAAAGTTAACCAACAAAAAAAATAATAAAATCCTACGTACGTCGTTGCAGAAATCAATTTCATGCATCCCTGGTTGCCAGTAAGTTTTTGATGTAACTAGTACTTGTATTTGCTATTTGCGCTAGTAATAAGCCTCCCATTTTGGTTTAAATGCAAGGGCAATTTGTAAAACAGAATTTAATTGATAAGTATATTGCTCATCAAACCAATTTTATCAATTCTGTAATGACGAATTTCGCGCCAAATCGTATTCAGAGTTGGCAGCACCCTCTCAGATTCTAATGAAACTTTCTGTACATGAAGACTTTATCACAAAAAGCCACTTTGCAAAAATGATCTAGACTGTCTTTTTAAAAGGGCCAAACTTTTGTTTTCCCATTTTTTTTCAAATGGCTATACTCGAAAAAATGACAAATCCTACAAAAAAAATTGTAGGAGTAGATTTCACAAAATCAGTCAAATTTTCGAATAAAAATATTGAAAAAAATCTTCATTGACTCCTACACTGACAAAAATCGATTTTAAAAATTTAAAGTCGATTTATAAAAAAAGCACATTTTTGATTTGGATGCAATTTTGTTCCAAGATAGATAATTATGTTCCCTACCTACCGTCAAAAATTCAAGTTGGGCACTTTTGAGGAAAAAAAGTTATTTGAAAAAAACTTTTCCTTGTCCAAACTGATTTTTTTTCTTTATTATTTTACTGAAAAATGCACTACCAAAATATTATAAGTTTGATGTAATGAAATCATTCCATTCATCATTTATTTCTTTACGTAAATTCAAACGTTCTTGACATTTTTATCACTAAAGGTATGTAACCCCTTAATCAAGAATCCCATTTAAAAGAGTTGATGTCGTTAAACAAATATTCCATTATTACTTTTTTTATTTTCTTGTCTAGTGCTGAGGAATAATCAGAGAAAGAAATACCAACCATAACATCATGTATTGAATTTTACATAATCTTTTTTTTTCGAGAGTTGTCCTACTGGAGCTGTAGAGCTAGGTTCTCGGAAGGGCTCCCCGTCAGAATCACATACTACAATTTGCAGACGAGACAGGCAATGTCGCCCACTAAAACACTGCATTAGGCCAATTGTAGTGGGCCGTGATGTTCTGAATGTGATATTCATTGTACGCTTCAGGTATGTGCGGGCGTAGGGACTCGCGATCGCGTGTATCATCGCGAAGAGCTCGAGCATTTTCTACCTTAACGTGTTCGATCGCGTGTGCGTTTGTATGTCGCGTGTGCTAACGTGTATGTAACTTCGCGTGTATGAATTCTACTTTATAACCGTGTGCCTTTCGCATATTCGCGTGTGTTCTTGGATAATCGCACGCGGACCGTTAATCTAATACTTTATTTTTTGGTGTACTGCTAAAAGAGTGTGAGATCTTCCATATCACTAGAGTGCCCGGTAATGTAGCCATGGAACGTGTTGTCCAGTGGATATGAGCTTTATTTTTTGATTGGTTCTACTGAATGTATGGACCTAAGTTATTAAGACAGAGAGTTGGTTTCCGAACGTGACCGATTCATGAGCGCGCGAAAACGGACGTTTGTAGGTTCGTGTTTGAGACAGTGTTTGAAACTTCGTGAGTGCTAAAACGTTCTCCTTATTACCGGAGTGTTATTAAGTTTGCGTGATCGCGAACGTAGGTGTGCGTTGTTAATCGCGAAGGGCTTAAGCGTTCGTACGTTAACGTGTTAATGTTTGAGACCGCGTTTGGAAGTTTAAAGATGCTACGTTTACTTAACTACCGGGGTGTTTTCATGTAGGCGAAATCGCGGGCGTAAGTATATGTGGATTATTGCAATTACATGGTCGCGTTTGTGGCCAGGTTTGTGTTATCGCGAAGAACACGAGCGTTTGTACCTATATGAGTATAGATAGCGTATAGTAGAGATATATTAATAAAAGGAATCATAACATGCCGAATAAAGAAAAAAGATGCAAAGAGCTTGACTAGAAGTGTATAAATTGAACAATACTATTTTGGTACACATAAATAATGGAAAAGCAAACTAATAGATGAACAAAAGAAACAAACTAATGAAGTAGAATAGAAAAACACATGTAACATGCAATCAAACTCGCCTAAATGCAGCAAATGTTGTATATTTATCATTAACGGCAATTGCATGTTGTTAGACTTTCATCATGCTGTGCTGGCCGGGAATGGATGACTCACGTGCGTCGGTAAATTTATTTTACCCTAATTTATCCAACCCGATTTTCCCGAATGAATAGAACCAGATCACCAGAAGTATTAGCCACTATTCTATCATATACATCAGTTCTGCATCCATTCCCTGATCCAACTGTCACAAATACTCAGACGAATACATACATAGATAGCCATACGACTAGCACATAACAGTTGTACACTAGTACGAAAAACTACGATTATCACAAAGCTACAACTAATAGATTTCTACTTATTATACTTTATTTTTTATTTTATTTTTTGAGGTCGCTTGCCTTGCATTGAAGAATGCCTAAAACTCTGAACTAGGCCCCGTTGAGTGCAGTCCATCATCTGTCCGTCTCGTCCTGTCGTGTCTGGGGCTTCCAGGTTACATGCATTCACCAGACGAGACTAGCTTATGTCAGCTTAATTGTACACTGGTGTCGTAGAATCGAGGCGATCATCGAAATGATAGATCTTACGAGTGCATGCACTTGGCCCAGTCACCTGTCGAGCATTTGTATATTTGCGTGTTTGAATGTTTACGTGTGTATGGGAAGTGTGGTGTGTTGAGATATGTGTGTTACCTGTAATTAATAAGTTAATACAAATAATATTTAATGTGTTCAAATAAGACATGTGTAATATGCTACTTGCAGTTTGTTGGTCGTACATCTCAATTCTTCTAAAACCTGGCGATGGTAGGGAATAGTCATTGTTGGCAGCAATGTTACCCTTTTTTGATAAATGAACTCGGAGAGGTCATCAGAGGAATGTGACGCATGCGACCGAAAATAAATAAAAAAACCTATTTTAATCCACCTAGCGGTGCAATTGTGCCTTTCTCAATCGTGAATCACGAGAATGTGTGCGTTATTTATATTCATTAAAAACTTTTAAATGCATATATTACATTTTATTATTATACATCACATGACTACTATATACAGGAAAATAAATTATTATTCGAGTTCTAAAATTTTGAAAAAGAAAAAACAGCCACGGTAATATTGAACTGAAAAAAGGTGCGAAATCGGCAAAGTCCCAAAAAGTCGATTTTCATAAAAAAAATACACACACACATACATACATACACACACAGACATTTGCCGAACTCGACGAACTGAATCGAATGGTATATGTCACTCGTCCCTCCGGGCCTCCGTTAAAAAGTCGGTTTTCAGAGCAATTGCAATACCTTTCTATTGAGAAAGGCAAAAAGGTGCAAAAGGTGCAAAATCGGCAAAGTCCCAAAAAGTCGATTTCCAAAAAAAAAAAAAAAAATTCGTGATAACATAAAATCTCGACGTTTCATGCATTTTAAAGATGTTTGGCATCAAAAATACGAATTCGATTTTTGAAATTTCATGGGGTCCCCCCTTTGAAAAAAATTTTGAGTTCCGGCTTATATGGGAATTTCATGTGTGACCGGACCGTTCAGTCTATATTTCCGGAACCATACAAGCGATCCGTGCGAAATTTTACAGACATCTGTGGGGATAATAGAGCTATCATTTGGGACTAAGTTTGTGAAAATCGGCCCAACCATTTCCGAGAAACTGATATGAGTTTGCTAGTTATGAAAGATGGCCGCTTTTCCCGGGCACTTCCGGAACCGTCTATGGTGGTCAATGTAGTCAACGAAAGTTTGTTTGGCCGTCGGTGACCTAGAACTGCAAAGTTAAGTTATTTGAGAGACATTTTAGCGAAATTTTTACCTTTTTTGCTTCCATCGGGGTATCGGTTTGAATCACAATTTGCTATGTGATCGCACGCCACAACCCGTAACTCCGGAACCGGAAGTCGGTTGGGGATAAAATTTAATAGCCATTTACGGGGACGCAATATCTTTCATTTGAGGTCAAGTTTAGTCGAATCGGTCTAGCCATCTCCGAGAAACCGATGTGACTGTTAGTCTGAATTTGGATACTTCCGCCGGGGTTTCCGGAACCGATGATGGTGGCCAATGCGACCAAAGAGACTTTGAATGGCTGTTAATGACCTAGTACTACAAATCGAAGCAGTTGTGGTCACATTTTGGAAAAATTTTCACCATTATACATTCATTGCAGAATTTCTTAAAATCGACGTTTTCTGCGTGATCGTACTCATCACCCTGTAATTCCGGAACCGGAAGTCGGATCCATTAGAAATTCAATAGCAGCCTATGGGAACGTTGCACCTTTCATTTGGGACTAAGTTTGTAAAAATCGGTTCATCCATCTCTGAGAAAAGTGAGTGAGATTGTGTTCGCGTACACACACACAGACGCACATACACACACACATACATACACACACACATACATACACACACAGACATTTGCCGAACTCGACGAACTGAATCGAATGGTATATGTCACTCGGCCCTCCGGGCCTCCGTTAAAAAGTCGGTTTTCAGAGCAATTGCAATACCTTTCTATTGAGAAAGGCAAAAAGAAATAAAGAGAAGAGTTAGTATTATTATTGAGTATTATTTGCACAACACACATGTAATATGCAATAAAACTACTTGGAATCGTCTAAATGCCAGAAATGATATATATTTACTATTAACGACAATTGCATTCCGTTAAAAGTTTCTCATGTTATGCTGACCGGGAATGAATGATTGATGTGCGTCGGTTAATTAATCGTACCTTCATTTATCCAATCTGAGTGAGTCGAATCGAATGCACGAATTGAACACCGGTAAAAAGTGATCCAAAGAAAGATTGCCCACTATTCTATCATATAAGCCAGTTCTGCATCCATTCCCTGACCCATATGTCACAAATACTCAGACGAACACATACACAGATAGACATACGACTAGCACATAATTTTACACTAGTACTAAAAACTACAATTATTACAACACAACTAATAGGGTTCAACTGTTATTTTTTTAATGCGCCTGTGCACGTTGACGAGGTCGACCGATAAATCGACACACAATGACTCCCACTGCGAGCCGTGCTCAAAAAGACAGCCGTTAAGCTGTTGAACAATGTCTGCAAACACAGCCCACAGAAAAAGTCAATCCACGGTGACCCGTCAATCGGCCACGCCAGTGTGCACAGGCTCTTAGCTGACTGTTAGTTTGGGCTGGTGCAGAGTATGAAATAACACAAAACATAAAAAAGGCCCATAAGCCCTCTCAGTCTCCTCAATGCACCACTATCGAGGCGTAATGCAATAACCATCTTAAAGCAGTTGTCTGCTCAAATATGCTTGAAGATGTTTGCAATACCGTCAAACCCGTCAACCTAGGAGAGGGTATTGAATTTTACATAATCATTTATTTATTTTTATATTATACATTTGTCTTAAAACTATCTTCATGCATGCTATTTTGTATTATTTCTATACAAGGAAAATATTTTTGATTCATCATCTGAATTAGAATACCTTTTCGTCTCTACTTTGCCACCAGGAATAGGCACAAAACTGTGGAGTTTTTGAGTTCCAGATATTGTTTTGGCGTTATTATACAGGTCTTAGAGTTCTTCTGATATTTTGTTGTGCTGTTCAGTGAATATGTAGCAGAAAAATAATTTTGTAATATTTTTATCAGTTTGTTCAACTGTCCAGTTATATAACTCTTGGGGACTAGATATGGTACTTCCATAGTCGCGAGCAAGACTAGCTTTTTTGCCATTCGCTTGAGAGTGCCAGCAATAGCATCACAGGGTCCTTTTCGATGGGATGCTGCAACAAAATGCCATTCTGCGATTAAGGTTGGAGAGAGAATCGGCAAAAATCAAAAACGAAAAAAGCAGTTTTTTCCACACCGAGTGTTAGATCTTCATAAAAATCAATCAGCAGTACTGTAACAATATTTTACATAAACTGATTGATTTTTATGAAGATCTAACATTCGGTGTGAAAAATAAACTGCTTTTTTTCGTTTTCGATTTTGGCCCATTCTCTCTCCAACCTTAACTCATACTTTGACTGGAATCTACACAAGCTTGCAGAGTTTTTCTTATTTTTGTATTGTGCTTCTGCTTCATCAGACATAAAATAAATTTTAGAAAAGTTTGTCAATTCTCGACAAATATATGATTACGGCCTAAAAGCCAACTGTCAAAATCCACTTTGAATGGATATTCCGGACAAACCGTTACACGCCAATCACAGATGTTGGTAGTAAACGAAAGAGAAAAGTTTTCTCTTTCATAAACTGTTGTGAACTGTGTTTGACTAGTAACGGTTTGTCTGGAATTTCCATTCAAAGTGGATTTTGACAGTTGGCTTTTAGGCCGTAATCATATGTTTGTCGAGAATTGTTTCATAAAATTTATCAGTTTTGAGAGGAATAAATGAACTTCAGTCTTCAAGTCTTCTAGTCTTCTTGTTTTCCAGTCTTCCAGACTTTTACCAAATTCGTTACTGATACCTTTTGCATGTATCAGGCAACTAGTTGCTGGGAAAATGGATTCTGAGATGATCATGACTTTCATTGGTTTAGTTTTCGATAAAAATACACTGAAGAAAAAAAATTCAGTTTGAACAAGGTAAAGTTTTTTTTCAAATAACTTTTTTTCCTCAAAAGTGCCCAACATGAATTTTTGACGGTAGGTAGAAAACATAATTATCTATCTTGGAACAAAATTTCATCCAAATCAAAAATGGAGTTTTTTGTAAATCGACTTTAAATTTTTAAAATCGATTTTTTTCAGTGTAGGAGTCAATGAAGAATTTTTTTTAATTTTTTTATTCGAAAATTTGACTAATTTTGTGAAAACCACTCCTACAACATTTTTTTGTAGGATTTCTCATTTTTAGACTATAGCTATTCGAAAAAAAATGGGAAAAAAAAGTTTGACCCTTTTCAAAAGACAGTCTAGATCATTTTTGGAAAAACAATGATATGCAAAGTGGCTTTTTGTGACAGAGTCTTCATGTACAGAAAGTTTCATTAAAATCTGAGAGGGTGCTGCCAACATTTGTTCGAGTTGGCGCGAAATTCGTCTAATATAAAATGAATTTTTGAATTTAACTGAATGGGGTTAATTTGGCACCACTTGCATCTGGTATACTTAACCTGCACAAAGCGTTGCATAACGCAGGGCTGATTTTTGGAACAACTTGTGTTCTTATTCAGCCCTTCGTTATGGAAATTTGCGATATTATAACAGATCGGCTAAACGCGGCGTTTCATGAAGCGCGGCCGTTCCTTACGACCGGGAAAGACCGCGTGGAATTTTGGGTAAATGCGCTAATTCACAGGCTGACCCAGAACCGGGGACGGGACTTGCCGAAAGATGTTTTCTTTTTCTTTTTTTCTGTTCATTCTATCGTTCGTCTCACATAGTCTCTCTTTTTGCCCCACATAGTGTAAATGGACTGGCTGCATTTGACGCTCCGATTTTTTGCTATCTGCATGTCTCGTATCAGCCCAGAACTAATCATTTTGTTGTGCGATTGAAGTTTCATCGGTGACGGTCTTTACTTTTATTATGAGCAAGCTACGAGCGTTGTGCAATGTTTTAATGCCAAATTGAATCATACGAAATACCATTTTTCGACGTTCATTGACGTTCGCTTGCAGACGCAATTAGTTCGATAACTTTTCGTCACCTTCGTCACTGAATTCCAGTACCAAATACAAACCAAAGAAACTCGCCATAGCACAGCCCATTGATGGAAAGACGTCAGTTTTCCGCATTTCTCGCGGACACAGACGACTCGTTTCGTAACATACAACGTCCCAGTTCAGTCTCACGGCTGTAACAACAAACAAAAAATGCCCAACATTGACAGACCTGGAAGCCGAAAGAGAACAAAAAACAAATCGGTTCCAACCTGCAACTGGTTATTTTTATGACATTTACGATTGATTTCTTGATATTTCTTCAACGCGACGAGTAACCGCGAACAAACAAAAGCCGCATCCGTGCCGCCATGACGTCCATCACCAGAGATCGGGTGTCTTGCCGGTGGCAGTACCGCAGCGACGGCTCGTCTTACAAAACTCTACTTACATACATAACACGAGCAAATCATCTACCGCTCCTCCTGCCGGTCCGAGTTGGTGGTGCCCAAGTCCAACCCACCCTACCGCCGCAAATGATCCGTGGCAGTTTGGCATGTTTCGTAAAACTCACTTCTTTCACTTTCACCATCATCATCCAGATCCGGCTGCGGTTGCGGCTGTGCGAATGCGGTGTAATGCAAGTATAATGTGTGTACCTCCGCTCCGCAATGCGCGAGGGCCCGCGCCTGATTCTCCACACCAAAACCTCAGCATCCACCAAATCGTTTGTGCATTTATGAAGAGATACGACGCGGTTGGTCCATGCCGCGGAAAAAAAACTGATTGCCTCCGTCTCCGACTACTAATTGCCGATCGATCATCGCGCAAAGCAGTGGTTCTTTCTCTCCCACTAACTTAAGCGGGGCCTTCGGAGTGGTTTTTATGTGGCTTTACTAATATATGTAGTCGGTGTGTGATTTCGTTGGTTATAGGAGATTATGTTCGCTGCTTGATTTGAACCCAAGTTCACACGTATCTAGTTTGGAAGGATCGGTGGATTGCAATCTTTTAGGGTACTAACCATACATATTTGTTGCGACTTTTCCAGGTTTTGTTAATTTCAACATTCAAACTAAGCACTTGAGAACAATGCCAACCGGTCAAACTACTTTCACACTTTATTGCTTTCTAGAAAGTCGTAGGTAGCTTGAGTTAGTGGGTATGGAGAACCGAAGGCAAGGATTTTAGCTAAACTACCCAAACCAAGGCGAAACTAAAAGTTAAATCTCCCCTCGGGGCGTCCATCATCCTTTCACTTTGGGCAAGCGTATTAGCGTGCCTTTACAGCATCATCATTCTGGTGGTGACTTTAGCCAGTGCACAGAGTGGTGGTCTGCACTGTGTAGACGCTTTCCGGTCAAAGGTTGCAATCTACCCGATTATCTTATACGTGATTTAACATGTACAGAGATACCTTATGTGACGAATTTGTTTAACCTTTCTAACTCTCATTGCCGTAGGCTCTCTGCAGCGCACGAGAAGGACTTTATGTAAAGCTGTGTCTAAAAATGTCAATATAAATACTCTCGGCTCGGAAAAGGACGATTTTTTAAAAGTCAATCACTGGACCACTGTGTTGATTCCTAGTATCTGCTACAAATTTGAACCAAATCGGACAAGTACAGCTACCGGACCAAAGTTCTTGAAAAATGTATGGTATTTTCAACAATTTACATAGAGAAACCCCACCAGCTCCAATTTTTACCGTTAGGTGAAGCTATATGTATCAGATATCAATGCAAGTGAGACTAAGAAAAATATTTTTTCGAAAATTACAGGAAAATCCTGCTCTCGTTGGAGAAGTTGTAATAACCTGAATAGTGGTCGCAGTGGTAAAGTTGTCTCCAACAGGAAAACAAAAATTGCTTCATGTATGTTGATGAAAATTTGGTTCTATGGCATACGTAAGCAGCGTCCACCCAGCCAGTCATCCATCCAAACACCCAGCTCGACGAATTAATATTGAATTATGCAATCCTAAATCCTTTCCCCCACCAATAACAATAAAGAAAACGAGTCCGCTTGCTTGGCATTCATCAACGCGAGCAATTGATTTATTATGCCAACTAGCATGAAAACGCCTTGATCGGCATAACGTAACCGAAACGATTCGATTTCGATGATATGTAGCTTTCGGTTCGGAACAACGGATTTAGTTACCGAGTTCGCTCGCACAAACCAAACACGGGTGCGCAAACATTATCGATCTGGTTATTGAAAGCGAAAGTTTCATTTTTATGTATTATTTTCCTGCCTTGCAAGTCCATACGGTTGGTCCGGTTTAATGCCGCCATTACCGCCGCTACCTTTGCCGCCGCCGCTACCAGCAAGATCCGCTTTCGGAATCGAGAGTGAGAGCAAAGTGGGAAGCATGTTAAAAAGGCTCTGCTTTGCACAGACCTACCCCCCCCCCCCCCCCCCGCGCGCTTGATCATCAAACTGCTGGGACACTTTGTTGGACCCTTTTGCTCTCAAAAATTCAAGCCGCTACTGATCAATGAAATCAGCGAAACGGAGTCGAACCGGGAGCAACCAAATACATAACCGGACAAAAACAGCCACTTACCACTGAAATGACCGGTTACCACGAAGCGAAAGGTGGTTGAACTCTTCCGACAGGCTCCGCGCTCCTATGTCTTTTATGCTGTCCGGCAATGTAATGCGCGGTCAAGACCGGGCGGTTGGTGGGATTCAGCGGTATCAGGATGAAAGATAGCAGATATAAAAGTATGCTTTACACGCAGCAAAAGCCGAGCCTGGTACCGCTGCTACCGTGGAGTACTCGAGAGCGGTTTTCGGATGGAAAGTTATTGTGGCTTGCCCGTACGCATAACTACGCTTTCTGACGTAGCCCAGAGGTATGATTAAACTCAAGCCGATTGGGCTGTCCGCCTTCGGGCATGGTGATTCGATGCAAGCGCTTTGATAAAAAGTGTTCGATGGAGTCCCTAATCATTACAGGTAACAAATAGGATATTTCGGCCTAAATGACTCGTTAAAAAACTTTGTCTGATGTATGAATCGGGTATCGTCTTAGATCCGTCATTGATGGACAGGTATCTGACAATTTGGTTGACTATGGACTGACCGTAACGTTGTTTGGCCGAATGTAGTTTCATTGGTTGTTATTTGATCAAATGACCATTGAGAGAGAATGATGATTTTGTCGTTTGGCCGAATGTCCGTTTAGCCATACGGCCATCCGTCATATCGCCGTTTGGAAGAATCATCTTCTTCCAAATTTGTGGTATTTGAAAAAAGGTAGAGAATGTTGACGTGAAAGAGCGCGTTTAGCGTACCACTAACCAAACAAAATACAATAATGTCTTTCGTGACGTGCCGTGTAGCTATTTGTTCCTTTTTCTATTTCTTTAACCAAAGATACTTAAATATTTTTGTAACACAACACATCTGGACACTCGAAAACCAACATATGGAACTATAATATAGATTTGACAAAACATGCTCTATTAGTCTATTCTCAACCACCAAAGGCATCAGTCACAATACCAGTGTGCTCTCTGCTGCTACCCAAGCCAGCGCAAGCAGTTGCTTTTTTCTTGTGTGCTTTGTCTGAAGAACAAAGGGAACCGTTACTATTATTCTATCAAGATGACTGAGTCTCGACAACAAAATCATATTCTTCGGGCCAACACGGTGGCCATTGACTTCCGGTCTTATCGCATAAGACCGAGTATTGGTGATGTGGAACATTTGCTGAAGGAGAAAATGCAGCTTCGGTTTTCAGACGTCAGTTTTATTCAGTTAGAGCACGTCAGACACGCGGTGCTGATAACGTTCAACAAATTCGACCAGGCAAAAAGATTCATTTCGCAAAACAACTTGAAACACGTTCTGGATTGTGACACCGCAAAAATTAAGATCCCTGTGTATATGGATAACGGAAACGTGGAAGTTAAATTACATGATTTGGCACCACGTACTTGCAAAGTGACCATTAAAAGATTCATGTCGTATTTCGGAGAATTGGAATCAATCACGGAGGATACGTGGAGGAACTACTTTACAGGTATTTCAAATGGTGTTTTTGTGGTGAGGATGTGGGTAGACCAACCCATCCCTCCTACCTTACCCTGCAGTACACAACAGAAGGGGGTGATACCATTATACAGTGAACTATATGTACATATCAAGGACAAACTAACACGTGTCAGTTCTGTGAACAAACGGCACATTACGGACAACCCTGCCCAGAAACCGCTAAGAAAAGCTCATCTACAGAAAGAAATACCAACACTCAGTCTCCAATATCATTCTCTGAGCCACAAACGGTTGCCAAATTTGTGGCTGCTGTTCAAGCAATAATGACAACTGCGAAAGCCGCGTCAAGTACCACAAACTCAACAGCTAATTCTAGCAACGAGGGAGCTACTAGCAATGATGGAGGGTTCACGGTCGTGACCCGAAAGGGAAATAAGTTAGGAACAACACCTGATTGCGAACATCAACGCAGTAACCCCGATGATGACCCGGACATGTGTGAAGACGACAAAGATACAAATGATCCCCATGATATAGTTGACGTGAATGCAAGGATTTCCCCGGCACGGAAACGGATCTCCGCGCGCAATGGCAAGTCGCGAGTACGGGATCGATCTTAGCATTAATTGTTTATTATTTTTATTGTATACATCATGTAAATATATAAAAGACCCACGGCTCCGTGAAGCTAACGCCTTGAGCCGTGACAAATAAACGAATTAAAAAAAATGTTTTAATCCACCGAGAGGTGCAATTGTGCCTTTCTCATTTCTCCAAACTATGATTTAATAGCTGGTTCGTACAATATAACATTATGGAAATGTCTTTCATTCTTATTACATTCTTATTCCGGGGACGCAACACCTTTCATTTGAGACTAAGTTGATCAAATCGATCTAGCCATTTTCGAAAAACCAAAATAACCGTTATTCTAAATTTGGATGCTTCCGGATCCGTCGATGGTGGCCAAAGAGACTTTGAATGACTGTTGGTGACCTAGATCTATAAATTCAACAGTTGTGTTTACATTTTGGAAAAAAAATTCACCTTTATACATTCATCGCAGAATTCGTTAGAATCGGGATTTGCTGCGTGATCGTACGTATGACCCTGTAATTCAGGAACCAGAACTCGGATCCACACAAAATTCAACAACAGCTGATGGACCTTTCATTTAAAATCAAGTTTGTCAAAATCGGTTCAGAAAATTCCGAGAAATCGATGTGGACAAATCAACAAATTTTGTTTTGTAACCATACTCTTCAACTCGTAATCCGGAACAAGATGTCGGTTGAAAATGAAATTCAATAGCAACCTATGGGAATATTATACCTTTCATTTGAATCTTAGTTTGTAAAAATCGGTTCAGCCATCTCCGAGAACCCGATGTGGACATTTTAATAACAAATCCGCACATACACACACATACATACATACATACATACATACATACATACATACATACATATATACATACATACATACATAAAGTTCCCATAACTCCAAAGAGGACAAGATCCTCACCAGGAGAAGAAAGACCAGGCGGGTCAAAGAGGCAGACGCTCGAGGATGCTGTTGCTGCCGAAGAAAAGGACGCCACCTTACAGGGTGAAAGCTGGAGCACCGTTGTAGGTCGGAAGGAGAAACGCGGGAAACAGCAAAAAAAGAAGGAGGAGCGAAAAGGGGAGTAGAAGAGGAAATCAGAACCCTCGGCTCGTCAGAAGGCGCCTAAGGGAGAAGCCGTGCTCGTCAAAGCAAATGACGAGACTACGTACGCAGCACTGCTCAAAAAGGTCAGAGAGGACCCGGAGCTGAAAGATTTGGGGGAAAACGTGTTAAGAGTCAGGCGTACCCAAAAAAATGAGATGCTCCTCGAGCTTAAGAAGAATACTACGACTAGTAGCTCTGCCTTGCAGGAGACTATAACTAAATCAATGGGTGGAAAGGCAGAAGTTAAAGCCTTAAGCCCGGAGATGGTAATCGTGTGCAAAGACCTCGACGAAATAACGACGGAAGACGAGCTGAGAGGTGCTATGAAGCAGCAGTGCAAACTGGGCGAGGTGCACATGACGATCCGGTTAAGGAAGGGATACGGAGGAACGCAGATAGCGATGATACGTTTACCGGTAACCGCTGCAGACAAGGCACTGGAGGTAGGTAAGGTTACAGTTGGATGGTCGAGATACCTACTGAGAGCCGCCCCACGAGTAAACAAACAAGCAGAGAAATGCTTCAAATGTTTAGGCTTTGGACATTTAGCAGGGGCTTGCAAAGGCCCGGACAGATCCGGGATGTGCTGGAAATGCGGAGAGACGGGCCATCTTGCGAGAGACTGCACGCAGAGGCCGAAGTGCTTGCTTTGCACCCCAGCGGAAGGAAACGACCATCAGACGGGTGGCTTTAAATGCCCAGCGTACAAGAAGGCGACTGCAGGCCAACGGTGATGGAGATGACCCTGATAAACCTGAATCACTGTGATACCGCACAGCAACTGTTGTGGCAGTCTACGACAGAAACTATGTGCGATGTCGCTTTGATCGCAGAGCCTTATCAAGTCCCCCCTAATAACGGTAACTGGGTGGCGGATAGATCAGGAACCGCAGCGATACAAGTAATGGGAAGATTCCCTATCCAAGAAGTGGTAGAACGTTCCTATGAGGGTTTCGTGATAGCCAAAATCAACGGCATCTTCGTATGTAGCTGTTACGCTCCCCCAAGGTGGACAGTTGGAGCAGTTAACCGAGCAGTTGATCGATCGGAAGCCGGTAGTCATTGGTGGTGACTTCAACGCCTGGGCTGTGGAATGGGGCAGTAGAGTAACCAACACAAGAGGGTGTATCCTGCAGGAAGCTCTAGCGAAGTTAGACGTACGATTGTGCAATGAAGGCTCTGTTAGTACATTTCGGAGAGACGGGAGGGAGTCCATCATAGACGTCACATTCTGTAGTCCCTCATTGACGGCGAACATGGATTGGAGAGTATGCGAAACGTATACGCATAGTGACCACCAGTAGATTCCCTACCGTATCGGCCAACGGAATCCCGCGGCAGTACAGAGAAGGGTGACCGGCGAACGAAAGTGGAAGACGAAAGCCTTCAACAAAGACCTCTTTGTTGAGGCACTTCGGCCGAACGGCGGGACCGAGAACGTGGATGCGGCTGACCTAACAAGAAGGATTGTGGCGGCTTGTGACGCCACAATGCCGCGAAAACTGGAACCACGCAACAAACGGCGTCCAGCTTACTGGTGGAACGAGACGCTTAGTACGTTACGCGCTGCTTGTCTCAGAGCCAGAAGGCGGGCCCAAAGAGCAAGGTCGGAACCAGATAGAGAAGAGCATAAGGCATCGTTTCGGGAAGCTAGGGCCGCTCTAAAACGGGAGATCAGACTTAGCAAGTCAGAGTGCCACAAGGAGCTATGCCGAGAAGTAGACGCCAATCCCTGGGGTGACGCATACCGAGTCGTGATGGCGAAAATGAAGGGTCCGACGACGCCAGCCGAAATGTGTCCGAGCAAGCTGAAGATAATCGTCGAGGGTCTTTTCCCGAAGCACGATCCAACTATATGGCCACCGTCACCGCACGGCGAGGAAGAAGGAACAAACATGGATCGGCAAGTGACTAACGACGAGCTAGTAGAAGCATCGAAGCGCCCAAAACCAAAGAAAGCCCCTGGTCCGGATGGAATACCAAACGTGGCACTGAAAGCTGCGATCCTGGCATATCCGGACATGTTCAGGATAGTGATGCAGAACTGCCTAAATGAAGGCAACTTCCCCGAAATGTGGAAGGTCCAGAAGCTGGTGTTGCTGCCGAAGCCAGGGAAGCCACTTTGCGACCCGACCTCGTACAGACCCATATGCCTGCTGGATACACTCGGAAAACTCCTGGAAAGGATCATTCTTAACAGGTTGACGAAATTCACGGAAGGTGAGCGCGGACTGTCCAAGATGCAGTTTGGTTTCCGCAAAGGAGCATCGACAGTGGATGCAATTCGGATAGTGCTCAAGAGTGCCGAGAAGTCATCTAAACAGAAGCAAAGAGGAGATCGATACTGCGCTGTGGTCACGATAGATGTGAAGAACGCGTTCAACAGTGCCAGCTGGGAAGCCATCGCTGCAGCGCTGCATAGAATGAGGGTTCCCGACTATCTGTGCCAGATCCTGAAGAGCTACTTTCAGAGCAGAGTGCTACTGTACGAGACGAGCGAAGGACAGAAGTCATTGCGTGTCACAGCGGGCGTTCCTCAGGGCTCCATTCTCGGTCCAACCCTTTGGAACGGGATGTACGATGGGGTGTTAACGCTGCAGCTGCCTAGGAAAGTGAAAATCGTAGGTTTCGCAGACGACGTGTCACTAACGGTGATGGGTGAGACACTTGAAGAAGTGGAGGTGTCGGTGACGGAGACAATAGACGCGATCGAGAGCTGGATGAACGGGGTCAAGCTGCAAATAGCTCACCACAAGACGGAGGTGTTGTTGGTCAGTAACTGCAGATCGGTCCAACGGATGCAGATCGACGTCGGAGGGCACGTGATTGCATCGAAACGTGCATTGAAGCAATTGGGAGTTATAATCGACGACCGGTTGAGCTTCAACAACCACGTTGATTACGCCTGTGAAAAGTCGGCGAAGGCAACGAACGCAATAGCGAGAATCATGCCAAACGTCGGCGGTCCGAGAAGCAGCACGAGACGTCTGCTATCTACTGTTTCGTCATCGATACTCCGATATGGGGTTCCTGCCTGGAGTGCTGCGCTGAAAACCAAGCGGAACCGTGAAAAGCTAAACAGGACATTCCGACTGATGGCCGTACGAGTCGCGAGTGCCTACAGAACAATATCGTCGGAGGCAGTATGCGTTATCGCCGGGATGATCCCCATCTGCATTACCCTGGCGGAGGACGTGGAATGCTATTAGCGGAGAAATGCACGTAACGCTAGGAGACAGATTCGAGTGGACTCGTTGGCTAAATGGCAACAGGAGTGGGACAACGCGGAGAAAGGAAGGTGGACCCACCGACTCATCCCAAATGTATCGGCCTGGGTACATAGGAAGCATGGAGAGGTGAACTTCCATTTGACGCAGTTTTTGTCCGGGCACGGATGCTTCCGGAAGTACTTGCATCGGTTTGGACATGCTTCGTCACCCCTTTGCCCGGGTTGTGCGACCGTGCAGGAGACACCGGAACACGTGGTCTTCGAATGCCCTAGATTCGAAGAAGTTCGTAGGGGTATACCTGGTATGACAGCGGACAATATCGTCGAAGAGATGTGCCGTGACGAACATACCTGGGACGCTGTCAACAGAGTGGTCTCGAGCATACTCTCCGAGTTGCAGAGGAAGTGGCGTAGAGACCAACAAGAAACCGCAAATCGGGTTTCGAGAGAAATTCCGCCGCCGGGGAACTCTCCAACTGTGTAGACTAGGTCCACCGCCGGGGACCAGTTGAGTAGTGCGTGATGTAGCACCGAGTTGGGTCGTCGGGGCGCCTGGGAACCGGACGTCAAGCTTCACCGGAATCGCTGAACCGACCTCGACATCCTTCCGGGTAGCTCGTGAGTAGGCTATATCCACCGCCGGGGATTGGACCGAGTAGACCGCGTCGCAGAGCTAGCAGTGGGTCGTTGGGGCGCCGGTGACCGAAGGTTACGCTCCAACCGGAATCGCCGGATAGACCTCAGCACCTACTGTATGGCCCGTTGAGTAGGCTAGATCCACCGCCGGGGACTAGATCGAGTAGATCGGGCGAAACGGAACGAGAGGAAGCCAAAGAGCTCATGAAATTGTGGTGCTAAAACAAAAGAAAAAAAGAATCGGTACCAGGGGAGCCTCCTTCGCCGGGGAACTCTCCGTCGGCGTAAGCTAGATCCACCGCCGGGGACTAGACTGAGTAGACCGCGACGAAATACCACCAGTCGCAGGTCGTCGGGGCATCAGCGAACCGGACGCTCTGCTCCACCGGAATCGCCGAACTGACCTCGACATCTGGTTGGTTGGCTCGGTTTCGGGAGAACTTCTCTCGCCGGGGAATTCTCCGTCGGAGTAGGCTAGGTCCATCGTCGGGGACTAGACCGAGTAGTTCGCGAACAAGTCTGGTGCTCAAAGAGTAAACGGCGTTGAATGGTGCGAGAAGGGAGTTGCGGTGCTAACCGGCACAAGCGAGCCGCAGGGCTCGGTGAATTAGACAGTCAGAAGTTTGCCGCTCAGACTGTACTCGTGTTACGATATGTTTAGATATGTTAAGATTTGACTGTAATATACACCCTAAGCGAAAAACTACAACTGTTATATTTGCCGTAAAACCGTTCAATCAAAACACCCAGCTCAACCGTCAATTCAAATGCTATATCGAATGCAAAAGGCCTTTCGCAAAGCGCCACAAAAAATACCGCAGCGAAAACATAGCACGAAACAGAGCGAACAAAAATCACTCACACAACCAACGATGTATAACGATGGTGCTAGAAACCGCCTCAGCATTTATGCACTGCCGGCAAACGAAAAACGTACGCCGCAGAAGAAGGACGAACAAATTTCACTCTGTTCGTTTCCTAATCCGCAGTAGCGCGGCAAGTGATTTTGTAGTTTTTTTCACGAGCAGCAGCCGTCAGGGAATCAGTTCGGACTGGATTCACGGAGACCGGATTTAGTCCACCAGGCCTCAGAAGCGGTAAGAAAAATAAAGACGCAATAAAAACCAATCTAAAGCTGTGAAATTTCCAGCATTCAAACGACGCTGTCTAAACTGGCTTGCTTCGAGTGGCACGAGACGACGAAAGTGTACGTGAACCACGCCAGGCTGGAAGTAACCAGAAAGAATCCGACAGAGGCAGATCGACTGGCGTTGCGCAATTACAGTGAGAGTGAAGACCCCTTCTTGAAGGGTGAGTAAGCAAGAAGAAAACGCAACGCAGAAGACTAACGGCATGTGCCCGATAGGGTCTTTTTTCTCCCCTTGCTTTCTAGCATTCTGCAGTTTGTAGGACGGTCAAGGTCACAGAGCCAAAAGTTCGACGAAGGCGAGTTGGTGTTAAAAACGGAGGCTGGCTGGACTTCTGCTCGTGAACAAGGCGCATAATTGGAGTGCGGACGGATGGAAAAGGAAGCATTAGGGCTGCTAGTCGGCGAGAACGACGTACCGAAACGCCAACGTCGTACAGGAACGCACAGGAGCGTGGGCAATAGGAAAATGGCGGAATAGTGAGTAGTAAAATGTAAGAAGAGTGCAGTAGGAAGAAGAGAAAAGGCATGAGAAGAGGTTAGGGTGTAAGCATGGTGGAAGAGAGGAAGTAAGAAGAAAGAAGCCATGGTAGAGGCATAGTAGATAGGAGCAATCAAAGAGAAAGGAATAAGAAGAGGAAAAGTGAACATGGGAACGATATATGTTTATTGATTTGAGTAACACACATTCTTTTGATTTGAGTTGGTGCATTTTGTCCTTAGTGTTTGCGTTTGGCTTCGCTTTTGGTAGTTCTGCTCTACCCGCTGCAGGGAACACGCAACACTCGTAGGGGAGGAGTACTAAGCCTCGACTCACAGCCAGCTTTCCGACTGCCATGCAGAGCTTGCCAGTCTGTGTGGATGGTAGAGAATTGGTGGTGTGTAGAGGAGTGGGGCTGTCACCCTACGGAAGAAACGAACTAGTAAGTAGTTGAATTAGAGTGCGTGCTATGCACATAAAAACCCCTCCCCGAAGTAATGCCGTAAGGTAGTGCCGGGGAGGAATCAGGTTCTGGGCAAGAGCAGTGGTTTTTAGCGGGTCGGGTGATGGCAGCCCAATTCCCTGACAATGGGGTTTTTGTACATTTTTCCTCACTCAGGGTTTTTCTGAAATTTTTTTTACTGCTCTCAAAAAAAAAACAAAAAAAAACATACATACATACATACATGCATACATACATACATACATACATACATACATACATAAATACACACATACATACACACATACATACACACAGATATTTTGCGATCTCGGCGAACTGAGTCGAATATTATATGAGACTCGGCCCCCCGGGCCTCGGTTAGAAAGTTGGTTTTTGGAGCAATTGCATAACCTTTCTATATGAGAAAGACAAAAGAATAATATTTAATTAGCTTAATCAGCATGAGTTCAATGTTATCTTCATGTGATTATATTTTGAAATGGTAGTGGAATGGGTTTGAAAGTGGAGGGATTGGGGGGTTAGTAGAGTGGGAGTGGATTCATCTTATTTCGGTATACGGGGTGGATGAAGGAAATGCGGGCATGAGGGTGGTCCAAGGGGAGGGGAGTGATGAAGGAGGGAGGTGTAAGGGCAAGGCGGGGGGGGGGGAGGGGCGACGACGCAATATTCAACTGCATATTTTGCCTTCCATTTGAGACTTGGTTTGAGAAAATCGGTTCAGTCATCACCGAAGAACCGATTTGACTTTAATTGTGGAATATGCCCGGAATTCCGGACTTCCGGCATCGTCGATAGTGGACAATATATTCAAAGAATATTTGATTGGCAATCAGTGATCTAGATCTGCGATTAGAAGTAATTTGGTGACCATTTCAATAGTTTTTAGCCTCTGAGGTATTACGATTGTACCGATTTATATGGGAAATTCCAGTGTATCCTTACTAACCCCCCTGTAACTCCGGAAGCAAGAGTCAGAACCGAATGAAATTCAGCAGCAGTCAATGGTATTACTGTATCTTTCATTTGAAATCAAGTTTGTAAAAATCGGTAGAGAATTCGTTGGGAAATGGGTGTGATATTAGCTTAGGAACTTGGCGGGTTCCCCGGGGGTGTCATGAACCGTCATAGGTGGCCAATGTGGTCAAAGCTGCTTTGATTGATCATTAGTGATCCAGATCCGCAAACTAGAGTAAAGTTACATCAATTTTAATATGTTTTACATCATTTGAACATCATGGTGGTACCAGTTTATATGGGAATTTGCTATGTGACCGCACTATTCAACCCGTAACTCCGGAACCGGAAGTCAGATCAACTAAAAATTCAATAGCAGCTTATGGGAGCGTTATACCTTTCAGATGAAACTAAGTTTGCGAAAATCGGTTCAACCATCTCTGAGAAAATTGTGTGAGTTTAAATGACACACACACATACACACACAGACATTTGCCGATCTCTACGAACTGAATCGAATGGTGTATGACACTCGGCCCTCCGGACCTCGGTTAAAAAGTCGATTTTTACAGTGATTTCATAGCCTTTCTTTATATGAGAAAGGCTAAAACGTTGCAAAAACGCATCTTGTCCATATATAAAATTGTTTTCGATTCTTGTATATTTATAGTTTCGATATATAATTAAGACGACTGCATTCGCTATATTGCTATATTTGTATGCGTACTTTAGGAAAGTTACAATAATGACAAAATATAACTAGAATGCTTGCTCTATACATGAAATGTGATTCTATTGTCTAAAATTTGATTTTTCTTCACTGGTTCGGGTTTTTTACCACACACAATGGAAAAGTTTTTACAAGCTAATCTTATGCTATAAAGATTTAGTTCCACATATTAGTTTGGTCATAGTTTTCTGTCTTCTTTCTACAGATTTTCTTAAATAAGTTTAATCGGATTCGATCACCTACTACAAATGAAATGACCTGATAACCAAGAAGGTTTGGTTCAATATGTAATATTAGATGTTGATTGGTTGTGATTAAACCATACGTAATAAATATGTTTGATTTATTATTACTCTAAATGTACTAAGAAAATAAATATTTTACATTAAGTAGTATAGTCCTACGTCTACAGCTCGTGCAACCCCATAGGGCTGCCCCTTGTAGTTTTTAATCAAAGAAACATCTCTAACTCTTTATGTAAGCATCGGAGCGTCTTAAAATGTTCAACAAAGTTGTGGCGTTTTACAATAACTAAAACATTGCAGAGAACACTGTTGTAGAGAAATTAATGACAAAAGTTATTTACAAAAAACAGATTTTTAAAGGGTGCTAACGAAAACTTCTCATAACAACGAATCGGCTGTAGATAGAGTTAGTATCTTGAGTTAAATTACTTACAATAACAATTTCTACAACTTTGCTGAAGACTCAAATCTCCTATCTCCTTTCAGTAAAAAGTAACATTTCAGAAATGCCTTTACACTTAATTTTGGAACATGACCGTCTACTTCAAAAAATCCGCCTTAATAACTCCAAAAACTTGTCTGTTTAGCCACAAAATAATTAAACGCATGAATTTGCTCATTTTGACCACTGTGCACTGAGTTGATTAGTTGCCCCGACACTGCGGTAAAATACACAAAATAGTCGAAGTTTGGTGCTCTAGGTCATATCGATCGGTTGGCAGTGGGACGAAAAACACTTTCACACTCACCCAGTTGGACCATCAGACCACCGAGACCGGTTGGGAAAGTTTTAATCGTTGCGTTCCTCAGCAGGTTTGAGGAAAAAACGATCTCTTTCCTGGTGGGGCGGCCGGTTGTCGGTTAGGATTATAAATGGGGAAAAGTTTCGACCCGAGCGCCGACACTCTAGAGAATAGAGTAGCAAAAGCAGCCAACGGTTTTTTTTCCTGCGGTACGAGTTTTCTGGTTGGAAAGTGATATTATTAAAGTCTACAAAAGTAGACTTAGAAGTTTACAATTTCTCAATGTGACGCTTTATTCTCCATGTCGCCAGTGTTGCGAATAATTCAATTAAAACCGTCTACAAAGAGAGAAAAGAAAAAAAAAAGATTATATCCTATTTTTATTCCATAAAATGAATTGAAAAATAACTGAACTAATCTGACCGAACAGAAACAAAATAAACAAGCTATTTACGTGGATGGTTAAACTATGCTCCACCGAGCAGAAAACTATGCAAATTAAAAACAAATGATCATAACTTACCTCCTCCAGTGTTCGTACTCTGCACAATACAGCCTAATTGTTGAAAGTAAATATTGCTGATGCTGATGTAGATGGGTTCATGAAAGTAATGAAGGCGCAGTTGAGCCTTTTTTGCTGGCAGATCGAGCCATTTTCCCACGACAAGACCTATTGGATACCGCTAAAAAGTCGCGTGTACATATTTCTTTTCTTCACGTCACTTCATGTTTTGCTCTTCACAACAATGCCCCTTAGCTGTCAAAGCTACCGCGATGAAGACTGTCTGGGGGCAGTGGCGCCATACCGCATTGTATCGTTTTGTGATGATGATGATGATAATGATGATTATGGTTGCGGAGACAGTTTTTTTTTATTAAAATTGTGTTAGGCGATACGACTGAGATTATGTTTTTAGCTGCGATGATGTTTACATAAATAATGTTCGTTTGTTTATCACATCGATGTTTTGTTTGTTGTTTTGATTTGAGATGAAGACAATCGGTTTTAAATTTTACGATCAGCGTTAATTTTTTATTGAATCAATCATGCCTTCATGGATACTGTTGTCTGTAATAAATTTCATTATACTTAAATTCATAGCGAATTCTGCCGTGCTTCACAATAATATCGTAAATAATAATCATTGGTAATATTAAGTTCGCCGGATATCGCGTCGTGTAACACATATGCAAATTTACACTACGTATGCTAAACAAGATATTACGGAAATATTGCAGTTGATAAATGCAAACACTGTTATACTAAAACACATTCAGGCTGAAAATGGGACACGTGTCCCTTCCCTGACCATTCCTAGAACCGCAGGATGCTTCAGATTAGGTTTACCTTGAATCCACTTCCATGGCTAACCACCTTGCTCACCGGTTATTATCGATGAGTCGCTCCCATTTGGTCATTGCCATAATAACCGATTAGGCTCTTGGTGGTAAGCGGCTCCCCCGTTGAATGTATGTTCCCCTTCAAACGGCCGAGTTGAGCGAGTAGATAAACGGGCCTTCAGATACATACTTCCGGTCCGGTGGTGGCTTCCAGCGGACCGAGCCTACCCAGTAAGCACGAGGTGCACGCAGCCTCTGCAAACCACCGTCCAGCCGATGATGCGACGGGCTGGCTGGTGACCGTTATCAGCACGCGCCAGAGAAACGGTTACACCGAGAAGCTAACGAGCAACATTTTGCCAATTTACCGAGCCATCCAGGAGTGTCCGACTGCGATCTCGAACGGTACTTGGAATGATCGTAGTTAAGATTAAATGTTCTGATGGTTGGGTTGGTCATCATGAGAAAATGATTTGTCGAATTGATTTTACAAAGCCAACCGGCACAGTTAGGATTGGTGGCTTGGAAAATGGATACGGTTTAAAAGCGAAGAGGTATGATAGGTCATTTGAGAAGGCTGATGACTGAAGATTGAAGACTGCAGACTGAAGGCTAATTATATACAAATGAATGACGAACATGAAAATGTAGCACAGAAAAAATAACAGATTCAATTCGAAAAAAATGAGATTATTGATGCACCCTTCATGATGTTTAGAACGGTATTGTTGGCAATAATTTCAGAAACTTCTGTCCAATCGGTTTTTTAGGTGGAATAGGTTCACTTAGTTTGTGATGGACTCATTAGAAAATTAGCCACAGCGGTAAATTGCTTGCCAAACTAGCAATTTTTTACCAATTTTTCCACACCTGACATTCGAATATAAATACTAGTACGAAGCCAACAAAAAACGTAAATAAATGATAGTTGAAAGCTTACGTTTGAGGGCAGTCAAATAGTGTGATTAGTTACAAAGCTTTCATTCACTCTCTACGTCGTTTCATTCAACCACTAACATGCCAATGGAGAAATATCACAACTCTTCATATTGCATCCACCGCCGGCGGTCAAATTATCTGGCGGCTCACCTTACAACCTTTCATGTTTTCAGCAATACAATTATGGCGAGATTTCGTAACCAACAACGCCCGAGGAGCGTCGAGTAAATTATGCACTCAAACCCAGTTGCTGTTACGTCGCAATTTCCCCGGTCCGAACGGATAATACGTGAATTTTTCGGCTGGTACTTACCTACATACATACATACATACATGCATAAGCATCAGCAGAACTTTCACTGTTCAGCTGACCGCGGCTTCGCGGTCCATCAACTGAAGCATGAAGGGGTACGCAGTAGCTGACTCGTACCCGAAAATAGCGTCTGCGATTTAAGCGCAACGTTATGCACTTTTGACCGTACGAGGAAAACTCGCGGAGAAAATTAATCAAATTTGGCACGCTCGCAGTGTCCGATTCGGTTCGGTCGGATCCCCGTTCAGCGACCGTAACAAATGAAAATGGCCACAAGAGAAAAGGAAAAGATTTTTATCGAATCATCGGAGATCATCACGACGAAACCAAGCTCAGACGCATGGTTCAGCGACCCGTCAAATTTTGACCAATTTTCTTTTACACTTATAAGCGAAAACAGAAAAAAAAATCAGCTACCCCAAGTCGAAGTGAAAGGACGTGTTAATTATTTTCACCGGAAAATGGAATGAAATTTGGTCGGGCTAATTCAGCTAGGGTTCGTCGCGGTGCGGATGTGGGCGGTAAATGGATTGTCCGCACCGCAACCGCAAAAAAATATCAAAACCGCACCGCTTACCGCAACCGCACTTTATTTACCGCACCGCACCGCGCGGTAATGCGGTAAATGCGGTAAATTATTTATGTTTTTAAAAAATGTGTTGAAAAATTGTTCATTTGTATAACCACATATAATAAAATGTTATTCTTATTTACACGAAATTTAACTTTAAGAGACTCCTCAGAATGTAATGTTTAAGAAAAAATCAACTTTTGCATTTTCTATTAATAAAACTCCGTACATTTAAAATGCAAGCATTATACATTCAAAAACGTTGTACTGCAGTAATAGGAAAACTTTTATTTTAGCAACCCTTCAGTTAATTGAAAAAATGTAATGAAAATGTAATAAGAAATGAGGTTTTTTTTTCTTTAAATTGTCATATTTTCAATGTGTTTGACATATGAAAATGAAATGGATGATTTTCGCATTTACGTAGTAAAAACCACCTTTCTTTCTTAAAGGAATTTCAACAACAAAAATTTAAAGTCGAAATACCAGTACTTATATATAGTAGCGCATATATTCCAATACAGTGAAATAAAAACATTGTATTTCATCAATAAGAACGACGCCATATTTGACGAAAAAAATTGCTCTATACATTACATCTAATCAGGAGTCCGGTCTCAACCGGTACAGAATTATTGAACATTAGAAAAACTGCTAAAAATGTATGATTTGTAACATACAGCAGAAATGTTATTAAAAATAGGGGGTTTTATGGACAAAATATCCCAAAACTCTAACTTCCGCATTTTTCAAGAAACATATGTATTCTCATTCAGAAACTAAGATTACTCCCTTTAAAAATATATGAAGTGTAATTTTCTAAAGGCTAGTTCTAGAAAGTTCTAGCATTTAATATATTTTCCTATAATATTTTCCCAAAGAACCAATGGCAAAAACTTCAATTAAAGTGGACGGGAGTCAAACGATGTGGTATTTGGCAAAAATAGTTTCAAAAAAAGCTACAAAATAGTCTTAACCCTCCAGCACACGCGCCGTTGTATTTTGTGAAACGCCTTCCGAAACTCTAGCGAAATCTTCTTTCAGCAATAGCGGCTGCTCATTCGGGGAACCTCACTCGCGCGAATGTGCTGGAGGGTTAACTGAAAAATATTAGGACATAGTTTGGTAGAAAACTATCGTAAATTTGAATGGAAGTACGCGAAAAAAAGTTATGTAGCATACTTTTTGAGAAAGAGTCCAATAAAGTTGACTCACATTGAATTTACACAGCAATCAAAGAAGACAGAAATACGATGTTGATGAACGAGTGATAGAATAATCATCCTAATTTGGACCTCTCCTTATTTTGGACGATTTAATACATTTGTATCCTTTACTGCCAATTACTTCAAATTCGTTTGGTTTGATGAAAATAATTATATTCTTTGGGTTGTGTTTGAGTCCCAGCATAATTAGTTTATCTGTAATTTCTTTAAATTAATCAAAATTCACAGTTGAAAAATTGATATCGGAAACGATTCATAATTCAACGATTTCCAACAGAAATCGAGAGAAGTGATGCACTTTTAAATTGGATTTAAGAGTAAAAATTTATTGTTTTTAAATGATCTAATAATTTTGTCTCTATTTGGATCTTGCATTTTATGTATTTGAAATGGTTAGTTTGTGAAGTCTTACTTAGAATAAAATAACTAGTGTCCAAAATATGTCGTAAAAATAATGGCGTCAAAATATTTCGGACACAGCTAGATTTTCTTTCGTAATAGCAGTCCGTTTATCAATTTAGAATAACCAAAATTATCACTTTATGAATTTTTTTTCGCGGTGCGGTTGCGGTAAAACCGCGCGGTAAAAGCTCTTTCCCGCACCGCATCTGCGGGAAAAAATGTCTTACCGCACCGCAGATTTTGCGGTGCGGGTGCGGTAAATACCGCGCGGTTGCGGTAATTACCGCAACCGCGACGAACCCTAAATTCAGCTGTGTTAATAAATTGCATGCTTTTTGCGTTTTTCATTGTGCACTCGCTGTATAAAGCTGTTACGCTTATTTAGCGTTTGGATACGATAAAAACAAAGTTATCAGTAGGGGAGAGTGCCTTGGGGATATTTGATTCCCTTGTCATATCTCATAATTTATACGCATAAAGTTATCACAATATTAAAAGAAAATGAAATATTTGGTCATGTATGATGTAAAAAAAACAGTCTGATGTATTACTTTTGGTTTGGAAAAGTTATATAATATTTTAGAAAATATGTGTTCAAATCCATCTCGAAGATCTTTTTACAATTTTTTTTTTAACGGTTGTATGTGATCGTCGAAGTAATTATATTTGAATATTTTCAAGTACGATTACTGTCTAAGGGCTTTTGTCTAGAAAAACACGTTTTTTCGAATAAAAAGTTTCACAACACAGAAAAAATTTAAATTTTGTACACCTCATACAACGGGTATCTTTGATCCCTGCGACACTGGGTACTCTTGATCCCTATCATTAGTTCTCTCAAACACTTTCGAAATGTATAGAAATAGAAAAACATCATTTCCATAATGTACCTGGCACCATTAATTGATCTAAAATGTTTTTTTCCGTGAACAAATATGGTATAAGTTATTGAAGATTCGAAAAGCAAATTAAACAGCACTGATTTGGCTTAAATACTTGACTTGACTTTATACTGTGGTCAAAGTTTGTCGTGCATCTAAAAAGTTAGTCTTATCAATTAATTTGTCAGGATAGGTGATTAGTTGAACTTTCGTGCCTAGAAGTCATAGTGTGCTTTGTTTCTTCAGGCCTAGTAGGCGGGGAATCAAGTTACCACACGTTTTTACAAAAACCTCGTTTTGACATGATTTTCAAAACTGTTCTTATTACTGACAGGATATAGTATTCGGATTTAAACATTATTCATAGCTCTTACAGCATCAATTGACTACAAGCTGGTGAGCTTTGCAATTAAAATTTTTATTTCATTGAAAAGTTATGAGAAAAAAAAAACAAAAGTGGGATCAAGCGTACCCACTCTCCCCTAATGTTTTAATTCGGAATTTATTCGACTCTTTCTGGTTTCGAATGTTCCAAGCAGATGTTTTGCATAATGTTTTAATTTTTGGATTTTTTTTTCTAATAGCGAGTTATTCACCCCCATCGCAAAATCAAAGGTTGTATGAAAAAGTCGACTCAAATTGACTACATAATGTGGCCTCAGTATTTGTTCAATATTTTTGACAGAATTTCAATTCAAAAGTATGTTTTAATTTGCATGTTTTACATTTCTTACAAAGAAAAAGGTATAGGATACGCTCAAACTTTGAAAACTTTTTCCGAGGCCCGGAGGGCCGTATCTCATATACCAATTGACTCAGCTCGACAAATTAGCACAATGTCTGTATGTGTGTGTATGTATGTACATTAACCGATCTTAACGCAACTAATTTCGAATGAAAGGGATAACGTGACAGTTTGACACAATTTTTTTTGGGGCCGTACACAAATTACGTAGATTTTTTTCGACAATTTTCAACCCCTCCTAGTTTTACCAAATGAAAAACCGCGTGAAAAGTTACTTTAAATTGTTATTTCTACAAGTTACATTAAATTGTTATTTCTAATCAATGGGGTTTTATGCCCGTCAAAAAAATTTAAACTTAATGCTACGTCGCACAATTTCTGACCCTACCCTCCCCCTAGTCACATTTCGTTACAAATTTGGTATACCTCCCTACTCCACAAAATGCTACGTCATCTATGCCAGATCCCTTTTGGATATGATGTTTAAATTCTGAGATATGGGCGTTTTTGTCAAAACAGAGCATGTGTTAAGCAAATATCTTTCAAACAAAGCTCTCTGGTGACGCAATATGCAAATAATTAGGAAGTTTTAGCTGATGAAAAAATACCTTTCAAAGTAGCTATCGATTGTCAAAATCCGTTCGCGAGCGGCGGAAATATTAAACATTTTATATTTCTATTCCTCAATTACCAATTTTCAATAACTAAACCTGTTTTAATCCACCTAGAGGTGCTATTGTGCCTTTCTCATTTCTCCAAACTATGATTTAATAGCTGGTTCGTACAATATAACATTATGGAAATGTCTTTCATTCTTATTACACTTGGTAAGTATATATAAGAGCACCTTTTTGCATTCATCGCGGTATCGGTTTGAATCGGAGTTTTCTATGTGATCGCACTCCACAACCCGTAACTCCGGAGCCGGAAGTCGGATGGAGATGGAATTTAATATCAGTTTCCGGGGACGCAACACCTTTCATTTGAGACTAAGTTGACCAAATCGGTCTAGCCATTTTCGAGAAACCAATATAACCGTTATTCTGAATTTGGATGCTTCTGGATCCGTCGATGATGGCCAGTGTGGCCAAAGAGACTTTACATGACTGTTGGTGACCTAGATCTACAAATTCAACAGTTGTGTTTATATTTTGGAAAAAAATCACCTCACCAATTCATCGCAGAATTCGTTAGAATCGGGATTTGCTGCGTGATCGTACGTATCACCCTGTAATTCAGGAACCAGAACTCGGATCCACACAAAATTCAACAGCAGCTGATGGACCTTTCTTTTAAAATCAAGTTTGTAAAAATCGGTTCCGCCATCTCCGAGTAACCGATGTGGACATTTTGTTAACAAATCCGCACATACACACATACATACATACATACATACATACATACATACATACATACATACATACATACATACATACATACATACATACACACACACAGATATTTTGCGATCTCGGCAAACTGAGTCAAATGTTATATGAGACTCGGCCCTCCGGGCCTCGGATAGAAAGTCGGTTTTTGGAGCAATTGCATAACCTTTCTATATGAGAAAGGCAAAAGAATAATATTTAATTAGCTTAATCAGCATGAGTTCAATGTTATCTTCATGTGATTATATTTTGAAATGTTGGTGGAATGGGTTTGAAAGTGGAGGGAATGGGGGGTTAATAGAGTGGGAGTGGAGGATGCGTCAGAAATCCTTCATCTTATTTCGGTATACGGGGTGGATGAAGGAAAAGCGGGCGTGAGGGTGGTCCAAGGGGAGGGGAGTGATGAAGGAAGGAGGTGTGTGGGGGGGGGGGGGCGGTGCGGCGACGGAATACTCAATTGCATATTTTGCCTTCCATTTGAGACTTGGTTTGAGAAAATCGGTTCAGTCATCACCGAAGAAACGATGTGACCTTAATTGTGGAATATGTCCGGAATTCCGGACTACCGGAATCGTCGATAGTGGACAATATATTCAAAGAATGTTTTTTTTTATTCAAATCGTTTATTTGATAAGACACGTTGCGTTAGCTTAAAGGTGCCAATTTTGTTTTGTTTTACATTTTAAATTGCTTAAAACTAGGGAATTACATATTGATTTTTTTTAAATGAAACTAATGCGATTTTATAGCTATCTTATATATCTACACAAGGGGATAATATTATTTTCGTAAGATTAGGGGAGTCATTTAGTTTTTGTGGCAATATGGTTTGACATTTTTATCAGTGAGATTATTGGAGCAAATAATGTTTAACTAAGGGGGACAATTTTTTACGACTAACTTAAAACTAGGAATAACTAGAGGGCATGATTGAATTTTGTAAAGATTCGTAATTATAGTTATTTTTGTGGGTAGTAGAGTTGGGCATTTTCAACGAGATTATATAATATAATAGTTTAAACTAGAAGAGACAAGAAGAGCTAAATGCTTCGTGATGATATTGGGGGGGGGGGGGGGGGGGGTAGGGGTGTTACGGAGGGATTAAACTCGGGTGGCCTTCATCAGGGGAATCATGTACTGGGACGCCGGGTAGTCCTCCTCAAGATGGCAGGGGTTTTTCCAGACGATTTCGTAGTACGGCTCAGATGTGGATCGGCTACATTTCGAGTTAAGCGAGTTATGTTCGTGCCGTAGGTCCCGTGTTTGTTGGCTCATTCGATACAGATGCTTTGATACAGGTGGAAGAGGGTTCTGAGAATGATAAGGAAAATAAGAAGAGGCAGTTAGACTTGTATATTGATGGTTTTCACAAAGGTGTATATAAGGGACATATAGAGGACATCGCGGCTTGCCAGCACATCTCGAACCGGGACGTTGGTTGGTCTTCCTCGGGCCCACAGGGTATCCATTAGCCGAGACCTAGCGGAACTGTACTCGGTGCACGCCCAGACAATGTGCTCGATGTCGTGATAGCCGTCGCCACAAGCGCAGATACCACTATCCACGAGTCCAATACGCCGGAGATGTGCATCCAATGGTAATGGTTTGCCATGAGTCGGGACATCACACGAATGAAGTCACGACCCACATCCATCCCCTTGAACCAAGGTTTCGTCGATACCTTAGGGATTATCGAATGTAGCCACCTTCCCAGCTCTCCACTGCTCCACGAAATTTGCCAACTTTCGAGGGTTCTCTGATGAGTAATACTGAAAAATTCGCTGAAGCAAATTGGTCTTTCGTAAACGTCTCCTTCTAAGGCACCCACCTTAGCTAAGGAGTCTGCCTTCTCATTGCCCGGAATGGAGCAATGAGAAGGGACCCATACCAAGGTAATCTGGAAAGAGTTGTCAGATAAAGCACTCAGTAGCTCTCGTATTTTCCCCAAAAAATACGAGGAGTGCTTTCCATGTTTCATCGAGCGAATAGCGTCAATGGAACTGAGGCTATCCGAAACGATGAAGTAATGGGTAATGTTTCAATGACTCCAAGGGTATACTGAATGGCAGCTAGTTCTGCGGCGTAAACTGAAGCAGGGTCACTGAGTTTGTAGGAGGCGGTGAACTTTTGATTGAAAATACCGAAGCCAGTGGACCCTTCGAGGTTTGATCCGTCAGTATAAAACATCTTAGAACAGTCGACTTCTCGGAATTTATTATAAAAAATGTTTGGAACCACTTGTGGGCGTATGTGGTCCGGAATTCCACTAATCTCGTCTTTCATGGATGTGTCTAAGAAAACAGTAGATTCAGTAGTATTTATGAAATGCACACGGTTGGGATTGTAAGAAGATGGGTTAATATTCTGCGCCATGTAGTCAAAGTACAGGGACATGAAACGGGTCTGAGAATTGAGCTCAACAAGCCTTTCGAAATTTTCAATCACGACCGGGTTCAAGATATCGCATCAAAGAATGTTTGATTGGCAATCAGTGATCTAGATCTGCGAAGTAATTTGGTGACTATTTCAATAGTTTTTAGCCTCTGAGGTATTACGACTGTACCGATTTATATGGGAAATTCCAGTGTATCCTTACTAACACCCCTGTAACTCCGGAAGCAAGAGTCAGAACCGAATGAAATTAAGCAGCAGTCAATGGTATTACTGTATCTTTCATTTGAAATCAAGTTTCGGTAGAGAATTCGTTGGGGAATGGGTGTGATATTAGCTTAGGAACTTAGCGGGCTCCCCGGGGGCATCATGAACCGTCATAGGTGGCCAATGTGGTCAAAGCTGCTTTGATTGATCATTAGTGATCTAGACCCGTAAACTAGAGTGATGCTACATCAATTTTAATATGTTTTACATCATTTGAACATCATGGTGGTACCAGTTTATATGGGAATTTGCTGTGTGACCGCACTCTTCAACCCGTAACTCCGAAACCGGAAGTCGGATCAACTAAACATTCAATAGCTGCTTATGGGAGCGTTATACCTTTCAGATGAAACTAAGTTTGCGAAGATCGGTTCAGCCATCTCTGAGAAAATTGTGTGAGTTTAAATGACACACACACATACACACAAACACACATACACACACAGACATTTGCCGATCTCGACGAACTGAATCGAATGGTTATGACACTCGGCCCTCCAGCCTTCGGTTAAAAAGTCGATTTTTACAGTGATTGCATAGCCTTTCTTTATATGAGAAAGGCAAAAATGAGTCTGTTACATACAGACTATTACTTTATTGGTGTGTTAGGGGCAAAGCAAAACCGATTTTGAATATCGGGGTATCAAAATACATGTACGTCATTCAAGGAATACGATTCTGAACATAGCTTGTAAATTAACTCAATATTGAATGGACTATTTCTCAAAAATTAATATGATAGACAACATCGAATACAAAATAATGTTTAAGTTACCTTCAAAGTGATTTTTTACACAGTTGATGTATTTACCACTTGGATTCAGCGTTGCGTGCAGCCTACATGAATACACAGATCACCAAGTAATCCACCTAGTAGTGAGATAATAAATTTCTCATACAATTCATATCCTTTTTATACTCGTTACATCACCGAGAGGAGTTGTGTTTTGGAATCCCATATTTCTAGTGAAAATTTGACATTTGTATGAGATTTAATTTATACTAGCCGTGGCGCAAAAATTACTAGTTTCATCATTTATAATAAGCAATCAGTGTATCGCCTAAAATATAAAAATATTGACAGGGCACAAACCGTAATCCCCACAGCGAACATTGCAATCAGAGATTATGTATTGGACTAACAGTTTAACTGACATTTTTTTCCTTTCTCATATAAAGAAACGCTATGCAATCACTGTAAAAATTGACTTCTTAAACGAGGCCCGGAGGGTCGAGTGTCATATACCATTCGATTCAGTTCATCGAGATCGGAAAATGTCTGTGTATATGTATGTGTGTATATGTTTGTGTGTGTGTCATTTAAACTCACACAATTTTCTCAGAGATGGCTGAACTGATTTATACAAATTTAGTTTCAAATGAAAGGTTTCCGACTTCTCTTTCCGGAGTTACGGGTTGAAGAGTGCGGCCACACAGCAAATTCCCGTATAAACTGTACCACCATGATGTCCAAATGTGATAATACATAATAAAATGGGTGCAACATTACATGGATTTGCGGGTCTAGATCACTAATGATCAATCAAATTAGCTTTTCCCACATTGGCCACCTATGACGGCTCATGATGCCCCCGGGGAACTCGCCAAGTTCCTAAGCTAATATCACACCTGTTCCCCAGCGGATTCTCTACCGATTTTTACAAACTTGATTTCAAATGAAAGATACACTAATCCCAATAACTGCTATTGAATTTCATGCGGTTCTGACTTTCGGTTTCGTAGTTACAGGGTGGTTAGTAAGGTCACTTTGGAATTTCTGGAATCGTAATATCTCATAGGCTAAAAACCTATTGAAATGGTCACCAAAATACTTTGATTCGAAGGTCTAGATCACTGATTGTTAATCAAACATTCAGTAAATATATTGTCCACTATCGACAAATCCGGATGTTCCGGATACCGAGCATATTCCACAATTAAAGTCACATCGGTTGTTCGGTGATGACTGAACCGATTTTCTCAAATCAAGGCTCAAATGGAAGGTATAATATGCAGTTGAGTGCCCACCCCCACTATCCCCACCCCGTGATACCACCCTCCCTCATCACCCCTCACCTTTGACCATCCTCACACCCGCATTTCATTCATCCATCCCGCATTCCGAAATAAGATAACCCCAGTAACAATTGAGGTTTTATGGTGGTTTTATAACCAATCATAAAACTTAGATTGCACTTGTAGCGTGCTATAAAACTTCAATTGTTACTTGGGAAAGGATTTTCGACGCATCCTCCAGTCTCACTGTACTAACCCACCCCTCGCTCCTTCCCAATCCACTCCCGAAGCATTTCTAAATATTATCACATGAAGATAACATTGAACTCATGCTGATTAAGCTTATACGTTTTTGTTTAAAGCAAGTTAGACTCGACTTGCGTGGTAGTTGTGGGATACTTGATTAGTGTAATAAGAGTGTAATAGACGCTTACACAATTATATTGAACAAAACTAGCTAAACTAGTAATACATATTCAGCTGGGTTCAATATTACTTCGATTTGCGGGTCCAGGTCACTAATGAACAATCAAAGTAGCTTTGAACATATTGGCCACCTATGATGGTTCTTGATGCCCCTGGAGAACTCACCAAGTTCCTGACCTAATGTTACATCTATTTCCCTGCAAACAAATAACCGATCTTTACTAAACTTGATTTCAAATGAAAAATAAAATACTCCCATTGACTGGTATTGAATTTCATTCAGGTCTGACATTTGGTTTCGGAGTTACAGGTTGGTTATTGCGGTCACATAGGAATTTTTTTATATAAACCGGTACATTCGTAACACCTCATTGGTTAAAAATATACTGAGATGAACATCAAATTACTTCAATTGGCAGGTTTAGATCAATAATGGCGAATTAAAAATTCTTAGAATGTATTATCCCCTATCGACAATTCCGGAAGTCCTATATTCCGGGCATATTCCAGAATTAAATCCACAGCGGTGATGACTGAACCAATTTCCACTAACCTAGTCTCAATTGGAATGTATAATATAAAGTTGGCTGTTGAACCCCACATCTACCCCTTACCACCTTTCTCCTCATCCCCCCCCCACTCTCTCATCCACCTCTCAGACCAACCTCGCACCTGCACTCCCCCCTCATCCACCCCGTATACCAAAATAAGTTAGGTGGTTCCCGACGCAACCTCGTATTTCAAAATATGTTAGCATTAAGACTACATTAAAATTACGCTGATTAGCCAATTAAATATTATATTTTTGTTTGTTTCAAGTGTGTCAGCGTCGAAATGTTGCTTATCAAGTTCATGACAGTCGTGCTCTTATATGCTTACCAAGTGCAATAAGAATGTAATAGACAATATTATATTGAACGTAGCCAGCTATTAAATTTAAATCGTAGTTTGGATAAATGAGAAAGACACAATTGCACCACTAGGTGGATTGAAACAGGTTTTTCAATTTCTGACCACTGTACGGTATAAGTTTATGTATTAGTCGCCATCCCGTAGAGATCATCGGTTTTGGTGTTGAAGTTCGGTCGGTCATCGATCATCGCTCTCCTGAAAAGACGAAAAAGATAGTTAGAATCAGGACCATCCATAAAGGACGTAGCATTATATGCGGGAGGGAGGAGTTTTGTATTTTGTGATGATGTGTGACGACAGGGGGGTAGGGGGCAATTTCATGCTACGTAGCTTTTTTAAAGGGGAATAGGAGTTGACCTGATGTCACGACAACCTTACCCGTTTCATCTAATTAACATAGTTTTTTATTTTTTTGAAAATTTTCACGGGGTCAAGGGGGAGGAGGGTTACCGTCAAGCTACGTAACTACCAGGGGGTAGTTGGAGGTTTGTGACGAAATGCTACGATGGGGGAGGGGGTGTTAAAATCACTTAAAAATGCTACGTCATTTATGGAGGATCCTTAAAATACACATTTTAGTTTCAGAGGATGATAATGCTTCAAAGCATTTTAGCAATTTTGGCCGACCAGGCCAAGCATGTTTCTTTCTTTGACACATTTTGGATTTTTAGGTAAATCCAGATACGGCACGAAATCGCGGTCAGACCAGGGCAAAAACCAAACCTGGGAAAACATGCAGCATTGAGAAAATTGGCTCCTTAACACTCCAAATGCTTATAGGTTTTATATAAGTTTTATGGCAGTTTTATTGGAGTATGACTGAGTAAATCAGGCTTTATCATCGATTTGGACAAGGTTATGTCATTTTATATGACTGCCGGGTTTTAAGAGTGCTTCAAGAACACTTGAAGAAACATCCATAAAACTTCATTTTTAGTAAGTTTTTTCTTGAGAAGTCTTTTTTCAACCTTCGTAAACCTAAAGACAGTTTTAAGACACTCCTGATTAAGCTCTAATACTCTATAATAAACAAACAAACTGTTGCGACTGACGGGATTTGTGGACGGATTCCCAACGGATAAGATATGAACGGTAGTTCAATCAAGCACTCCATCGAACAAAATAAATATATTGTCCGTGTTTTTTCCAAAGGAGACGCGGCGATTAGTTTTTGGTCGCAGCAAGATTCGTAGCGCTATTCGGCGCACGATTCGTCGAAATGTATTTCTTATGGGATTAATGACATTTTACCAAAAGGTGATGCAATTTTGTGTAAAAACCTTATTGTAAATAAAACATACGAAAACCTGAAATTTAGAACCACAGTTCTCAGTCTGTTTTATTGACAAATTCAGTTAAAGTAAATAATTAACGCGTATTAAATTTGGGTAATACATATTATTCCACATTTTTAGCATTTATTGTAAAATGCGCCAATTCAATTCGTCGCCTCAAAATGATTGAATGGCTCATTTCCAAGGAAACGTACCGTAAACCGGGGTGACTTTGATCACTCGAAACTTATTTCATAGATCGCTTATTAAACCAGAATAGTCTACCGAATCATTTTAATTTGAAATGATTTTTACTCTAAACTTATAAAATATTGATTTGTTATACTTTTTGAGTATATTGTTCGGTTTTTGAGTACAAAAACTACAAAACACCGAAATTTGACTTTCCCTTATTTTTACGCAGCTTCGTAAAGTGTCTATATTTATAAAACAAATAAATCTCATATTTGAGCAAGAGTAATAAATTACAAGCCAATTTTTTACTTTCTTTTAGACTGGGAGGTGCCAAATTTAGTTTCAAGAGTTTGTTTATTTTAAATACATTTTTTGTGAAACTAGTTGGCAATTATTTCAAATTATTTTAAACTAAAATTCGTTACATTTTTTATTGTTCAATATTCCAACGTGTTAAAATGGATGAAACTTTTTGTACATTGATAAAGTACTGAAATAAAACCATTTTTGCAGTTTTAAAGGGTTTCAGAATATTTTATTCTAGTTGGACACAAATTATACGAATTTTGGTTACTCGAATTGTACAGTATATTGAAATACTTTTTACAATACCAATTAATATCTATTTAACAATGAGTATCTTTCCAGAATTAGTTTAAACAAACATTTGAACGAAAAACATTGACATCAACAACTTATCAAAGGTTATCAAAGTCACCCCGGAATACGAAAACGGACTTCAACTTGAAATTATTTTTGGAAAAATAGCTGTAAGCGGACAATTTTAGGTAAAACCATCCAATCTTGTTCTCCATACATCAGTACATGATTTAAAAATATTAAACTTGAAAAAAATGTGTTGCCTCTAAAAATATGTAATGATTACTTCGAAAAGTGATCAATGTCACCCCGGTTTACGGTACAATATAATGCATTAGAAGCGTTCTTGAGGAAGCAAATCACAAAACTATTAACACTTATGGTGGTTTTATCATTTTTTTTTTATTTCGGTTATAGAGGTTTTAACATTTTTTAACATAGTTTTACCAGGTCTTGAATGCCATTATATATTATGTTATGTATTGATAAAACCTAAAAACTTTGGAAAATACTCATGAGAACCTCCTTAAGTATGGGCCTCTGTCGTCTTAACCCTTTGCGACGCGATTGTTTTTCATTGTTAATAATGTTATTTTTAGCTTTATATAGGTCTTCGGGGTCGCTGATTCTGACGTCGAAAATATAAAATGCAAAATGGCAGATCCAATATGGCGACTGTGCTTGGCTAAATTTCATGTTTTTTTCTATTGGCCTAAAGCGTCTTACAAGGGGATTTTCGGGGTCGCTGATTCTGATTCCGACGTCGGAAATGTTAAATTCAAAATGGTGGATCAAATATGGCGACTGTGCTTGACTAAATTTCATGTTTTTTATATTAAAACGCTCTACAAGGGGGTTTTAGGGGTCGCTGATTCTGACGTCAAAAAATTAAAATTCAAAACCAAAAAACCCCCGTGAATCAAGTTTTATACTGACCATTTTTAAATGCCATTTTGAATTTTCGAATTCTGACATCAGCATCGTAATCAGTGACCCCAAAAACTCGTAAATCGAGTTTTAGGTTCATTGTAACAAAATTCGCAAATGTCGTTAAAAATGGCTGGCATTGTGTAGCCGACATTTTGAATTTTCAAATTCTGTTAGCAGAATCGTAATCAGCAACCTCATAAATCTCATAATCTATTTTTATGATAATTCGTCGCTGTTGTGCTATCTTATGACAAGCGCCATTTAGCACATTTCGAGAAAAACGATTTTTAAAGTTTGAGATTGAATATCTTGAAACTTATAAATTGATCCTTCTAACGATTCTGCTATAATCTCTCAAATATTACGAAGATCGGTTGACTATGTTACGAGTTTTTACTATGAATGTAAACAAAAGTCGCACTCACACGTGTCATAGGCGTGTATTGATGACAAAATTTGTATAACGTGTCATAATCATGCATGGAAAATTTTCCATAGAAAAAAAATCATCAGTCTTTAACTTTTATTCATATCTTTGCGTTCATATGGTCAATAAACAATCAGTGAAATGCATTTTGAAGGAAATGAGTCAGGGAATCTAGAAAAAATTGTTATTTTAGGTTTCAGTGTTGCCAAATGTCCTTTATTTCCAGTTTAAAACTAAAACTATGTTTTTCTCACAACTCGTGTAATTTTATTTTGAAAATGTTTATGCCATTGTGTTTCTCAGACATTTTCACACATAAAAACATCCAAAACTTCAATATAACTTGAGCAAATCCCTAGATACAGTGATTTGAAGCAAAAAACTTACAATTTATTTTCATTTTTTCTCGCTATAACTAAGTAACCAAGTAGAATTTCGAAATTCTAAAAACGCCACTTTGTAGAGATTTTTCAAACAATTAATGTGGCAAATCTAACTCAGTTTACCCCAAAATGGCGTTTGTCATAAGATAGCACAACACCGACGAGTTGAGAAGTTATCCCTGTCTCCCAGAATCTTTAATAGACCAACGTAATAATAGACTCCATTTTTGCATGTTTTGATAAATTTTTTTCGAAAAAACTGACCTACGAAAAATTCTGCCAAAAATTCTATTATTTAGTTCAATGTTTGATATATTTGCAAAAAAAAAATATGATCTCTAGGACTTTTAGTTCAGACACAGCCGAATTTATTGTAGATTTTCGAGTTTTAATTGTTTATAACTAATGAGTAATTAACAAATGCACATAAGTTTTGTGCTAGTTGTACTTCTTACATCCCCTTACATTAAAAGGAAGAATTTGGATTTTTATGTCAACACTAACTAGAAATCCAATGAAAACTTAGGAGAAGTAGGTGGCATGTATAAGTCCCACTGTGTCGCAAAGGGTTAACCAGGTCTTGAATACCATTATAAGAATGTATCGATAAAATCTAAAAGCTTTAACAGACGCTTTGAAAATACTTTCAAGAACCTTCTTATGTATGGGCCTCTTTCGTTCTAACAGTGGTTTATGGCCTTCTTAGAGCAATTTGATAGAGCAATAGGATTTATGTTAGGTTTTATGAAGCTCGTGAAAATATCTCTCATAATTGTTACTTGGAAGTGTAGTCAGTGTTACTTCGGTTATTTTTCTGGTAATACCCGCCCACCTGATATTACCTACTGTTGCGAGAGAGCTTATATTCACCATTAATGATAAATAAGATAAAGTTTTATGTGAACGTACAAAGAAACTGACTTGTCCCGAGTGATGTCCCGGGAAGCAAATACAGAAGCTCAGGTTTGTTGACGAGAAAGCGAAGACGAACTCTTGTCTTTTGGCTCGGGAACCAAACGCCTGGCATTCTGTATTTGCTTCTAGGGACATCACTCGGGACAAGTCAGTTGCTTTGAACGTTCACATGTGTCGTGCGAACTGTTTGGAATTTTTTTTTGTGTCTAACTAGCGCTAATTTGGGTACTAGTTTAGATACATCGTCTAACTAGACACCCAGTTGGTGCTAGTTACTGACGAGATGAATTCGAAGCACAAAAAATGGAACTTAATTGAAGTTAGGCTTTGTGCCCTTAATGCACAAAGTGGTTCAGTCCAATTTTCCCTTATGGGAATTTAAGATTGCATAATAAATAAGATGTTTGATTGACCCCCGGGATCATATTTTCTTTCTGCGGGCCTGATTATTGCGTCCAGTACCTCGAAAGCAACAACCTGTACATCCAGAACCACTAACAAAAGCCAAATAACGTAGAAGTAGGATACACAGATGATTAAACAAAAAATAAAACAAATGTAATTAAAAAAAAAAGAATTCTACGAAACTGTTCCAAGTAAAGTGTGCGTTGATACGTTGTACTTCCTGATAATATTGATCAATATATTGTTGATTTGACAGCAGACATACGACGTGATGTGCCACTAACCAAGTATTTAATAAGGCTGTTTGTTTGTTTGTTGGTTTCAACTGACCCTTAGTTTATTTTAACTAAAACTCAAATAATAATTGTGTATTGCAGTTAAACTGGCGGAAAGGTAGTTTCATCAATTTGAGTATAATAATATGGGCAGGGACTGTTTGACAATATATCAGATCGAATAATTCCAAGCATTCAAAAATACAATCTTGTTCTATTAGAAATTTTCATACAATTCAAAAAGTGAAAGAAAAGATTTTATTATTAAAAAGGTCTGATAAGACGATTTAATCTAATACGAATTTTCTATACAACCAGGAAACCTTATCAAGGCAGACCAGACTCTTACCACTTCACTAGCTGGCTGGAGCTATAAGCTCCTTATCCAGCTGAAAGCCATATTCCCAGCGTTGTAAATTCGATGCACAAAAGAACAACAACAACACCGCCACAAAAAGCTGGACTGGAAGACGTTTGCTAAGTGGTTTACCACCAGAGAATACAGTGAGTGTCGTTGGCTTTCTTCCATCCGTCGCATTTCGCCTCGTCATCAAACCTCCGACAACGAAATAGGCTCCTATGCCATAGTGAAGAGGCAGTCACGGGTACTCGGTTTCTTTTGCGAACCTCATCAAAACCTTGTCCAACGGAGGCTTGTTTATTTAAATGTTTCCGTCGATAGCTGTTTTTTTCCTTCTACTCAGTAACCATCAAACCATAGTCTTCTTCTGTTTCCCATCAATCTGAGGTCTTTAGGCGCACCCATTCAAATAGGATGACCACGATGACAACAAAACAAGTAACAACTCTAGCTTGGGATCCTAATGTTTGCGCCACCCTATGCTACGCTGTGGGAACTGGGCTACGCGTCTGCTGTGAAGAGACTCTACTGCCATCTGCGATGTTGGCTGATGCCACCGTAATTTATTCATAGCCAGCCAAGTGGTCGTTTCCGAGTGTGCACTGATTGCAGTCAGTCAGCCAGCTCCCGATAATGTTGGGGTACACAACCCGCCCAAGCTCGTCTGCTTTGCCCCTTCTCGGTGGCGTACATTCTCTCTTCCCTTTCGCATGTATGACATAATTTTCCTAACTGCACATAATAGCCACAAGCAGCTCATCATCTGCCCGGGGCCACCCCAGCAAGCAGGCACCAGAAGGCAAACTGCAAGTTGCTTTGTCATGGCACTCTCGAAGGCAGCTTTCATGATCATGGAAATTCGGTCCTTGTACCCGCAACAATCTGGGTCAGTGGTGGCGTAAAGCATCATCGTAGTTTATTTACTTAGTACTGCATATCAGCAGCGCTTGAATAAAGAGAGTCATCCGCAAAAAAAGAAAGCCAAAGTGGATCGAATTTCAGTGGAAGGACCGCACGGCTAGCGCATGTTGTACAACATATATGTATAGAAAAATGGTAATAGCGCGCTTTCGTCGAATAAATCGGGTGAGTAAGCACATCACTATTGGTCCGCTACTCCACTCCCCGTCGTAGTATCCAACGACCCGGACCCGGGGCTTTCTTCCTACTTGGTAGCACAGTAATTTTGCGTACTCACCAACTGAATGGCAACTAATGTATCGCATTGAAACGAGAGTGTAAGTTGTTGGCCTTTTGGTGAGGTGCGCGCGGCTTTCACTGATTTGTGAAATTGCACTTATTCGTCGAAGACCCCATTATTGCCATTGCCATTATCTTCGTCATCATCGCCATCCTTATCATCATCATTTGTCAACTGCTGGGCGACTTTGTCGGGAGTTCATTAGAAAGCGAAACGGAACGGTCGGAAGCCCTTTTGTCCGGTGGCCACAATCAATGGCCTGGGGCCATTTCCGCTATTGGGCGGTAGCCATGGGTGCGAGTTTCTTGGCCGGGTAGACCTGCGGTGATATGTTCGGTTGAGCGGTCTCTTGTTTACTTTCGCTCGAATATTTGACCAATCCTCGGGGAAATGAAATGTGATTGCAGCAGTGTGCTTGAAATACCAATAACAATGAGATTGTAGTCTTAGGAGGATTTTTTGGCATTTCTTTCTAAGTTTGAAATTTTCTGGTAATCATGAAACTATTCTCTATTTAGTTTGTAAACCAATGAAAGTCATAATCAGGATTCAAGTCTTCCAATCTTCCAGTCTTCATTCAAGTTTGTTATGAATATATACCAAATTCGTTACTGATACTTTTTGCATGTATCAGGCAACTAGCAGCTGGGAAAATGGATCCTGAGATGATTATGACTTTCATTGGTTAAGTTTTCTATAGAAATACACTGAACAAAAAAATTCAGTTTGAACAAGGAAAAGTTTTTTTCAAATAACTTTTCTTCCTTGAAGGTGCCTAACTTGAATTTTTGACGGTAGGTAGAGAACATAATTTTCTATCTTGGAACAAAATTTCATCCAAATCAAAAATGGGTTTTCTTTTGCAAATCGACTTAAATTTTTGAAATCGATTTTTTTCAGTGTAGGAGTCAATGAAGAATTTTTGCAATATTTTTATTCGAAAATTTGACTAATTTTGTGAAAACCACTCCTACAACATTTCTTTGTAGGATTTGCCATTTTTAGACTATAGCTATTTGAAACAAAAAATTGGTAAAAAAAGTTTGGCCCTTTTCAAAAGACAGTCTAGATCATTTTTGGAAAAACAAAGTATGCAAAGTGGCGTTTTGTGACAAAGTCTTCATGTACAGAAAGTTTCATTAAAATCTGAGAGGGTGCTGCCAACTCTAAATACGATTTGGCGCAAAATTCGTCACTTGCAGCTTTTTGGCAAACGGAAGATCACTGTCAGGGCATCATGAGCCGGATCGTCGACTGGTCTCCTTGGATCCACTGGGAACTCTTTTGGGACCAGATTTCCAGGTAGCTGTTTGCATATCAACCAAAAGGGAAGAGATAACTAACTTTGGATATCTATCGGGTTTGGAAATATGTATATGGGAGACATATAAGGAGATCGAGGATGGCCAGCATATCTCAAATTGGAACGAGGCCGAAGGGAGTCGTTTAACGGTGATATGGCAGTAGACGCGTGACCAGACAACAGGCTTAATATCGCGATAACAGTATAATGACTGGACATGGCCCGAGATATCACCCGAATGAAGTTACTACCCTTATCCATCCTCTTGAACCAAGACTTGTTGATCCCTTTGGGATTTCTACACTTCCTTTGTTCCACGAAATTTGCCAATTTTCAAGAGTCCTTTTACAAGAAATACTGACAACTCGTTGAAGCTAAGCAATCTTTCATAAATATCACCCTATAATGCCTAAGTATACGCCTTCTCAATATCCGGAACGAAGCGAAGAGACTCTCAATAAAGGTAATCTGGTATGATTATTTAGATAAAGCGCTTTGGAACTCCCAAGTTCTTCTCAGGAGTGCTTTCCATGCTCCATCGAACGGAGAGCCTCCTAGGAACTGTAACGATGTGAGCATGGTCGTTGATAGGTAGACATAAAACCATCAGTTTCGTGATGAGAATGTTTGCAGCACAGCCTCTTTTATGGTCACTCTCACCACTACAGTCATAATAATTAGCATAGAAGCGATTCATAGCTGTCATCACCTGATGAACGTTACGGTGATCTGCGCACTAATCGATCGGAGGTTGAATCGAATAAACAATCTAGGGTCTAGCCACCAGACGAAACATGGTTTCTCTCGTTAATCCGTCGACGAACCGGTGCCAATAACCGCGTTTTTAGCTTTCATTCAGTTTTTCATTTGCGTTTCTAATGACCTTTTCGACCTATTGGCCTACAATTTTGAGCACTCACTGCCCACCACGGAGTAGGAGACCGTAGTCTGACCTTTAATCGCAGTAGCGAGAATCAAGCCAGTCAAAACCTTGTACGCTTCCACCGGAGGAATTTCTTGTTTTGATTGAATTCTTTCTGATATAGTGGAAGCATTAATTGAGATAGAGTTCAAAGATAAACCTAACGCACTTAGCCGGTGATGGTGTAGGAATTCGTGTCATTTCCACTGTATTCAAGATTGAAATTGTCTTAGCTGTAGTCTTCTAGAACCAGATGAGGGGCGATGTATACAACTGTAATACCTGCTAATTAGATTGAAATAATAGGGTATGCTGATCTCCAAAAACGCTCCTCCATAGTATTTTCTTGGCCCTGGCGAATGTAGAAGATATACGTTTGAAGTGAACCAAATGCATTGTGCAAATGATGGAAATGAAATATAGGGACAGCTGGCGTTTTCAATGTCCCATGTAGAAATTCCTGCTAGTTTTTAAGATCTCGGAGACCAGGAGCCACTCATTTCGGTTTTGTAACAGCACCTATCAAGGGACACTTTCAGGCCTTCACGAGGAAACTTCGGAAAGGAAATGATTTGCCATGTTTCGAAAATGTATAGGCACATTAGAAGATGTTAACTCAATGATATTGTCAGACTCTCGCTCTTTAGTGAACATTGGAGTGGAGAAATTAGTCGTGGCCGGTGGCGTAGCCCTCTATAACATTTTTTCTCGGGGCGTTCCATAAAAGAATGCTTCATTTTTTCCCCGCATAATTTATATGTCGCGGGATATGTCGAGAGTTCATGCGGAGTCTCTTCACAATAGGAAAATGTTTCATGATTCTCTCCGCATTTTACACCGTGCCTTGTAACCCGAGACAGTTGGAGCCGGAGCCTAAATCAATATTTAGCGGATGGCTTCAGCGCCACTCCCGAAGGAGACCATTCGCCTTGTTCGGTTTGCCCAGCTATTGAGACCCCTCCAACGGGCGGGTACTATTTGTTTCTGAGTTTTGGCTCCAGAATGGTCCAACTGGACTAAGGTACCTTGATTACCAGTCTGAAAACATTCGCTAGAAATCAACAACAGTATACAAAGAAGGCCTCAGACCGGTATAATTGATTAGCTCTAACGCTTTTTATCATCACGGGCAAAGATCTACTCAAACACAAGGTCCCCAATCGTGGCCGATTTAGGAAAGGGGGAGTCGAATAAAAAAGGAGTCAACTCTGCTAAAAACGGAAACGACCGAAAATCGTGAAACTACCTATACCAGAAAATACCAAAAAATAGTTTACTGCAAAAAAAACTGTTTAATTCACTTCAACTCATAATTCGCTTACAAAAAAATATTTATTTCACATTTCGGGTCTCGAACCCAGGCCTTCCAACTTGCTAGCTAATTTCCTCGCAGCGCGCTAACCAACATTGTCACTGCCTATCCTGTCTCTCTCCCTTCCCAAAGCATATCAAAAATCTAACTACCTAACGTGGTGTTCATCCGAAAATGAGTGGCTCAACTTACGGTGCGTGCATATACAGTCGGCGTGTTGGCGTGTAATACAGCGATTTCATCGCTGACCTAGGATTTTCACGGGGTGGGAAAAATGAAACCGCCGAACAAATAACTTGATAATCGGGTTTCGAACCCGGGCTTTTTGAGCTTGTCACGAAAACGCTGTCACTTAGCTCACTGAACCGGCATTTGCGGGTTTAAACAAAATTGATCATGCGCATGTCAAAAAAAGGAAATGAGTACTCACACTACCATGGTTTTACGTGGGTCGCTTGAAGATCCAGTCCGCTGGAGATGCTGATCCGGTTGTCACAAACGATTTGCCCGGTCGTTTGCTGGCAGAGTCTGACCTGATGGAGGTCACTGCATTACATGTTTCCCACGTGGGTTGATCGATAGTCGGTGCCCAGCCACTGGACGTATGCTGGCAACGACGCTGCTCCCTAGCTAGCGCGAATTTGACGATCGTCGCTCTTCCGGGTGGTACACCGGGAACTTTGTAGCTAGATGGCGGGGTCAGAAGCGGTTGCTGACGGATGATGATCGGTGTGACGGGATGCTGCAGCTTCAAACCTGCACGAAAAACACGCATCCAACGACAAGTTGGAATTAGGGCACGCACTTCACTGGCCACCATTTGCACCTTACCTTAATTCGGGAATACCGACTCTAAACCACTGCTTCGATATGCGGGAAGCCACTTAACTTGTACGAGTTAGAACTGGGAAGGGAAAACTAAATACTGGCAAAACTGATATAGAGAATCTCACGATTTTTATCTTTTACCTATAAAACCACACCGAGGCGCGAGAAAAAAACTAAACCACTCCTGCCTCTTCCACGATCCAGAACAAAGTGAATAATCAGATCTTTGGAGTCCTCAGTATAAAGTATGAGTCATATCTTCGTGACCGGAACTACGCAATCGTTCACGAAATTACGCAAGTTTCCCCGAAGCCTTTTTTTGTATACGGCTTCAATTTCTTTTGAATATCCCCAGACCTCGATCCTCTACCACCAAATCCCGGGTGCTGCCGAATGGCTTTCAAAACCCAGAGACAAATAGTTTCCCCTCCACTATAGCTTATTCTGCGGTTAAAGGTCGCAGAAAGGGTTATCTCAAAGCGGGGCGACGCCTGCGTCGCGACCACCCGCCAAAAGTAACTCGGCTCCAACCACGGCTGGATCCGGTGGGTGCTCAACCACTCATCTGACAGTTCATTCGAAGGAACTCCAACCAACCACTCACTCTCATTCACATTTCGGGCGAAATTACAGAAGCTTTTACCCATGCTGAGCGGACCAGTTATTCGAGGGGCCGCTCGATATTATTTACATTCATATCGTAGTACTACAGCCTTATTTCGACAGAGGGTAGCTGTATGTCTATATTGCCATTTGTTTGCTATGACAGCATGCCCCGCGGCACAAAAATGTATACAGGTAGACGAGCCACGTTCAAAAGAACAAAGTTTGGAAGAGCTAATCCGGCGAAATGCTCGGAATGAGGCTGATTGAAAATAAATTATTCTCTAAGACTCCTCGACCTTTGCTGTACGCAATTGCTTGCAAACTAGAATTTTCACTGATTAAATCAAAGGGTTCTGGAAGAAGCCAACCCCGTATGCGCATTAAAGGCCCTTGTTGGAGACTATACCATCAATTTCTACTTCCCAGGCTGGTACGTAGACAAGATCCGTCGTCGAACACGCCCGAGTGTTGTTTAGTCACGCGTATATTGATAATGTTTAATGGTTTACCTTCGGTTCGAAAGTACACCATCCAGAGGTCGGTTGTATTAGATGAGTACATGAGTCTATCGAAAAGAGACTTATCGGCATTATTTTTGGCGGTATCCAACGAGATAAACATGATCGAAATGGTGGATTAAGCGAAAACAATTATGTGAAAAAATCCCCCCAGAGGTAGGATTCAAACCTGCAACCCTTGAGACTCCGGCCCAATGCACAAACCATTATGTGGGCATTATTTTTGCCATCGGAGAAATAGTCAAATCGACCTCCATTGAGCCAGAGAGGATGTCAGTCGTCGAAGATACCTTCCCATTAGTCAACACTATCATGCGGGCTTCAGTACCCGCGAAAAGAAGGTTTTATCGAAGGGAACAGAAAGTTAATGCAACTAAAATTAGAAGGAAGGATTAATTGGGACTTAGCTGTGGAACATTTGTAGTGTCAGTAATCAACAAAACATACCTATGCTGAGCCGTCGGTCATACAGCCCATTAACAAAGGCTGTTTCCAATTAGCCACCAGCTATTATCCGGAGATTTTCATTTTCACTTACACACACCATGTCTGAACTATCGTCACTACGGGTAGAAATCACTTCGAATCATACTACACACTCGGGAAAAAGTGTTCCGCCGGCCCTGATGCTATGCTCGTTGACTTCAGTCGAAGAATACCGAACTCTACTTTGCTATATTATTTTTACTGACTCAATCAAAGGAATTCCAATCCGAATGGAAATCCGACCAGTGCTAATCTCAAACTCAATCTGAAGCAATCATCCCAATCCCAAATATAGTTTTAAGACTCAATATCTCGTTCTTAAAAATAAAGAAACTCGTTCTCATACTGTCCAATCTAATGAATTCAAGCTTATGAATTCCAATTGCAAATCCCATTTCTCATCTAATGAATCCTAATGCCAAACTTAACCGCAAATCCCAACGGTGGATCGCAGTTTGAATCTCAATTAGTCGAACCTCCAATTCTAATTCCCATCGGTACCTAATCCCGGATGAGTCCTCATCGCCATGCCAGTCTGGTGAACCACAGTCCCAACCCAAATCCGATGAATCCCAATCGGATGAACCCTAGCTCCTCTCAATGTTCAATTGCGTAACTTTTTGATCAATTTCCAGTCCATTGCTGATGAAAATCCATTTCCAGTTTTCAGCAAACAATCAGTCTGTTTTGTTACCTTCCACGCATAAATCAAAACAAAAACAAAGCGCTGGCTTTGCTTGAACAGAAAATTATTCAAGCAGAGTAGTACTTTGTTTTAGCTTAGTTTCCAGCTCTACGCGTAGCACCGAATTACAACGAAACAATCAGTCGAGGCGTGAGAGCTTTGTAAAATTACATCCTACTAGCTAATTAGTATAATGTTACCTTTGCTAATGCCGTAAGGCTACCGGTTTCATTGAACTTTGCTCTGAGTGTCTTCCCATCCCTTTTTCTTTCTCGTGGAATGTTAAACCGAACGTAAGAAATTTAATAAAAATTTCCCAACTGAACCAAAGCAACGGAAGCTATTTATTTTAATTAAGGTGATCCCATTGATTGGTTCATCTGTCCGCTTGCGTATCTAGATCTCTCGTAAAAGAAAAACCCAGCTGCTGATTGCGCGCTGCTTGTGCCTATTATTGGGTACACTTGAACGACGAACACTGCTTTGTCCAGTGGCGAGAAAAAAAATATCACCGTCAAGTGCCTAATTGTTTATCGAAAGAGTGAAAGGAACATGAAAGTGGCGAAAATTTCGTCTCTACTCTGCTGTACGGAACAGCAACCAATTACTGCTTTGATCTCAAAACCTAGCAATTACTTTTTCCCGTTGGGTTTTTTTTTCTCCACCACCCTGATGGTACCAACAAAAACAACATCTAACGCAGGCAATAGCTCCGGGATGGCTTCCTCGATGGGGACGATGTTTGTGGACAGGAAGGCAAAGAAAATCTCCACCCGAATCGCCATCGAGTTCGCACTTTCCCATCAATCAACCAATCTCAAAGCCTCGCTGGGCAATCCGTGAGCACCTAGTTTTCTCCCGGCTGAGCTGGAATAGTCGAAGCACTCCGGTTGGCACGGCGACAAACGGTTATGCACAGACTCTCATATGAACTGTTGAATTGAAAGTCGTTGCTGCCTACTGCAGACGAATGTGGGTTTAGATCGTTAATTCCCGTATGGAGTTTTGACAGTTGGACCTCATTAAATTGTGTGGTTTCAAAGTAACCAGAATTGTCCAATCCTTAATGTACTTTCGGAGTCTGAAGAAAAAAAGATGCCAATCATCGCTACAGCTAAAATCAGTTTTGTTCGTAAACATTACTATATTACATTGTCATAGTCTGGAAATTGGAGCTCTACACAGCCTTGAAATGTACACTCTTTTTTTTCCTTCTTCCCCACGGAACTACATCAAGGTAGTATTACTTCGTGGTGTGTCTTGTAGGGATTCGGAGATGCACACGAAGGAAACAATGTACTAATATGTCTTTATTCACTTTTACAGGCGTTGTCGTTTTCCTGGCACTCACTGACTTATCTCCTGACCGGATATCTCTCTCACTGACAGCTCTCGCTCAGTGTTGCCAGCGTAAACCTAATATCGAAAGGGCGTATTCCTAAACTACGACCCGATAGGTCACATTGTTGTTTCTTAGCACCTCTTTCTTTTGCTCACAAATATCTCGGAGCCTCATTTGATTCATGAAATTCATTCTTTTTGCCATTTAGCACTCAACTCTTCTCTGGCGTTTCACCTTCATCTAGTATGTCGTCATTTAGTACTGGTCTCAGTGAGCCGTTTAGCTACTGATTTTCTGAGCCTTTTAGCTCCTGTTACCATGAGTTATTCAGCTCCCAGCATTGTTACGATCTGCTCGGATAGTCACCGGCGGTGAACTCACTGATAATTCCCCGACGGAGGAATTTCTCCCGACGCCTATACCTGCTTTCCTGAGCCATTTAGCTTCCAGCTTTATTGAGATCTGCTCGGCTATTATCCGGTGATGAAACTATCCTACTCCGACTGAGAGTTCCCTGGCGGAGGAATTTCTCTCGGTACCGATGCTAGTTTCGTGAACGAATTGGCTCCTAGTCTATTAGAATTAACCTTAAGGTGAATTCCTCGGTGGTGGTTTTATCACGATACCAATGCTAGTCCCCGGAGGTGGACCTAGCCCACTCAGCGGGCCAGCCAATAGGTGCGGCGGTCTGTCCAGCGATTCTGAGTGGAGCGTAGCGTCCAGCTCACTGCTGCCTCAGCGACCCGCTGTGAGGCGGTCTACTCGAATTGGTTCACTGCGGGTGATCTAGCCTTCTCACGAACTACCCGATAGGGTGTCGAGATCGGTCCAGCGATTCCGGTGGAGCTTGGCGTCCAGCTCGCTGGTGCTCCGATGCCCCGAATACGGCGCTGCGTCTCGTACTACTCAACTGGTCTTCGGCGGTGGATCTAGTCTACTCCGGCGAAGTGTTCCTCTGCGGCGAAATTTTCACCGAACCCAATTTGTTGTTTCAAGGAGACTTTCTAGTTGGCTACGCTGCTTTATTGGTCCCTTCATCGCATCCTCTGCAACTCGGAGAGTATACTCGCCACCAGGGATGCGAACGGTATCGATAAACTATATATTTTCTGTCATAGGAGAAAGGAGAATGTAGGCACAAATATTTCAGTCGTAGAAAATGTAGGCATTTTGCATCCTTGCTCGCCACTACTCGATTGACCGCATCCCAAATCGGCTCATCGTGAAATATTTTTTCGACGATATTGTCGACTGTCACGCCAGACATACCCCTTCGAACTTCTTCGATTCTAGGGCATTCGAAATCCACGTGTTCCAGCGTCTCTTGGACGTTCGCAAACTCCGGACAAAGGTAGAGTAACCAACACTAGATACGCCGCTCTAGCGAAGATAGACATACGATTGTACAATGAAGGTTCTGTTAGCACATTTCGGAGAGACGGGAGGGAGTCTATTATCGACCTCACATTCTATAGTCCTTCGTTGACAGCGAACATGGATTGGAGAGTATGCGAAACGTATACGTGTAGTGACCACCATGCGATTCGCTACCGTATCGGTCAACGGTACCCTGCTGCAGTACGGAGTAGGATGACTGATAAGCGCAAGTGGAAGACGAAAGCCTTCAACAAAGACATCGTCGTTGAGGCATTTCGGCCGAACGGCGGGACCGATAACGTGGATGCGGCTGACTGTGCCGAGAAGTAGATGCCAATCCCTAGGGCGACGCGTATCCAGTCGTGGTGGTGAAAATTAAGAGCTCTACGACGCCAGCCCAAATGTGCCCGAGTAACATGATGAAAATCGTTGAGGGTCCTTTCCCATACACAATCCATCTATATGGCCACCAACACCGTACGGCGAAGAAGAAGAAGGAACAAACACGGACGATCGGCAAGGGACTAACGACGAGATCGCTGAAGCATCGAAGCGGATGAAATCAAAGAAAGCCCCCGGTCCAGATGGAATACCAAATGTTGTGCTGAATGCTGTGATCCTGACATATTCCGGCATGTTCAGGATGGTGTTGCAGAAGTGTCTAAATGAAGGAAACTTCCCCGAAATATGGAAGGTTTACAAGCTGGTATCGTTGCCGAAGCCAGGTACGCCTACGGGCGATTCTGCCTCGTAGAGGCCCATGTGTCTGCTGGATACCCTCGAAAAACTCCTGAAAAGTATAATCTTTAACAGGTTCACAAAATTCACGGAAGGTGAGCGCGAACTGTAAAAAAGGGAAGAGTATCGACAGTGGATGCAATTCGGTTAGTGCTCAAGAGTGCTGAGAAGGCTTCTAAATAGAAGCGAAGAAGTGGTAGATACTGCGCTGTGGCCTCGATAGATGTGGATGCATTTAACAGCATCAGCTGAGAAGCCATCGCTGCAGCGCTGCACGGAATAAGGGTTCCCGAGTATCTATGCCAGATCCTTCCAGAGCAGAGTGCTGTTGTACGAGACGAGTGAAGGTCAGAAGAAAATGCGAGTCACAGCAGGCGTTTCTCAAGGCTCCATTATGGGTCTAACTCTTTGGAACGGGATTCCTGCCTGTGGAGCTCCGCTGAAAACCAAGCGGAACCGTGGAAAGCTCAACAGGACATTCCTGCTGATGGCCGTACGAGTCGCGAGTGTTTACAGAACAATATCGTGGGAGGCAGTATGCGTTACAGCCGGGATGATCCCCATCTGCAACACTCTGACTGAGAACGTGGAATGCTACCAGTGGAGAAATACACGTAACGCAGGGACGTGGACAACTATCAATTTTCATATGAAGCTGATAAAATCGGGTCAAAAAGCAGATGAAATCGGGAGTAGATAAAATCGGGGGCTGATAAAATCGGGTCTCCACTGTATTATACATATCAAGAAAAAATCATTAAATGAAGAAAAAAAATATTTTTCCTTTGTGCATATCAATAAAATTGAACTTTCTGTATATAAAATATCAGAAACATTTTTATTGTTTTTTTACGAAAATGTGAAACGGTTATTGCTTGACTAATTTAAACCACAGGAGATACTTTTCATAAAAATCTGTGTCGATACAGATATCGACGCAGATTTTTTGAAAAGTAAATACAGATGTAAAGATTTTTATGGACAAAAATACAGATTTACTTTTGGCAACCCTGCCCTACATGTGACTACACACGAGGCAGAGCATGTTTTGTGGTGCGATTGTCGACGCTTCGCTTCGCTTATACGACGAAGGATTACATTCTACACACACATGCATGAGACTTGTCAGACTTTGCTTGCGTTCGTTTGTGTTCTCATATGTAACTATGACAGATTTGCACTCGCTTTCTGTTGTGAATATACCAAGAGGGTGACGTGACGTCATATTTTCGTAGCCAACATAAGAACTTTGCTTGTAACAAAATGAACGAAATTAATTTTTAATACGAACGAGGAGCACTTTAGTTTACATCAAATCAGTTAAAGTGTTCATTGTTTTCTTTTGTTTACTGTTACTATTGTTTGTTGATGACATTTTAAGCGATTTTGACGTTGTCAAACTGACCCCCATCGATCGGTTGAAAAACGATGTTGGCTATTGTCAAACTCTGTATGTAGAGATAGGGATGCCAGTTACCTGGAATATACAATTCCATATTTCATTTCAGCGTGTCTTCTTTTTTACTTTGTTCGCTGATACACTCCTTTGATTTCCTGGTGTATCAAGAGGCGATACTTTTGGATAGCATGTTGTGTAGTGATTTTGGTGCGGCGGTCGGCTGTTTTCATCTGCGTCCGTATTTTTGTTGAGTGATTCGTCGACAGTGCTGTCTGTGAGGGTGGGCTTCCTTGGTTGTGCAGCTGTTTTTTCCGATTTTGTTTTGTTCCAGATGGGTAGTGGTCTTGGTTCTGTTGTTTTCGGAGTTGTACGTGTTTTGTCGTGTGTAGTTTTGGATGTTCGTTAATTTGTATTTGTATTTGTATTTCTATTAAAAAAGTCCAACTAACAATTTGTCTAAATGAACTAAACTAAACTAAGCTGGTGGCGTTTCGGGGCAGCGCTCGTCGGCCGGGGCATGATGCCAGTCGGGCTGAGGTTTCTTCAGACAGATAGGATCTGTTGCCGGTTTTCTTCAGTCGTGTCGGCTCGAGGAATAGATATTTTGTTGTCGTGTCATTTTGGCCACTTACACGCGCAATAAAAGTGTCATTACTAAGTAATGACGTTACTGAAATCGTATGGGAATTCCGTCATTACTCGCCTTACACGATCATTAAAAGTACATTACAGCTTAGGAATGACATTACTAAAGCCTCGTGTAAGGCGCCCTATTGGATTTCTTTCGGTTCATTGAGTCATGTTTATTACATATGTTTTTCTCATTGTGTTGATTAGTTTCTTGTGGTTTTGAGTGAGGCATGCGCTGTGTTGTTGGTTGCCATGTGGACCATGTTTCATGAGTGTGGTAGTGTTGTAGCTTGATTAATGTGTTAGAAGACTAAAACGGGAGTCGCCTCTTTTTTTCTTGCAACTTAGGCATTTTCTGGTTTTGGTACATTCTTGTTTCAATGTGGCTTTTCATACCGGCTTGAACCTTCGTTCGAACCGGTCACAAATCTTGATAGGTTTACCTAGAGTTTTTCAACAGCAACAGTCTTTCTCAAGGCTACCTATATTTTCGCTCCATCAGTCTTTCTCAAGACTACCTATATTTTTTCGACAATTAGTCTTTCTCAAGACTACCTACTTTTTTTACTTAATCAGTCTTTTTCAAGACTAAATCATTTTTCAAGAACAATTCAGCCTAAAGAAATATTTAATTCATCCAACATGCCTGGGTTCTCCCAGAAAGGTCGTGTGCCAAAAATTTAAGCTAAACGGAAAAGGGTATCTTCTCCACCCGAAAATTCAATTGACTGCAGCAACTCATTCGATGTTTTATCCGAATGTGAAGCTGATGAAATTTTCAAATTTCCTCGCATTGCGCATAATGCCAATGAGAAGAAAACGCAATCACCTTCGCCTATAACAGTGATGATCTCCGACTTCAAAGCCTTTCGAACTGAGCTTTCGACGTTCCTTCCGGACGTGAAAGTCTTTTTTCAGATTGGCCGAAGAGGAGAATGTCGAGTTACAGTGGAGAAACTGATTGGCCACAAACGACTACTCCAGTATCTTACGGAGAAGTTATATAAATTTTATTCATATGATTTCAAGTTAGATAGACCATTCAAGGCTGTCTTGAAATGGCTACCACAAGGTCAAAGTTTGGATGAAATATCCAACGAATTGAAAAATATACTTGGCTTTTCTCCTTCACAAGTTATTCTTATGAAGAGAAAGGCTAGCGGTGATAACACGCCAGTACGCTCTGGAATTATCCAGGAGCTTTATTTAATTCTTTTTAACCGTAATGAGGGTAATAATTTGAAAGTATTTGAAAAAGCACGTTTTATGTTCCACGTGCGAGTAAAGTGGGAACATTATAGACGACATGGGGGCAGAATTCAAAATCTGACCCAGTGTCGTAGATGCCAAGGCTTTGGGCACGGCACAAAAAATTGTCATTTGGATTCCAAATGTATGAGCTGTGGTGATAAATCGCACACGAAAGATACTTGTCCGGTGAAAAAAGCCACAAAAAGTTTCAAATGCGCTAATTATAGCGAAAATCATAAATCGAATTTCTGGGGTTGTCCAGTTCGAGAAAAAATTATAAATTCTCGCTCTAGACAACAAAAACAACAAATAAAAAATGTACCTACTTCTTCAGGTACACTTAAAGAAAACACGCCCAAACGTATTAATCCGATTCAAAATAGATTAACAACTTCTTCTACCTCCGTCACACCACAATGGTGTGTCATCTTATGTTTCAGTGGCAGATAACAAGACCAAAATAACGACTACCGTTACCACGCTCACAAACTCGTTTGCACCCAACGCTTCCTTTAGTCCAATGGATCTAGGTAGCGTAACGGAAGAAAAATTAAAATACCTGCAAGACTCTATGTTACCTATGATGATTGCTATGTTAAATTCTACCTCCATGTTTGAAGCTTTTCAAGCGGGGTGGGAATTTGCTAACAAAATTGCAATGAAATTAAAGTTTAATAATGAATTAAAATAATCATTTAAATTTATTAAATTGGAATACTCGTTCATTAAAAACGTGCGAAGACGAATTTTTCAACTTCTTGAGGATACATAATGTGCATATAGCCGTTGTGACCGAAACTTTTTTAAAACCAAATATTAAATTGAAGAGTAACTCTAATTTTGTTATTCATCGATTTGATCGAATTGTTGGATTCGGCGGAGGAATCGCAATAGCGGTTAATCGCAGGATCAAACATTCCGTTACGCCGTCTCTTGACACCAATGTGATCGAGAGTTTAGGTATCGAAGTTGAAACTGATCTTGGTATCATTTGTATTGCTGCAGCCTATTTGCCTTTTCAGTGCACTGGCGAGCAAATTAGTTTCTTGAAGGGAGACTTACTAAAACTTACAAGAAATCTGTCGAAATTCTTCATAATCGGTGATTTTAATGCCAAACACCGAGCCTGGAATAATGCTCAAAGCAATTCCAACAGTAAACTACTTTTTAATTATTGCTCTGCTGGTTATTATTCAATTTTGTTCCCGAATGGTCCTACGTGCTATTCGTCTGTAAGCAATCCATCAACAATTGATTTGGCTTTGACAGATCAAAGTCACCTTTGTAGCGAATTGATTACACATGCTGACTTTGATTCTGATCATCTTCCAGTAACTTTTTCACTTTCTCAAGAAGCTGTTTCCATTAGCTCAGTGTTCAATTATCACAAAGCGAATTGGGAATGGTACAAAACTTATATTGAGAATAATTTTAATCATGACCTTGATATACAAAATGAAGCTGACATTGATACGGCATTACAAAATTTAAGAAATTCTACAGTTGTTGCTAGAAATTTATCAGTACCAACAACACAGAAAAAATTTAATACTCCTATTATTGACGACGATCTTCAACTTCTGATTCGCTTGAAGAATGTTCGAAGTCGTCAATATCAACGTTCTCGTGATCCTGCTATGAAATGTATCTATCAGGATCTACAAAAAGAAATTAAGCATAGACTCACACTCTTAAGAAATGAAAATTTCGCGAAAGAGGTTGAACAAATCAAGCCCAATTCTAAACCTTTCTGGAAACTTTCTAAGGTTCTCAAGAAACCTCAGAAACCAATTCCAGCTTTGAAGGAAGGTGACCACATACTTCTTACAAACGAAGAAAAAGCTCAAAAACTTTCTCAGCAGATTGAAAGCGTCCATAATTTTAATCTCAACGTTGTGAGTCATATTGAAACCGAAGTCTTACAAAAATATGAAAACATTTCAAATCAAGTATTGTCTCTAGACGATATTGTTGAAACAAACTATGATGAGATCAAATCCATCATGAAAAAAGTTAAAAAATATGAAAGCTCCAGGTTACGATGGAATTTTCAACATTCTTCTTAAAAACCTTCCCGAAATCACCATGAGATACTTGGTCAAAATATTCAACAAATGTTTTGAATTAGCATACTTCCCTGAAAGATGAAAAAATGCCAAGATTATTCCTATTTTGAAGCCAGATAAAAATCCAGCAGAAGCATCTAGCTATCGACCAATTAGTTTACTCTCTTCTATTAGTAAATTATTTGAAAAAATCATCCTAACTAGAATGATGTCACATATCAATGAGAATTCTATTTTTCTTCCTGAGCAGTTTGGATTTCGTATTGGACATTCAACTATTCATCAACTTGTGAGAGTAACTAACATGATAAAGGCAAATATCTCAGAGGGCTATTTCACTGGAGTTGCTCTTCTAGACATCGAAAAAGCTTTCGACAGTGTTTGGCACAAAGGATTAATTGCCAAGATGTGGGATTTCAATTTTCCAATTTACATAATAAAGATAATTACTAAAGTACCCTACAGGTACGGTTAGTAAGATAAAAAAACGGCAGTCTGAAATGAGCTACTTTTCTTGTGGAACATCACGCTTGAATAGGGGTTCGCTCAGGAACACAAATTGTGTCTCCGTGTTTTTGTGGAGCTAGCGCCAATCGGGCTGTCACAAAGTTAGTGCCGGATTCTGATGAGAAGAAATCGATACGAAAATTCCATAACTTATATATATTTCTCTCTAAGGGGAAACAATTGGGTGGAAATAGCTTTTTCTCCACTAGGAGGAAAATCAGATAAAACAACTTTTTCGCGTGAAGGGCACCTAAAACTAAATTAGTTATGGAATTTTTGTTTCGTCTCGAACTTAGTGTCAGGACTAAGCTAGTGCCAGATTGATGCTAGCTCCAAAGGCGGAAACACCATCTGAGCTTCGGAGAAAACACTTTTACCGCAAGGCTTGACTAGGTGTTTGTTCAGGAATAAAAATCGTGCCTCCTTCTTTGGAGCTAGATTAGTCTTGGCACTGAGTCAGTTTCGGATTCTGATAAAACGAAGTTGAAGGGCAAGTGACATAATAATCTAGTTTTTTTATTGAATTTGTTTTAATTATTTAATTTGTTTTATTTAGTTTATTTGTTTTATTTAGTTTATTTGGTTTATTATTTCAATATTTTTTTTAAATTTAATTCGACTTTATTTTAATTTATTTTATTTCATTTACTTTATTAATTTTACTAGTTTTATTTTTTTATTGAATTGATTTATTTTATTTATTATATTTATTGTAATTGCTTTATATATTTTATATGTTTTATTATTTTGTTTGGTTTATTTATTCCTTTTAATATATTCATTTTCCTTATATTATTCATTACATATTCATTTAATTAAGACGTTCTCTTTCTTTTGGATGAAAGAGGCAAAGTTAGCATTTTTGTGGAATAATGAAAAGCCTCGTGCCTTCCGGTTTTCTAAGGTTAAATTATGATTTATTATTGAAGACTTCGTACAAATTTGTACGTGGGTAAAACTAAAAATTAAAAACAATTTTATTAATGAGATCACAGTACAAGTGACGTTTGCTGTTGCTCGGAATTATTTCGCTTGAAATCGGTGCTGAATTTCCACTTTGTTGGGATATCTGTTTAAAAATGCTGAACTGAACTAATTGGCATGGGTCATTTTGTATAGGTTATAATCACTTTTTCCACGGGTTTTGCCTTTTTAGTATTACACTTTTGTAGTGTTGACAGCATGATGATGATCTTGAAAATGCACTCTCTTCGTTCTACCGATTCTTTAACAATGATCTGTTTAGCAGTGATTGAACTACTCTGATGTTTCCATCCAAAAATTGGACTAAATCTTCTGGCGATCCCGCTGCTATTGAACAATTATTACATCTATAAAACTCTGATAGTAGTCCGCCCATATCACACATTCTTCAACAGTAATCGATTGAACACACCCAGTCCCGGGTCAAAACCCATTAAAACAATCAATCAGCAAGATCACACAGTAACGTTGATTTCCTTCCAACTAAACACAGTTTCTTTCGAGTTCAAACCATCAGCACAACACTTCCACCTCGGAGCCCTAACCCCAGCACAAATCCCACCGCCCACAGCCCGCCCGAGAGCTATTATTGTACGAACTCAATCATTTCCGCGATACATTCCCATTGCCGACAGAGCAACCAAATGACTCAATTAATCAACGATCGGCAGCACGGCGATGGATGCGTACTTTCTGCCAGCGTATTAGCAGCCACAAGCGACGAACCCGATCGTTTCATCACCAACCACCGCCATTAGCCGTGAGTAGTAGCGTATAGTGATTGAAGTTCAATTACCCCGGCGAGAGAGACACAGAAGTGAAGAAAAAAGTAACCTGGGCCGGAAAAGCCCGGGCATGGCCGTCGTTGAGAAAATCGTTGAGGTGTCGGTGAAATTCATCGCTCGAGTTCAGATCTCAGCTGCCAGCAGCCTCTGCAGTGGCCCGGAGATGAAGGAAATGCAAACCGTGTGTGTGTCTGTACCTATCTACGGCGTCGCACGTTCGTACGTACAGGTACTGTGGGGGGACCCGCGATGAGTGTGGACCAATGAACTCCAGAGCGATCGACGCGTCAGCCTGGGTCTGGGTAGCTGAAGAAGGAAATCCGCGTCGTCCAAGGGAAGGCAATAAGTTTATGCTCGTACGGATTGAATGTTGCTTTTTTTTTCTATTTTTCCGTGCGGTTGTTTTTCGGACCTTCTCGTCGCACCTCGGTCTGGGTGGGAACTTGTGGGGTTTTGGATATTTTCTTTTCTCGTTCGGCGGATCGGTTGGTCCGGTGGAACGAATGGAATAGAAGGGGGTTTTGAAGAAATATAAACAATAATAAACCGAGGAAAGAGAGCGAGAGTTTACCTTTCGGGAGATGTTTGGAGCGAGAGAATGGACGATCTGCGCTCTTCGGCGCAAAGCTGGTTGTTGGCATGCGGTCTGAGAGGTCTCGGTATGTACGTGCTAAGGTTGCAATCAAGTTCAAGTTGAGCGTACCATTTTTTGTTGCTTCTCGTTTGATTTGGTAGGTATGAAGCGGTTGTGTTTGTGCCGTAGAGAGGCTGCTAGAGAGATGAATGAATGAAAGTCTCCCCGCGAAGATCCCTCATCCCGCGAGATCCAGGTTGCTCTCGATGGTAGTAGCGTTTGGCCCGTCATCGCTTGCTTGCTTGGTTGGAATGAAATAGCGCCAGTGCATTGACTTCGGTGCGCCGGTGGTAGTGTGAGCGAGAGGGACCGAGTGCCCGCTTATGGTTATAATAAAAACATAAATACGTAAATAAAGACGGCAGGAAAATTTAATATTCGGATGATATGGTGGGGAATTAAGAAACAAGTATCACATATATAAATCGACGGTACGTTCTGCAACTTCATATCATATCCAATCCTTGTACTCGGCGGTCACGTCGTGTTTTTCGTGTGGTTCGTTTGTTTGATCCCCGGTTGTGAAGCCGCCACGGCGAGTGGACGTGCGTTTTTTCTCCATTTTTTCGCGGTTCCATTGAAGAAAAAACGGAAGTGAAAAAGCGAACTTTACCCATCGCAAAGACAAGACCATAGAAGTGTTCAGCAAGTGTCTAGAATAGCGGAGAAAATGGCGTTTAATTTCAAAGTTTTGGGAGTGTTATGTGTGGTGGCAGTGGTGACAGCCTTACCAGCAGAAGATACCCGCACCTCCCGGAATGCTATCAACACGGAGGGTGACCTGATGGGTAGCATCTACAAGGATTGCCTGCAGTCAGATTCGGTGTCCTGTGTCAAGTACAAGATCTTCAGCTTCTTCGACAAAGTGGTGGCCAAGCGTAGTGCATTCTCGTTGACGGATGGAGTGACCGTTGTGAAGACTCCGGGAGTAGAAACCGATGGTGCTCCCCGTTCCCTCAATGGAGACGAATCGATTGAGCAGCTGATCCTGTCTCGTCTGCAGAACTTCCTATCCACTCACACCATCAAGGTCGACCTGAAAGGATCGGATATCGTGAATGCCGTTACTTCGACCGGACGGGCTTTGGAGGATGTCTCGGAGAACCTTTTGGATGATGGTGAAGACGTCACCGGTGAAGCTCGAGGCAAGAAAAAGAAGGCCGCCAAAATCTTGGGCCCACTATTGTTAGCTGTTGCACTGAAGGCCGCTGCTTTGTTGCCACTGTTGTTGGGAGCTATTGCGCTGATCGCTGGTAAGGCCCTGCTCATCGGTAAAATTGCCCTGGTGCTTTCCGCCATCATCGGTCTCAAGAAGCTGCTGTCTCAGGAAAAACACGTCACGTATGAAGTTGTTGCCCACCCACACCATACTAGCAGCCATTCTACGAGCCATGGCGATGCCTACTCACTGGGAGGATCGTTCGGTGGTGATACCGGCAGCTACGGCGCCAGCTCCGGACACGGTGGCGGCGGCGGTGGTGGCTGGGGACGCGCTATCGACGCGCAGGACCTCGCCTATCAGGGCCAGAAACCTTAAGCAATCACATCACGCTTGCGCATTTGACCTGGAAACGATAGTCGAAACATTAGTTACACGAAATTCGCAACTGATTGCAAGTGTACTCCTTAGAGGAGTTTACTCTTAAGCCCTCCCCCCCCCCTCAAGTACCGACCAATACTCAAATCGATGAGTGCATTATTGATGGCATTGGTTTTGCTCTTATTTATTTAAATTAATTAGACGATTCTGCCTTTCCGTAGTCGATTAAATTATTTAAAAAAGGACTTCTCTTCTCTGCGTGCGAGTAGGCGATAGGAGTAATTTAATTTATTTAGCCAAGAACACAAGCAAACCAAGCAGGTAAAGCAGGAAAAAAAAATCTAAAAAAAAACAGAAATGAAACGCATATTGTGTGTCTAACATCTACAGCCAAGCAAAGACTTTAATTCATAACTCTCTCAGTCTCACTCTCTCTCTCTCACTTCAAACAAACTTTTCTTGTTGAAAGTGTAGTCTCTCTATTTAGCTAGTCGCTAGCATCTACTTATTTTAAGAACTAAACTCTCCCTATTGTACTATATAATTTCCTTCAACTACTAAGCTATTCCTCTGCCTTTTTCGCCTTTATCACCCAAAACCTTATGCCTAAACCTAAACTATTGCTATTATGCAGTGTGTTTAAAATGTACTGTTTTCACTTCATTGTGTTCCTGTAGTTATTTCCTCTCTCAACTAATTTATAAAGTACACAAAAAGAAAATATAGCAACCAACTAATCTATCAACGAAATATAATAAGTTCGTTTAGTATTCGTTTCTTCTCTTAAGTCGAAACTAATATCCTTTCTCCTGCTAAACATGGAACCGCGAAAACTCCAGTTCATCCACAGGAAAAACTTTACTAACAAACTGACCTCCATTTCGGCCTTCTTCAACATTCTTTCCGCCCATTCCAACATTCTGTTCTCCCCCACTTTGCTCTATCCTTAGCTGACCGGTCCTTCTCAGCCCGAGTGAAGGGCACTCAATAAAAACCAGTTTTTGTTGTGAAAATAATAATAAAACCGAAATATAAATGTTGCCTTTTTTATTCGTTATTTAGGTCCGATCGTCCATCAAAAATTCCGATTCATTCGACTCTCAACACAAGCGGTTCCACCAACAATTGAATTCCGAACGGGTGGCTGTTGAATTCATAGAACGGGGGGGGGGGGGGTGGTTTGGGTAACCGACTGGGGCAAAAGAAAAGCACCACCAAGAGCGTAGCGCTGAGAATGGTACGGAAAAATGGTACCAGGCCAAGCACCATCATCAGCAGCGGGCTCGTAAATTACTCGCTTTCGTTCACTTTCGGGCGGGGCACTTTGTATGCTGGAGCACACTGAAAGGCATTCCACGGGGCGACCGGCCTCCTGTTTTGATCGCTCCACCGCTTCCAGTCAAGCTTGCTCATGGTGAGGGTGCTGGCGCTGCGGTGCTGGTGGTCCGTGGAGAGATGCCTTTCTTCTCCTCTTTAATTGTACAGTTTTTACTGCTTTATCATGGTTCAAACATGCCGTGATAGGTTCGGAGCGTGGAAAAATTCACCGAACAAACCACGACTCGTACTGTTATTACCGTATAGAGGTTGGGCGAAGGGGTGCTGCTTTCCTCCCCGGTGAGGTACAGAGAAAAGCCAATGCCTCCAGCTGGGTGCTTCGATTGAAAGCAGTTATGGTTAGGCTGGGAGGAAAATGGAGCTTTAGGCTCAAATTTAACGATCAAATAAAGTTTTTTTATGTTTCAATTGCATTTTAGCTAAACGATAAAGTAATTAAATGGAATAAAAACTTTTTATTCGGTATTACTTGTAAATAAACTGCCCAAATACTTGCTGAAATTTAACAAGTCATATGTTCGGATTCGTGTTTCGACTTCATCTCATCAATCGCTGGCAGACCGACTTGGCGCTATTTGCCCTGACAAGCAAACAACTGGTCACGGATGAAATCGAAATATGGTTCGGCTGGAACTTGCTATATTTCTCCCCGCGGAGAAGATGGGATTGAGATCAATTTATGAATGAAGGGCATCACACCTATAACTTTTAGTAATGTTGCCAGGTACTGATGAGACGAAGTCGAAACACAAATTCATGGCTTCCAAAATTGGAAAAAAAAAAACCATTCATAAATTCATGATCATGATTTCGTAAACTGAACGATTCACGAAAACCGTGACCAAGCCCCTGAAATTATGAATAATAAACCTCGTATTCATGAAACTACGTATTTGTGTTGAGCAAGAGTATGAGCATGATGACCGTACAATTTGTAGTTGCTACAACTTGACCAGATCAAGCGAAATTGCAAAGAGAATTAGCGAATGGAGCCTTAATGTAGACGTTTCGAGAGTTCTACATTATTAAATGTAAATTAAATACGGCGCCGGCCATGTCCTTACAGTCATCGAGGAACGAAAGGAATGTTAGTGTAACAAACGTTGTTATGGAGACCGTGAATACCTCTGCATCTCCACGTTCGCCACAGGAAGAAGTTTTTTGTTAGTGGGGTGGGTTAAAAGTTACACAAATCTGGACTCATCTTAATAAGTGATACGATCTATGCGGCTCACAGCAGCGTTACCTTGTGTTTATTGATCTGGGCAGCCGGTTGCCGAGAATTCATGGTAAATTTATCGTTTGTTGAATTAACTTGGTTGTCATAAAATGCAAATTCAATTCAGGACAGCCGACTGTCGATAGTAAGACTTGTTTATTCAACACGTACATTTCAAGGACAATACGATGCAGTATAACGTAAAGCGATTACTTTTACTTTGTCTCGAGACATTTGTCGAAATGGATGTGCTAATGCCCATGTAATTGAAAATATTGTATATCGTCACACTTCGTCTCAAATTTACCCCCCAAAATACTACGTCATTTATGCATGGCCCCAATCCAATAACGCACCAAAGCCACAAAATTCAAAAGATACAAGAAATGAAGAAGAGCCTTTTGGGAAATAATTGAGTTGCATGTGTACCCGGTCAAAAAAATGCGGACGAACATGGTCAGGCGATTTAAACAGTTTGACGTTTAACTCAACTTGCCTGTGCTAATTGCCCCTAGGAACAAATGCAATTTGCGAATGCGATGTAAAGGCAATTTCAACACTTAGACAAATTTTCTGGCGGCTGAAAAGGACTTGGTTGTTTTTGCGTTTTTCAAACATGGCGGTTCATGTTTGGCTTAAGCTTAAAATAGTTTTTTTAAACGATTAACGTGTTCTCGCTTGTATTTTGTTTGTCTAGTGCACTTCATTTAGCTAACGAATGTGGGAAATTGTGGAATCGTGTGTAAATATAGTGGAACAAGATATCTGACTTAAACTCTTAATAAAAGTCAGATTTTATTTATTTATTTAGGTAGGTTTTGGTGCGCAATGCCAATTTCACCATTGATTCTTCCTATAGTTTGGTGGTGATTACCTAGTGTAGTGATAAGTTTATGTGAGTATATAATTAATCCGAAAACAAGTAATATTCGTAATTTTCATATTAGGCAATTAAGGGCGATTAAATGGCGCGTTCCCTGGGCGATTTGGGGGCGATTTAAGGGCGGGTAGAGCGGCTAAAAAATGACGGCGGCAAATCGCCCAAATGTTGCATTTGAAATAGCCCCCTAATTGCCAGCAATTTGCTGGCAAATTGAAGGGCAATTAGCGCATCCGAGTTGGCAAATAGCCCCCCGTCAGTCAGCAACTTGCCCTTTTTGACTGGGTACCCGGACGAAAAAATGCGGACGAACATGGTCAGGCAATTTAAAAAGCTGGACGTTTGGCTCAACTCGCCTGTGCTAGTTGCCCCTAGGAACAAATGCAATTTGCGAATGCGATTTAAAGGCAATTTCAATACTTAGACAAATTTCCTGGCGGCTGAAATGGACTTGGTTGTTTTTCGCGTTTTTCAAACATGGCGGTTCATGTTTGGCTTAAGCTTAAATTGTTTTTTTGTACTTTGTTTGTCTAGTGCACTTCATTTAGCCAACGAATGTGGGAAATTGTGGAATCGTGTGTAAGTACAGTGGAACAAGATCTCTGACCTAGAGTCTTAATGAACGTCAGATTGTGATAAGTTTTGGAGTGCAATACCAATTTCCCCATTGATTCTTTCTATAATTTGGTGGTGATTACCTTGTATACTGGTAAGTATATGTGAGTAGATAATGAATCCGAAAATATGTATTATTTTTAATTTTCATATTATGCAATTAAGGGCGATTAAATGGCGCGTTCCGTGGGCTATTTGGGGGCGATTTAAGGGCGGGTTGGGCGGCAAATCGCCCAAATGTTGCATTTGAAATAGCCCCCAAATTGCCAGCAATTTGCTGGCAAATTGAAGGGCAATTAGCGCATCCGAGTTGGCAAATAGCCCCCCGCTAGCCAGCAACTTGCCCTTTTTGACTGGGTATTATTAAACTTTGATAAAACATTGCTAACATGGCAATCCGTAACACGGTGTCTAATGATGTTGAGCTTTTCAAGTGAGCCAGCACAGGATGCAGCTGCAACACAAATCAATGATAGAAAACTGTTGTCCAGCATCAACATTATGATTTAGGGTAAAGTGCCTATTTTCACCATACTAAGCAAGGTGCCTCACTAAATCGTTAATTTCTCACCCTACAATCAATGGAATGCGTGAAAATTGACATCAACAGCTTTGCTTCGTTGTTAAGAACCAACATAATAACACAAATGCGCTGAAAACAGAAAAATTCTCGTGTTTGACCGCAACGAGCCCCTATTGTTGCGCTACCATTTGAATCAATGCGTTGAACAAAGATGGCAGACACTGCTCTAACCAACGGCTTCAAATGGTGATAATAGAAACATGGCGCAAATGGGCTCATCACCCTATAACCAAAAGTCCAAAGCCAAAACCGTTGTAGAAATTGTTATTAGAATTCCTTTCCGCCGAAAACCTGCCTTCAGGTTGCTGGTCACCAATTAGTCGAAAACCGGCCCTCAACGAATACCGGTCCCCATCCAAAAGAGTGGCCGTAAGGGTTTCGTAAAACTTCCTTGAACGAATTTCTTATCAGCAATTCGTCCGATATTTCCATGTCAAGAAATTTAATAGAGTGACAGAAGTATGGGTACTCATAACCAGTCAAATCGTTGCTCAGTACAGCACTACCCACACCCAAAGGCGTTGTTTATGTTATATTAAGGCACGCACAGAGTGAAGCCAAATCTACCTATCGAACAGTCAGATGGCTACCTATCGTGCAAAATAAACAAACATTCTTCTTTCGAAGAACATGCAAGAAAAGTATTGGTGTTGAGAGAAATAATATGGCGAAATATTTCAATCGCCGAAACACTGTATTCAGTTTATTATACTTTTTTGTAACAATGTAAAATAAATTACATGCAATAGTATTATGAATAAAGTGCTATAAGTCACGAAGCAGTAGGTTTTCAATTCACTCAATATTAATTTATTGTGTAACTCAGTTGAAGTCACTCAAAGTTACAGCAAAAACTGTGGGTGCCAGGAACAAAGAAGAGGGCATCATTTTAGGCAGTGTTGCGCATTTCTCTGTACGGGACTCTATAATATCACAGACTCTACCCACACCCATCCCACACGCTGTAGCGACGGCCCAGCGCAGCGCACGAACACCAGCACTTCTCTCCCATTCTCCCAATGACCAGCACTCACACTTGTTTGGTACGCATCGTGCCCGATATGTTCGAATGCCCGCACATAAAATACATGAAAGAATTCCGGCGCTCGCGCACGACACTGAAACGCAATGTCGTATATACAGGTCTGGCAAAGATGGCACTTTGGTATTCGTAAGATGAATCGTACATGAGTGGTGTGAGTGACCACAGTATAAATCGACTTGCTTTCGTCATAGCGGTCGTTCCGCTCCCATTGAATCGTGTGACCGCTATTGTTTACATATTTTTGGTTGCCAACACTAGAAAACCGTGTATTCTGCCACACCTATATATACCTCATTGACTGAAACGGACCGCACAGGTGTAAATAGTGCCCAAACCAACACATAGTACGCAGTGAATCCATTTAGTCTTAGCTTTGGCAGTGACGCCTCGAGACTTATCCAACTGCGTTGGTATTGTGCCGTTTTGACGTTTGAATTGAGAGTCAAAAAACCCGTTTTCGCGGCAAATTGGGAGCCAAACAAATCACCTTTTGGCGGTGGGCGGTTGTATAAAAATGCGAGTTCTTGTTGTGCTTATTTAAAATGTCAGATATCAACCAATGCTCTAAATAAAATACAACTACTTTAATGGTAGTTACTATGATCACTCGTCCACTTTGAAAAATAAAAGCAAATTAATATAAATAAATACTTCCTTTGGCTTTTCTGTTGCATTCAGGAGATTTTCGCTTCATCTCTACCTTGAGAGAGCTCAGAACGCCATTCAATTGACAGATTCATTGTCACCCTCTAGCACTGCTAGTGATATCCACGATACAAGATGTTTTGCTATGCATTGGTTGTGTTTGTGAGACCGTACTATCGACTCACTTAGAGTGTATGTAAGGAGAGTGAAGACAACTGTCATGATTATCCGTCAGTGATATTCCAAACGAACAAACGACCTGTCAAAATACATGAATTTGACGCGTTTGGAATGACACTGACAAATAATAATTGTTCCAATTTTGAGAGTGTCGTCACTCTCCTTATATGCACTCAGGACTCACTGATCACGCATCCTACTACACAAAACTCACTCACAAGCACATTACGGGTGAAACTTTTCTTCCCGGACTTTTTTTCTCCAACACTGTCAAGGCGCATCTCGGTCGTGATGCGAACCCATACTCCGAAGTGGGTCAAACAAAGCTGATTTTCACAATAAAAAAAAACACTTTTCTCGTCTCGTACATATCACGTTGGACAGTTTTCGATCATCTAGGTAATTATTGCATGTTTAAAATCAAACTCAAGTTTATTTGGCCACGGAACCTACAGTATTACTATGAAAAATATGTAAACTCGAGAAAGAAACAAAAACGCGAGCACCCGGCTCGGCAGTGCTGCCGCTCCTCATGAAACTACGTATTTGTGTTCTCAAGAAACTAGTCCACCCTGATTATTTACGTAACGTTCCATTCGAATGCTAGGTTGGGTTACTATTGTTGTTCCCTGGACATGTGCAGTTTTTGTTATGATTCTTGTTCATGATTTGGCAATGCATTGCCGACAGTCGAACGATGTTCATGATTTCAGGAGCTTATTCGTGATTTTTGTGGTTTCTCTTCACGTTACCGTACTTGATTATTCTTAAATTTACTCTCGGATTTTTCTGTCAGACCAACGGGATTTATGTTCATAGTTTTAGGATCTAAAGTTACTGGAGTACAGCTTTCAAACACGTGAAAGCAGGGATTTCCAAGGTTTATCAATTTGAAAGTTTACATCGGTTTTTGAAGAAAGTTTGTTCTAACCTAAATGTCTGTTATCTGTGAATTAAGGGGTTATATACAAAGTTGTGGCGAAAAAGTGAGCTGAGTTCGTGATTTTTTAAAAGTGTTTTATGCAAATTTTATTTGAAAAAGAGAAAGACAGTTCGTTAGTAGTACTATCAAAGCTCGAAAAAAACAGATTGAATTAAAAAATATTCAAGGTTGATGAAGTTATGGTCTATCCTCCGAAACTTTTTTTTTTGCAGAGGTTTGCGGTGAACGCTCTCCAAGCCGATCCGCTCAACAGAAATCAAAAAAGTAAAAAGATTATTGATGAAAAATGGATTGTGGTGTACTTGAATGGATCGGTTTCCCAAAAAAAAAAAATTTCGGATAAATGTTGACATGTTACCAAAAAATTGAATTTTTTTTGTGATTAAAATTTTAAACAAAAATTCATTGCGAACAATCGAAAATTATTGGATGATGAAGGAACCGTTCAAGTACACAAGAATATTAATGCAAACAATTCAACAACAAAAATTATGATGATCGGATGAATAGTTTCTGAGATATCATGTTCACCCTAGGGGCAGATCACTCTAAGAATGTATAACAAATTTGCATCAAATTAGAAAAAATGCATTTAGTTTCCATTTTTGCATCAGCTTGGCACTCCCTCGCAGAAAAGTTTATTTAACAAACGTCCTACGCTAATCCACTTTGTTCGACGTTTTGTTAAATGTAGGGCTAGTTTTTCTGTAGGGTGTTGACGTCTTACACGCAACGCAAACCATATTGCAGGCAACGCAAAAACATTGCACGCAACGCAAAATACATTATGAAATTCTATTTTGATGGAAATAAATGCATTTAATTTCGCTGATTTTTAAAAATGCATCACAAGTGATCTGCCCCTAGTGTTCAACGCAACGGTACTTTTTATAAAAACATAGTTCCGAGATAATTACGTTTAAAGTTTTGTGTAAACTTCACTCGTGGAAGAACCTGCGCGCTGCGAACGGTTGTAGTTTGAAATCTGGTGCTCCGATCTGGATGAAATTTCGCGCAGATATTTTCAAAAGTATGTTCTTTCAGAATGTTCAATAATTTTTTTTTTGGTTTTTTAAGTGCCAACTTTGTATATAACCCCTTAACTAAAACTGCCTATAGCTCATCAGTTGTGTGCTGTTTGCCGGTGTAGACAAAAGACTTGACGTAGCACCGTAAAGAAACAAAAACGTCAAATCGCAAGAAAGAGGTAGCCGACCGGCATTGCAGATTTTCAATAGGAGAAAAAGGAGTCCAAAAATGTTTCAAAATCGATCAAAACGAGTCCAACGATGAAAGTCTCTTAAATGGTTATTTGGACGTCATCCAACGTTGTTCCAATGAACGTTCTCCATTGGCCGATTTTTAAACCAACTGTTCTTAGGGAGTTTGTAAAAATGTTCACGCACACAACTCTCATTTTCAATCGTTAAATTTTGTGTAGTGGGCACGTTCAACTATTATGATACCTATAACTAATTCGCGATGGAAGGCAAAATGATGGTTGATGGTTTGTAAGTAGCGGTTTAGCCACTACTCGGGTTCTGATTTGCCCGGCAGACCCTTTTGTCAGGGCGTCCTAGGTGCCTCTAGAAGAATTTCGGATTTTCGTATGTAAACAAAACAAAAAGGGAAAGAATGAACAAACTAATTTTTACCTTGTTTATTTACCTCTCCCTTCACTGCTCTGCACGCTGCTACTCGAACGGCTGCTACTGGCGACGAGCGGTATCTTCCGGCCGACCGGGTCCACAATGGTCGCGTTCCCCTTCGGTCGTATCTTAGGCTGCTCCGACAGCGGTCCTTAACAATTAGCTAGGGAGGTGAGCTTTGCTCCGTTTTTGGAACCTCCCTAGCGACGGTGGTGATAAATCACTGGGGTGGCATTACGCATCTCGATTCGATCAAAATTCTATCGAATCGACCTTGTTTCGCATTATGTATTTCGAACCGAGCTCGAAAGTAAATTTTCGTTCGAGTTCGCTCGAAGAAGTACTAGATTATCGCGAAGTGTTGGCATTATGGAACCATAACAATCGAACTCGAAAGCGACTCGAGTCGAACGTATTTGCTCGATAGTTTTATTGCTGTCGACTGTCGTTCAAAATTATGATTTGTGTTTTTATTTCACGTCATTCTTTAAATTGGGTAACAATCGGAATACTTAGAGGATATAAAATTACCAAAAGGTGTGAAAAGCTTCCACGTACTTTATGTTATATCTATTTTCACCATCAGGAACATACTTTTTTTGGAAAAAGTAATACTAAATATTGCTAATAGATTATCCTACACCAAGTAATAATAAAAAAAAATCGATGGAGCAAAGTGAAGACACCTAGACTTGTCTAATCGCTATTTGATAGATGTATACACTGAAAAAAATCCAAACGTTAATTCTATTTGCTTCAAACCGCTTAAAATTCATATGAAGAAGAAATGCTATTGTTATCTCGCGCACGCATACTTTCTATGTGTCACCTGTATAAACTATGTATGCACACACATAAGTTATATGTGCATATTGTTATAGAATGGGGTTTTATGTGCCTAATAGTTATGAAATGTGAATGTAAGATTAATATTTCTTGTAAATACACACATTAGGTTTATGTGCCAGCAAATAGTGACTATATGCCTCCGTTAATTGCAAAAATCTATGTGTAAAATCAATAGGCATAACGTTTACTTTTTTTTGAGTGTAGAATCACAATCATTCTTGATTTCAAAGAGGTGATTTAAACAATTTTATATTCTAATTGATGCATTTGTTCCCGACTATACCTCAATAGGGATCTTTAGGGGTGTGCGGGTTAAGGCATATTCTGATGCAGATTAGTACCGTGAGTTAATATCTCAGTCCTTTTTCAATTTTTTGGCCCGAAACTATTGAAAAAAACATTTTTTAGTTTGTTTCCTTTTAGGACAATAACACATCCAAACCCATGCGACTTGCACGACTCTATAGGTTGCCTTATCAGATCTACCATAGTTTGCAGATGAAACTTGGGATGGCAGGTTGCTAGCGGATTGACAAAGTACCAGATCATGCTGTGTGGGGTGTTGTCCCGGTTAACAATGAGGCGAACGAGATATTTGCAGATACGTCATTTAGTAGGACAACTGTCAGTTTGCTTGTTGAGTTTAATTTGGTTTTTTTAAATTTAAAAATCATAAAAGAATAATTAAGGTTTAAGAATGATATGAGTGTACTGGTAAGGACACCCGCTACCAATACATATGAAAAACTGGCACAATTTTTCCAAATTAAAGATCCCTATTGTTTTCAATATCACAATATAGCCTTGAATTCAATGCCATAATTTACGTTTTATACACCAACAGAATTAGGTGTTATATCGTCATTTGTATTAAATGCATGAAAATACAGAATATTATCTTATATAGCAAAGAACTTTGAATCAAACTGAAATACTAACAAATTTGAATGCACCAACCGATTAAAAATTATACCATCTACAATTTCTAGAAACACTTCATTTTTATTTTGTTCTCCTTATCTCTAGTTGTGCGCTATAACAAAATAATTAACTAACAAGTACACGGAAAACCCCGCAAACACGAAAACGAATTATTGTCTCGACTATTTCAACTAAAAATGGCTATTTAACGAACTAGTTATTAAATTTTTGCTTCATCAATTGCTGAAAAAAAAATTGTTGCTTTTGGAAGCTATCAGTTTCCTGAAAAAAAAACCTGAAAACCAAAATTTTAATGCAAAATTAGCCATTTTTATTGAAAAGGGCAGTTTGCTCGCTATGAATATTTTCTAAAAGATTTGATGAAAGCGATTTCTGTAGATAATACATTCCATCGTGCGACTGAGGTCCGAATAAGAGACACTACCAGCTAGGCATTACGATGTTTCGGTGCTTCAACTTAAACAGCGAGATATATTAAAAATTTGTGGTAAGAAGTTCAAGAATACAATTATATCAAACTAAAATAATGCCCAAGCATTGAAAAAAGACAGTGAGGGTGAGTGACCTGAACAAATTATGAACATGTTCGGGTCAATTTCTTTACCACTATCACTATTTTTATTCTGTGAATTTGACGCTCATCGAAAAAAAAACAAAACAAACTGCAATTTTGTTCACACTGAAAAAAATTCTTAGGTGGAATTAAAATTATCATACGATGAACAAAATAATTATTAGTTTTCTGCAACGAAGCATTTTCGTGCATTGTAAATAGTTAGTTTCGTCTAATTCACGAATTGAAAAAATGGCATCTTGATGAACGAAAAGTTGAGTAGTTTATGTACGGGTTATTCCACGTCAAATTTACAACCACAATTTCAATTCCTACCAAAAAAATTTCTTGCACTCTTAGCACAAAATAATTGACATCTATTTTTTGTTTTGGCTGAATACGAGATTTTTATGATTTAAGTTATGAGTTTTTGAATTTTATGAATTGAACCATTTTTCAATCACTGATAACTCGGAAACTCTTAGTTGTACGGAAAAAACTATTAATAATAAAAAGTGCATTTTCCAATGAGCTCACCAATGAAAATCTAATATAGTTTTTTTATTTATGTTATTAATTCTGCAAATGTTAGAAACATATTGAAAAGCAAGCTTGGACTAATAATTTTTTCATTCTATGAAAAAAATTATAATTATATTGAGAACCTTATTACTTTTCGATATATTTCAATTAAAGTTGGCCCATAACATAGCATTTAATGTAAAATTGCACTTTTTTAATCTTATAATTGTAATATCTCGCAAAACATTTTGAGATCCACTGCAAAATGTTTACACAATATTTTCAACATGATTTTTATTATTTAAAGAAAAAATAAGCAAAAAAATTTATCTAACTTTCAAAAAAAATCTCAATTTTTCCGGCAAGCTCATACGAAAGTGCAACTTTTTAAATTTAATATTTTTTCCATGCATCAATTACTTTCCGAGCTACCAGTGATTAAAAAATGTTCAATTTTTTTAACTTCAAGAGCTGAAACCTCATACCTTTAAGTAAATATTATATTCAGCCATAACAAAAATACCTGTCAAATATTTATAGCTAAAGAATGCCAGAACAAAATTTGGAAAGAACTAAAATTTATTTGTAAATCTGACGTTGCATAAAAGTTATCATCGATGTCTAAACTATTTTTCGTGAATGAAACGAAATGATTCGTTCTTTTATCAATTGTTTTATATAGTAAAAATATTTTTGGAAAGGGTAAATTTATTTTTGGTACATGAAAGGAAAAAAATTGTATTTCTTTATTACATCGGATCTTTTTGGATCAATGTTTGACAACATCGATTTTATTTCACAGTGCTCGCCCCTATTGTGTACTACAAAAAATTGTTATACTTGTGAAACTTATCCATATATATTTCGATAACAATCAATTAAAAACTAAATAAATAAAAAAAACCAAAGTTGGTTTTATGAAACTTATTTGTAGCAGAATTAAAAATATTTTTTCTCAGTGTATACTCTTATTTGACAGTTTGAACTCGAACAGGCAGTCGAAATCTAGTACCGCAATCTAACAAGCGCGAACGCTTGGTCGAATGCGATACGTAATGCCGCAATTTAGTCGAAACGACTTCAAAACGTTTCGAATCGAGTCACTCGAATCGAGATGCGGAATGCCACCCCTGGATAGTCTACTCGCCGTAAACGGTCCCGGAAGTCACTGCAGTGATCTTCCCAGGGAGAATCTTTGTCCGCCCTGCTTCGTTCTCCTTTGCGATTAATTGTGGAGGAGAGCTAGGCTCGTTCGACTGATCCTCCACAGTGAGAACGGTCGGTGTTCGCTCCTTATCGTTTAGCAGGAGATGCGAGACCGCTGCTTTGTGGTTAGCTTTCCCTCTATGGCGAGCCAACACCACACACACGAGTGCCCGAACCACGAGCCGGCACTTTTCGACGCGGATTTTATCGGTCGCACGCGCGTACTTCACCTCGCTGTTTAAACGTTGCGGGAAACCGTCGCGAAAAAACTTGCTCACGGACGTCCGTTTATCTTCGTGGTTCGTCACTTTCTGTCCTTTTCACGATGGTCACCTTGTGCACTCGACCATAACACAACACCAACCGTTTCGTCGCATAGCTGTCATCGGTGAGCAGCATAACCAGCGCACACGTATTTTCGCAAGAGGAGAGCCTTAGCCTAACTAAACCATATGCTAATTACACACTTAATTTTTTCTGCCGAAATTCAGCTTTTTTCGCATCGTTTGCCGAAATCTCAACAGCTGAGATCTCAGTATACCATTTTTTGGCTGAGATCTCAGTAAAAGTTACGTTTCATAGCTGATACTCGGAAAATATTTCACCGAAAATCAGCTAACAAATCTCACTTTACTGAGATAGCAGTTTCTAGTTTTGCTGATTACACAGCTGTTGGGGTATTGCCGAGCCGAAATGAGATGTCAAACAACAATTCTACATCTATCTGCACAAACAAACCATTCACAAACGTGAAAATGAACGAAAGTTTACAACTAAATGTGGACGGTATCGAACAGCGGTGAGCAAATATTTTGTAAACAAATACACTCTACGGAGAAAGTACACAAAAATAGGTACATTTTCACCCTGTGCCAATTTTAACGGCATTGCGATGCTGAGGTAGTTGATTGTTCTTAGGTCATTTGTTTAGGCCATTACATCCTAGTTTATGAAATTTTATCCATCTTTCCAAGCGCATTTACCGCAGATATTTTCCATAAAAATTTTGTATTAGATCAATGAGAAATGGACTCCTCAATTTTGTAACCTGCCATGGTAACAATTTAGCACTGGGTAATTATACAGGGTGTTTGGTTCATGGTTAAGTATCTCTCGAGGGGTGATAGACTGTCAAATTTGGAGAAAAAAATTGTTCTACACATACCCTCAAATCTCAACCGATACAGAGTTATTGAATTTTTTGTGTAAAAAACTTATTTGTCTTAAAATACCTCTAACTTTAAAAGTATACTTTGTATTTTAAATGTTTTAGTTCCATTCGAAAGGTGAGAAAATTTCCTATTGAATGGTGTTCTCATATCTTTAAGTTAATTAGTTTTAATTACCTTTTAGCTGTAAAGTAGTTAAAAGTTAGTTTTTGAGGAGGTTTTTGCTAATTTTCTCGAAATAATGAAGTATGATTATAGCAATATCCATTATCCAAAAGTTGGGTTTTAGGACGATTTATAATTCGTCCTTGGACGTCATATTCCAATCTCTTCTCATTTCTTTGTAATTTCATTACTATACTTTTCCTGTAACCGACTTGCAAGTGCTTAAAAGACTCTAATCTAAAAAATATGGTTTATATCGTTATTTACAAGATTTCATTGGAAAGCTGAGAAAATGTCCTATCAGTGTATGTACAAATATCTTTTAGTTAAGTGTACTAAATGATTTTTTACTAACGAAATATCTAAAAACTTGTGTTTTTTGGAGAGTTTTTGAATTATTCTAATTATTTATTATTAATTTAAATTTAAATTTATCGTTACTCTTGTTCATTTGATGCCCCTTAATGTTCTCTATAACTTTTTATTAGACACTTTGTCTATGTCTCTTTTCATTTTGCTGCTATTTAATAGTTAACACAGCATGACCTCGCCGCAAATGTAGTTGGTTCGAAATCGTTATTTTTGCATATGAAACGATGTGATAAAAACGATTTTGCGTCGAAACCAAAAGAGATAATTGGATGGAATCTAAGAAAGAACTGTAGAACTTGCTGAAATGCATTATTTTCATGATAATAATGGTGATGTTTATTATTTACAATTTTAAGAAAATTAACGAAAATGCTAATAATAGCACTAACTTTAAACTAATTTACTTTTAAAAGAATACTAAATTCACTTAACTGAAAGGTATTAATACATTTTTCTCTGTAAAATTTTTCTGGCTTTCGAATAAAAAGAAAAATAATACAATAAGTGCCATACTTTTTCAATTAGAGCTGGTATTAGTGAAGATGAAATAAAAATATCCAAGTTAAATAACCCAAACACATGAAAATAAGAAAAGGTAAGTGTATCATGTCAAAGAACGAATTATGCAGCTCTTCAAGACTAACAATCTGGATTATGAAAATGATGAGGTTAACTATTATGATATTCAAGAAAAGAACGAAAAATCGATTAAAAATGTTTAATGTTCAATAAATTACTTTGAAAAGGCTACCTAAACTCATTAGCTGAAACATGTGATGGCATCACTCAATGCGAAATTTTCTCGCCTTCCAAGTGGACCTAAAATATTTGAAATACAAAGTATACTTTTTGAGTTAGAGGTATGTTAAGACAAATAAGTTTTTAACACAAAAAGTTCAATAACTTTGTAACGGTTGAGATTTGATGGTATGTGAAGAACAATTTTTTTCTCCAAATATGACAGTCTATCATCCCCCGAGAGATTCTTAACCATGAACCAAACACCCTGTATAACTACTTTTGTGTATATACACTCCGTAGAGTATATTGGTTTACGCAACAACCCAGTAAAGCTCAGCCGGAAATGAGCCGGAATTCTGGCTGATTCTAGTTAGTATTCCAGCTCTAATTACACAACCAATTCTAACTAGAACCAGCCGGCATTCCGGTTGAGCTTAACTGAGAATGCTTCCTAGCTAAACCCATTCCGGAATCGATTCGGAATTCTGAATGGAGTCAGTGTGGATTCTAACTCAAATGCAACAAACGATTCCCCTTCAAAACGCGTTTTAGCTTTCATGGAAAAAAACCCGATTCATTTTTGTATCATTTTGACCACTAATATGGATCTTTAGGGGTATGCAGGTTATGGCATTTTCTGATGCAGATTATTACTGTGGTTTAATATCTCAATCCTTTTCTTAGTTCTATGCCCGAAACTATTAAAAAAAACTTACTTTAGTTTTTTTCCCTTTTAGGACAATAACACATCCGAACCCATGCGACTTGCACGACTCTATAGGTTGCCTGGAATGGTGGAAATCTGTACAACGGGACGGTTCCCGGTTCAAGAGGTAATACACTCCTCCGCCGAGGGTGTGGCGATTGCCAAGATCAATGGTGTGTTGTATTGCAGCTGCTACGCTCCACCAAGGTGGCCAATAGAACAGTTCTACCAGATGATCGACAGGCTCTCGTCGGACCTCGTGGGCCGGAAACCGGTAGTAATAGCGGGAGACTTTAACGCTTGGGCAGTGGAGTGGGGCAGCCGCTGTACAAATAGCAGGGGTCAAGCGCTAATGGAAGCGCTTGCGAAACTCGATACTGTGCTAGCTAATGATGGCTCCGCTAGTACATTCCGTAGAAACGGAGTGGAGGCGTGGATTGATTTGACCTTTGCCAGCCCGAGTCTGGCTCCAGGCATGGAATGGAGGGTAGACGAAGGCTACACCCATACCGATCACTTAGCAATCCGCTTTAGGATCAACTATGGTGTGCAGCATCCGAGGGCGGGAGATCCCTGTCAGGTACGCGGGTGGAAGTCCAATCACTTCGACAGCGAAGCTTTCACCGCGGCCCTGGGACTGGAGGCCAACACCGACAGTCTAAGCGGGGATGCGCTGGTAGCTGTTCTATCACGCGCGTGCGACGCCACTATGCCGAGAAAAACACTGCCAAGAAACGGCAGATGCCCGGTATACTGGTGGAGTGCCGATATTGCAGCTCTACGGTCAACCTGCCTCAGAGCTAGACGTTGGATGCAAAGAGCTTGCACCGAAGATGCAAGAGAGAACCGCCGTGAAGTGTTTCGAGCCGCGAAATTGGCCCTTAACAAGGCCATTAAAAGCAGCAAGAGAGCGTGTTTCGACAACCTGTGTGAGAGTGCCAACGCGAATCCGTGGGGTGACGCCTACAGGATTGTGATAGCCAAGACCAAAGGGGGCTCTTCACTCCCAGAACGGTCTCCGGACCGGTTGGCGACGACTATCGAAGTACTCTTCCCGTCTCGAGCCACAAGCCCCTGGCCACCTGCACAACGAGACAGTGCGGGCACGGCCGAAACGGTGGCTCTGGTGATGAATGAAGAACTACTCGCAGTGGCTAAATCCCTAGCAATGAACAAAGCTCCAGGACCGGATGGAGTTCCAAACAGCGCTCTCAAGGCAGCGATTATAGCGAACCCGAACAGAAATTGGTGCTGTTGCCGAAGCCCGGGAATCCGCCAGGCGACCCATCGGCGTACAGATCAATCTGTCTGATCGATACGACTGGCAAACTGCTTGAGAGGATTATCTTCAACAGGCTAACCCCGTACGCGGAAGGTACAGACGGCCTGTCAAGCAACCAGTTTGGCTTTCGGAAGCGAAGTCTGAAGTCTCTCGGAGTAATTATAGACGACAAGCTGACCTTCGGCAGCCATGTCGACTATACGTGCAAGAGAGCGTCGACTGCTGTTGCGGCTCTATCGAGAATGATGTCCAACAGCTCAAAGGTGTGCGCCAGTAGACGTAGGTTGCTGGCAGGCGTTGCCGTATCTATCCTCAGGTACGGCGGCCCGTCATGGTCAAGAGCACTGAGGGTAACCAGTTACCTACAGAAACTGGAGAGCACCTACCGCGTCATGTGCCTCAGAGTGATATCTGCCTACCGCACGGTATCACACGATGCATCCTGCGTGATAGCGAGCATGATGCCAGTCGGGCTGGTCATTCGGGAAGATGAGGAGTGTTTCGAGCTACGTGGAAATAGAAGAGCCCGCGAGCGCACCAGGGTGACCTCGGTCGCCAGATGGCAGCGTGAGTGGGATAATTCCTCGAAAGGTAGGTAGCATATCGAGCTGGGTGGGAAGACCCCATGGGGAAGTTCCTGTCAGGCCATGGCTGTTTCCGACAGTACCTCCACAGGTTCGGGCACGCGGAGGTCCCAGCCTGTCCGGACTGCCCAGGTGTAGACGAAACTGCCGAACACATACTGTTCGTATGTCCTCGGTTCGACGTCGAAGGAAGAGCAATGCTTGACGTCTGTGGCTGGGACACAACCCCTGATACCCTTATTCAGCGGATGTGTCAATTGGTGGAGAAGTGAAACGCAGTCTCGGCTGCAACCATCCAGATTGCCTGTAGGCTACAGGTAATCTGGCGAACCGAGCAACAGACGACGGGCACGGCTAACTAGCTGGAGCGAAAAAGGCCAAGCGCAAAAAAGGGAGTGAATGGTCTGTGCATGCTGAGGCAGGTTTGGCGCAGCGACTGGCAACCGCGTAAGGGGTAAACCCAGCCACTCCGAAGCAAGACAGAAGAGTGAGTGTATAGACGTATAAGTGGACTGCCTCATGCCAAGACGGGAGGGTCGTAGCGTAGTATGTTGGGACTTAGCTATCGATGCCTCATGGCGTGGCAGAGGAGTGAAAGGGTGAGCATCCAAGTCAGTCTCACACTGCATGTTAAGGGTGAGCACAAAAGTCAGCCTCGCATGGTATGTCAGAAGTGGGGCCTAAGAAAAATGTCCCACATGGGATGCCAGGGGGAGTGACAGAGGTACAATAGAGTGGCACGATCGAGAGTGAACCAGGTGATAGGATGAGCACCCAAGTCAGCCTCACATGGTATGGGTGGGGCGAGCACAAAAGTAAGCCTAGCAAGGAATGAGTAAGGTGAGCACACAAGTCAGCCTCGCAAGGAACGAAAAAGGTGAGTACAAAAGTCAGCCTCATGTGGAGTGTTTGAGAGTGAATCAAGGTGCGATAGAGAGAGCACCCTAGTAAGCCTCATACAGGACGTATGAACGCGTGAGTGAGATTGAATGAGTACATTAAGTGCAGCCATCCCCCCAGAAGTAATACCGAGAGGTAGTTCCTGGGAGGAACGATGGCGGAGCCCAATGGAGTTTAGTCGGTATTAATGGCAGCGTCACCATTCGAGCCCGACACGCCCCCAGTGCACCCCGTGCGGTAGCTTGGACCCTACCAATAGCACGTGTTCTGGGCTAGGACGTAAAGGTCTTCTCCATTGTAAAAAAAATAGATTGCCTCATCAAATCTACCATAGTTTGGAGATGAAACTTGGGATTTCAAGCTGCCAGCGAATTGCAAAAGTACCAGATCATGCTGTATGGGGTGCTGTCCCGGTTAACAATACGGCGAACGAACATGTTTACAGATACGTCATTTAGTAGGACAATTATCAATTTGATAGTCGAGATTAATTTAGTTTTTTTTTTTAATTTAAAAATCAAAAAATAATAATCGAGATTTAAAAACTATCAATACATATGAAAAACTGTGACAATTTTCCAAATTAAAGATCCCTATTGTTGTTTTTTTGTATCAATCATCAACATGAGAAACTGCACAATATCACGGAATTGTGAAATATTTGAAAAAAAACTGTTCATAAAGTTTTCTTAATTAACTTGATTCTATTTTGAATAGGTGCAATATTTGAATCATGCATTTTTAGGCTTTCTAAACGCTATCAGTTGCTTGCATCGTTGACGTCGCGTCCAAGGTTGATGAGCACCTGAAACATTTATTCCAACGTTGCAGCAGGCTTTTAATCAATGGATAGCATCATCGCATAAAGCTAATATCAACATGCGAACGAATTGCAAATTTCACATTCGAGCGTCGCACCGCCAAAAGTGAAAATCCGCGATAAACCCCTAGCGAAGCTCAATCACCGACTGATCCGCATTTCTGCCATGCCACATACGACCGGGCAGAAACATTGCACGTATCAACCTACCTACCAACCGACACTTGATGCGATGCGGTGGAAATATTATCACTTGCCCGCAATCTGGTGGCACATCGCATTCCTTCCAGTTCCGATGGTAGATACTGATAGCACACCTCGGTTGGTAGTCGCGACGGGGTTAGAAGTACGGCTACGTTTCTAGCGGCACCAGTGGTGCAGGGTTTAGTCATCTTTAAACAACCTCAAGTGACCTGATAATTTTTTTTAATTTTTCTTATTTGTAAAATTATCATTTCTCATTCAACCGCGAAGATTTTAATCAGGACTAATTCATTCCACTCTGTTGCCTGTGATTAAACGGTAGGAGTAACTAATAATTGCGTTATGAACAATAAACTGCAAGAGCAACAGTTATGCGACGTGGGTTGACTTTTCATGGGTGATTTTGGTATTAACGAATTAGGTTATTAACCCTTCGAATTTCGCGTCATGCACCTGAGTGAATAACGTTCTAAAATTAGGCGGAAATGTAGGGCCGATAAATCTGGGTAAAGAAATCGAGCGTCAGTCGGTCGCCTAAATGTTGATAATGAGAAAACTTCCGGATGGTTTATTGAACTATCTGCCGTAGAGCTCATTTTTCTAAATCTTACGATATATAATTCCAACCCTTAAAATTTCAGAATGTTTTTTTTTTGTTTTCTTCGACGATGCTCGACAATCGTGCCAGCCAATTTTATAGATTAATTTTTGTCATTTCATGCACAAAAATACATAAAAAAGTTTAATTATTTATTTTTAAATTCGCTGCATCAGAAATAAAAAAAAAGATATATCTTTATGACACAATTTCTACTGCCAAACGAAGATGACACTGAATGTCTAAAATTCCACCGAAAAAGAACCAATTAGAATTGTAAAACTCTTCAACCACTGGAACAAACATCGACCAGAACTCGTTTGCATAGCTCTTCAACCAGCAAGCTCTATTGTGCCGTGAAATCGTAACTTCCGTTCAAATCTAACCAGCTCCGGGGCGATGGGATATTTACCCTTCCAACCTACCACCAAATCCGTCTCACTTGTCACACTATGCTAAAAGTTTTTCCTATCCGTTTCTCCTGTCGCACACCAGGAAGTTCACTTTTATGCCAGATAATAGTGAAACGATTTGCTGCTTCGACAGTCTTATCAAACGATTACCTTTTTTGCCGAATTCCGGCGATGACTTTTGAATACTTTTCTCCTCTTTGGGGAGGACTAAATTGCCAACGGTGTGTCCCACAACGATCGGTTCACTATAGAGCGTTGTATGGAACTCTGTAACCTCACTTTTTGACAGCTCAGAGAATTTGGTTAAAAGTTTTTGTGGCAGAATTCTTGAGCGTTTTTTCAAAACGTCATATCTGCAATGAGTTACTCTCTTTGTTTACTTTCTCTTTCGATTTTTACGGCGTCACTATAACACTTTTCACTTATTTTACAGTACAGATCTAAAGGCGGTGGTTTTAAATAGCATATTATGCAAAGAGTTGAGGGATAAATGTTAAAGTGACCGAATTATTAACAGAAGAGAAAGTAAACAAAGAGAGTAACTCATTGCAGATATGACGTATTGAAAAAACGCTCAAGAATTCCTCTCAGGTTTTCGGTAGTGCTAGACTGATGACAGAAAATGTCGCCTTAAGTACGGTTATTAGACGGAGACATCGGACAATTGGCAGATTCGATCGTATTAGGCTTTGTTTCTCGTTCTCTGCTTATAAGTGAGTAACTGCGCTTGGAACTAGAGTTAATAAAGCGATTAAATCAAATTCTAACCAGGTCAGTTCAAAACCAGAACATGACCAGAACGTCTGGTCACCCTATATTGAATTCTATCACTCGCTAAACTGTCATTTATTTGGTGACGTCATCACTAAATGTTCTATTTTCGCCATACCAGTAAGCGTTGTGTGATTATGACAGTACACTCAAGCGTTTCGATTCTGGACGAAACGCTTGAGTGTACTGTCATAATCACACAATGAACCAGCGGAAAGTGTCCTCGTATACTTCAACCCAGGCCGCTGGAAACTTGAAGGGCTTCTGTGAATAGCGAGTTTAAAAGTGGGAGTATTAAAGAGTCATTGATTCGATGGTCGAAAATTGTGTCCATTTTATTATGCTTTCAACAAAAGTGGCAAACGCTACGATTGAAAAGAATTGAATAGCAGCAGAAAATGACTTGTCCATTTGATAAGCTTTGACTCAATCGTCAATTGAAATCGCATTAGATTTTATTCGAGTGGGATGATTTAGGGTAGAGTAGACGCTCCCTTATTCATCTCATTAGAAGCGTGTTTATAGAAAGGCATGATTATTCCGCTGTATACTTAGCAACTAATTAAAACTTTGGGCAAACATGCCAATTGACCTTAAAAGCTAAAAAAAAAATTAAATCTTCGAAAATAAACTCGCTAAAAAATGTTTTTAAGTTGTGACTATCGACCTTGATTTCATCTCAATACGCCTAATTCATCTTATTGCTGTTCTCAAATTCCGCCTAATTACAGTCGTGATTCGCTGGTTGGGCCGCACTCTCTGGCTAACCAACGAATTTGATTCGCTAGTTGGACCGACTGACCGACGTCTAAAACTCTCCAAAGAAGACGTTAGTAATGTAAATTCGTATGCTCACATCTCTAATTATAGTCAGTTTGATTATTAAAGTGAATTAGACACGAGATTTTTACATTTAGATGCCTCTTAGTTGGACAATGGTTCAACTAGCGGAGATCCAACTAAAAAGCGATCCAGTTAAAAAGTGACCAACCAACGAATCACGACTGTGATACCTAACGGTCAAAACATAAGAAAATACCCACAGTCAAACCCGGAATTGTAATCGCAAGTCCGAATCTGAGACCCAGGTTCGAATAACTCGTCGAAATTCCGACTCAAATGAAGTCACACTTCGCTTGGCGTAGCTTCAATGGGCTGTACTGAACTACTACCGACTGGATATTGTTGGCTCGAATCAAAACTCGTCGAATGTAAATAAAGTTCATTCTGTAGTGCCAAACTGGGGTCGCCACCTGGGCCCGTTATCGTTAAAATTGACAAGATGACGACACGAATGAACTCATGATGAATGAAGTTCATGGTTGACAATTCTCGGTGGTTTGTTTACTTCGTAAGTTGTATAAGTTCTAGTGCAATCAAAGATACCAGATTTGCTGATAAACACTCAGGTTTTTTACGCGGGGGATACAGGCCGTGTAAATTTCAAAATCCGCGTAAATGAAAACCGCGTAAATTTCAAAACCCGCGTAAATGAAAACTGCGTAAATTTCAAAATCCGCGTAAATGAAAACCGCGAAAATTTCAAAAACCGCGTAAAAAATATCGCGCGTAAAAAACCGCGTAAAAAAACCCTCAGTGTATCTGTAAACCTGCAGAATTCTTTGTAGATTTTTGTAGTCTTCATGATGTAGAAGATGAATTCTGGGAAGTAATATGTATAAATTGAGATACTAAAACAGGTTTCGAAGACGGAGTGCATTTTGGGGTGAGTTGCTATCTACTCGGTACTCTGGATAGTAGGTACGCGTTCCCGAACTGCCGGATGTTAGTTTAATCGAGGTTGTCTCTCCCACCCCATTAAATTTAGAATAGACGGCAAGTTTGGTGCGAGCAATCTAGAACTAAGTTTCAATAGCCTACCGCTCACCAGCTTCTATTTGACCCCGCCCAATCACCTCATCGGCTGTAGTATAGCGAAAATTTTCCACATACAACCTGGCAAAGACAAATATGCGCAACAGACATAATACAACCACTAGGCACGGTATCCTTCCAGCAAAATAATACGTGAAAAGTTATAAAAGCGACGAAGGTTTTTTTGAAGTTATTGTTGACCCAAGAACCCGAACTTAAACGATTCTTCTCCTTGCTCTCCGCAACCGCTTCGTTCCCTCTCGAGTTCCTAGCCTGAAAAGAACGTACTGGATGCTGCCCCCGTAACATTCTCCCCCAACTCATCGCCAGAGTGGAACCAGCCCTTCTCCGGAACAGAACCCACCAACGCCCCCAGCCAGGGGCGAGGAAAAGCTACCGGATTGACAATATTGGATACCCGCTGCTCAGGAACCTGTCACCACTCGGAAAAAGAACCCTTTTCCAACACTACATACAACCGAATCGGGGAGGGCGGGCTCCTCCAGAATTCTGGCAAACGGCCCTATATCCAAAAGGGTTCAGAGTACTCGCACGGCTAAAGACTTCCGGCCCATCAGTATACTTCCGTGCATTGGTAAAAGCTTCGAACGAATGGTCAATGGAAAGTTAACCGCCATACTCGAACAACCCCACCTGCAAGATACCCGGCAACACGCTTTCCGGAAAGAGAAGGGTGCCGGATCGTACCTGGCACCCCTGGGGGAAACCCAGCCCATAAGGGATGGCATTCAGATTAATCTTGCCGCCCTCCATATTGAAAGGGCATCGCGAGAGGACATACTTCAGCAGCTTGGCCGCTGTGGAATCCGAGGAAACCTTGGCCTCTCTATACAGCGCTTTCTATAAAACCGCCAATTGCGGTTCGGAGTAAACGGCAGCTAATCCGGAACTTACTGAGGGAAACGTCCTGGCGGTCACCCTTTTCTTCATCAACATGAATTTTATATTGGACATTCTCCCCAAGGGTATATCCATCTTCGTCTATGCCAACGACATAGTAGTGGTTGCGACGGGAAGAACCAAGGACCGAACCCGCATTAAGCTACAAACCGTAGTCAACGCCATCTTCAAGTGGGCAACCTCAGTCGACTTCCGGCTTTCCACCTTCAAAAGCTTCTGCATCCACCTTTGCAACACATTCCCCCGTATGATCCATATATCCGATTCTTCAATATACTACAAAATGGAACCGATCATCCTTGAAGTCAAACTGGACCGGAACACTTGTGATGCCCCCCCTACTTTTGGAGGGTAAAGACCGAATGCGCCTACCACAAAAGACATCCCGGCACCCGAAGCGCAATAGGAATACTGCACTCCAAATAAGTGAAGCACTGATCCATAGCCGGATATATTAAGTAATACAGAAGGGATTAATCACATGTTGGCCCCACCGCATCAAAGTTACTGCCTAGCACACCAGCGGAAAGCGCCTGCGTAGAGGCCGGCGTACTACCATTCTGCTGGAAAATCGCCATAGTGATCCTCTGGCGTGCGTTGAACGTACTCGAACGGACATATGAAGGTGACGAATCTGCAACGCTGAAAACAGCTCGAGAAATATACGCGAAATTCGCAGGAATCTCTCCACATTAATATATCCCTGTCCCAGAACCACCAGGTCGGAGAAACCCTCGAAACGGGACGGTACAGCGACACTTTTTAAATCACACCCGAATTTATACGGACGGATCGAGGAAGGATGATAAAGTAGGAGTCAGTGTCAGCAACGGCGGAACAGGCTCATCTCTCCTTCTCTCGTAAAAGTGCTCGATATTTTTCGCCGAAGCCGAAACCATCACTCTGGTCCTGTCTCAAAAACCAGAAGAAACTGCAACCATGATATGCATTGATTCCCTCTCGGCACATCGCGCGCTCGAGAGCGGCCTGTCTCCATACCCCTTCATCCAGGCAATAGAGTTCGAAGCCGATTACCTCACCACACTTTGTTGGATCGCCGGACACTTTCGGAGAGCCAGAAGAACCTTTTACTAAAGCTACAGACATCATCCAGCATTTTGCAGAGACTCTCAACATTAACTTCATCGGTCGTTGATGGGCGTCCCGGGGATACCTGCAGAAGATTAAGGGACTCCCCGTCAAATGTGGCGACCGACAGGATTGGAAGGAACAAAAAGTCCTTTCTAAACTGCGGGTTAGGCAAGCAATATCCAACGTACCACCACCCCATCTGTACCACATGCGGGACTCGAAAAACAGTGGAACATCTACTTTTCAACTGCTTGGAGCGTCAAGACCTCCGGATGAAGCACGACATCCCACTTTCAATTCGCGACACACTGTACAACAACTCAGTAAGAGAGAAAATTGTCCTAAACTTCATAAAGGCTGGTTTGTTCGACACCATCTACACCGAGACCCACCACGTTCGCACCAGCGTACAACAACATAGAGACGGACAACCCCCTCCCCCGTACGGGAACGGCTATCCCAGCCAAGATACCCGGACTCAACCCTTCAATCGTGAGCCCTCTGTTACTCCCGGAACGGGTGCTGGAAAGGTTTCCCGCGACCCCAAATCATCAGATACCAACTGACCCCTAGCATACATCAGAAAATTATCATATAACAATGCTATGTAGTTATAATCTTTTGTATTCATTTTTATTTTATGGGCGAATGACCTTTAAGGTTAAAGCATTAAATAACTAAGCAAACAAACTAATAACTAATTAAATGGTTTGCAACAAGTGAGTAACAAGAAAAGTTTTTGAGCAGCTCTAACAAGCATTAGAAATAATGATTTTTTTTATTTCGCAGAAACTCTTTTTGCTGTATATTGCACTTGATAAAACAAAAATTTAAAAAAATATCCCTTCTTTACAAAAAATAGATTTATTGACCTAGTAATACAGTATGTTGAAAAAAAATATTGCTTGTTACACCAAAACCTGGATTCTAAACGCACTGCGCACTTGCCATTCTCCTATGTCATAAACTGATTAGTACAACTGGTCTGAAAGTACCATCTCTATCACTTAAAATACACATGTATTGAAATACACATGCATATGTTTTGGCAGCTCGCTGTTTTGAGATCACTCGAACTTTGAAAGTACGGAGTCCAGCTTGGTGAGAAATGCGCAATATTGAATAAACTTTATTGAGATGCGATTTTCTTCATTTACATTGTTTCAAACATTTGAAAATATTTACAGACTTTTTGAAATTTCGCTGCGAATACAACACAAAAGTACCTGGCATCCCGGAGTGCAACGGATGTTCATCTGTTGCATTCGCACTAACGAAATTTCCATGTAAACAAACCACCTAGAACTGTCAAATGCAGTTCATCCGGCTCATTATGTCGGTCGGTGTAGAACCTAATTCAGCGGAGAGCAGAGTGTTGCCAGAAAATTTTTATTACCCTGATTAGAAATCTTCCGGTAACCAGCCGATCCCGTTCGGGAACCTCTGTTTAAACTGTACCAGTCAGGGATGCCAGATTTATCCGACACACCCACACGCAACCGTAAAATAACCTACAGAATCAGTTCTTTTAACTTAAATTTAGGTACTTTTGAGCTGTGCGTCGCTTTCGCACTTATTAGTGTTGTCAAAAACAAAACGAGAGATTCGACTCAGTCGAGGTCTTCCGTGCAGTAAGGTACTTTTAAGTTGTTTGGGGTATACTCAAAATTAGGTAAATTCAACTTAAATTTAAGTAAATTGAACTCAACGCCAGATTTTTAACTTTTGTAAGCTGCTACACACACATATTGGAAATTTGGGTAATATTGTCCCAAATTTTACAAAAATCCGTTGATGCAGGTTCTATGAAAACTAAAATGTATACCAAGATTGCGATGATTTTGAGATCGCTGTCAAGTGCCAGATTTTGCCAGACATTTTTAGCCGAACTGCCAGATTTTCTTTGAAAAATAATGGCAACCCTGGTACCAGTTCGAATAGACTTAACCGCATAACCGAGGTCTTGGAACCGAAGCGTCGAGAATCCGCTGGATCCTCAGTGGCCAAAACCGGCTGATTATACAACCGTTTGATTGATCGATTGTTGTACCGACTCTTATGGGAGTTTAACATGGGCGGCTGCCGACACGACTAATCTGTTGAAATCGATATATTTCAACCAATTAAATCGGTCGTTTAGTTGGTAGTTTAAAACTGGGCACAGTTTAAATGTGGCGATTGTAAACGATTGTAAATTGTTCACTGACGAAACCCAACTTAGCCGGTTTGATTGTGAAATTTCGCAACTGTCAAACCTTCTATGGGCTAGCGATCTAAGAGATAACGATACATGTAGAACAAACATAACACACATACATGTCATAACATACATGTAAAATAAACATAACAAGACTCAAAAACTCTACTATCTAACTTAGAGAACCAATTGATGTAAATCACGTCGAGTGAATATGCCATTTACCCATTAGAAACTTCCACGCGTAAGCTTACGACAAACTTTTCGCTTGTTCAACTACAACGGAGAGCGAAACTGCTCGTCCCATTCGCCGAGTGTCGATATAAGCGAAAGAAAGCATTTCTCATTGCACTATCCAAACCAACTAAGGCTTCAGGGAAGCATACCTGTTGGCGAATACCCATTCACAGTGGAGAAATTATCTCGCAAAATTGCTTCAGCAGCGAAAACTCCCAGCCGACAGCAGCTGACAGCATGGAAACGAGTTTCGCAAACTTCGTCTGTGGACCGGAACTTGCGCAGGGAAGGCAGTCGACGCGTATACTAAAGCAAACAAGCTGAACATATTTCTTTTATCAAGATACACATACTTCTGGGGAACTTTTCCGCTGTGAGATACGCGATTCTTCTTAAAATTCGACACGAAACTTTTTTCATCTGTTTTCCCTACCCACTTTATTTTGATAGCTCAAGTTCTCGGCAAACAGCGCGCTGTGTTGTTGACCCGGGAAGCGAGATATGCTCCGCTGTTGTTCAGAGAGTGGCGGTGAAATGAACTTGACCTTCAAGGTTTGCTTCTGTTCATTAGGGGGAAAAAAGGTCTAGAGGACAACAACGAAAATGGAATGTTTCACTTTAAGGGGTTATAATATGGTAGCACTAGGACAAAATTAGCTTTTTGGGATTTTGAAACTATGTAATTAAAGCATATTAGCTGCGGTACTTAATTTCATGTATTTCTATATTAAAATTATATTGTTAAAATAGACGAATTGTCTCAAAATGGTTATTTTTAGATACGTTGTGGTGATTTGATTTGCACGACTAATTTACCAATAAAATCAATTTTTTCAGGAGTTATTTCTTAGTTGTTGAAAAAATAATCTTCTAACAAGAAAAAAATATAAATAGGGCGATGATTTTTCCAAAGAAAAATTGGAACCGAAAATTTAGCTTGCATGGTTATACAATATTAACCTAATGAAAACCCCTTCATTTACCGACTATATTTATTTAATAATTTCAGATAAGAATCTACAGAAAAAATCGAGACGATCGATGGATTGATTAGATAGATAGATAGAGGATATGGTCGTAGATCAGTTAATTGTCACCAATTTTTTTACAAATTCAAGAAAACAAATTCTGATAGTCCGATTTGTATGATTCCTTATCTATAAAAAATCACAAAAAAACATTGAATTTAAACGGGAGCAAGCAGGGGCGGCGAAACACTTTACGCCCGAGTGGGTAGAAAGCATAGGCTGAGGGGTCCATTAGTTAGGATATTTATCCCTTTTCGCAATGCACACGCTTACATTACATTCACAAATCACGTTCGTTTATGCAAATGGAATTGTGGTACATCGATGTTTTCAAATGTGTGTACTGCGAGATACATGCGTTGCGCATCTAAATTTTTTGAAATGGCTCAAAATTTCGAGTGGGTAATTACCCATTTCAATTCGATTATTTTCGAGTGGGTAGTACTACCCATACTACCCACGCTTTCCTCCCGGCCCTGGGAGCAAGCATCTATATAACCCCTTAAACGAAGTGCGCGGAGGAGAAATAATCAACCTACATGAATGCTGTCGTAATTGCAGTTGACCGTTTTTGGTTTCACCGCACACACCGCACTGGTCCGGCAGCGCAAAGTTTCCCCAAACCAGAAACGTTTGCCACATTTGTAACGAAAGTGCGAGTGCACGTCGTCGTCGTCGTCGAAATCAGGTTCTCAAATGTAGTACAAATGGAACCTGCTGTCCGCACTGACTGGTGAACAGGAAAGAAAGAAGTTTATTGTACCTATGAGCTTCGAGCTTGTTTATGCCTCGATCACATGCATGCAAGACTAACCCTTACCTGTGCATTTGGTGGTGGAGTTGAAAGAATTAAAATTGGGAATTTTCTCACTACAAGATTAGTTGTATTCGTTGGAGCACAGGTTATATTTCAGATTAAAGTTCTCTAATTAGAATTTTGGTTAAAAGATAGTCTATAAAAAACATGTTCGAAAAAACTACAAGGGGCAGCCCTATGGGGTTGCAAGAACTGTAGACGTAGGACTATACTACTTAATGTAAAATATTTATTTTCTTAGTACTTAGTGTGTGGGAAAAAACACCCGGACCGGTGAAGAAAAATCAAATTTTAGACAATATAATCACATCTCATGTATAGAACAAGCTTACTAGTTACTCTCAAACATATCCTAAAAGTTCAAACACCCATGGATAACCCCAAGTTTGTAGATGTGTTTCGATGCCACAGGATTGTAAAATGGTTAATATTACGTCATGAAAATACAATTCTTCCGTGATCAGTTGGCAAACCTCGTGGAGCAATGGGGAACTTGGACGATGGCTACATTCGATTATCCCAAAGGTATCAACGAAGCCTTGGTTCGGGGGGATGGATGTGGGTCGGGATTTTATTCGCGTAATGTCCCGACTTATGTCCAATCACTACACCATGGATGCGCATTTGTGGCGTATTAGGCTTGCGGAGAGTAGTCTGTGCGCTTGTGACGAGGGCTATCACGACATCGAACACGTTGTCTGGGTATGCGCCGGGTATTGTGACGCCAGGTCTCAGTTAAAGGAATCCCTTCGGGCCCAAAGTAGACCACCCAATGTACCAGTCCGAGATATGCTGGCAACTCGTGATTTCCCCTATATGTCCCTTATTTATACCTTCATAAAAACGATAAATATCCCAATTTAGCCCCTCTCTTTTATTTCTCGTTCTTAGAGTTTCCTCCTGCCTTGTGGAACCGATCAGCTCCAGAGTGCCACTATGTAACCGCCATCGCCCTTACCACTACGCCTGCATAGAAGGAAACTGAAGCGAGAGCGACTCGAGGTCCGATGAGTTTTGAAGGATTCCCCGCGGGTCCGAAGAATACCATCCGCCAATCCGGTACTCGACGACTTACTAGACTGAGGCGCAAATTTGTTTCGCTGATCCCCCTTCCCCCCCCCCCCCGTTCGAGCGAAAGTTGCAAGTTTTGCTCTTCTTTCCCTGTCTCTCCCTTGTCCTTGATACAACTGCTGCTACACTGATGCGGAAATAAGCCACCCTCTGAATATCTTGACCAAGTTTTAGTTAAAAAATTCAAATTAGTATTCTGTATTCCTAGTTTTAAGATAGCTATAATTTTTACTCTTTATTGAAACTCTTGTCCTCCATCTTGTAAATAGAATTGAATCCCTAGTTTTAAGATTTCTGTGAAGTTTGTCATAAATATTTGTTCCCCCTTTTGTGTACTAAACTATACTGTTAGTTTTAAGATAACCGTAAAATATTTCGTAAAATACTATTACTCCCCCTCTTGTATATCAAAGTGAATCCCTTGTTTTAAATTTTTTCATAAAAAAATCTTTTAGCCCTCTCTTGTATATTGAATCTTATTTCTAGTCTTAAGATAGCTGTAAACTTTTTTTTCCTTTGTAAAAAAAATATTTCAACATTGTAACCTCCTAGTTTTAAGATATCCAAAATGTAAAAACATAAGCATTTGGCACCGCCAAGCTAACGCATTTGTGCCTATCAAATAAACGAAATGAATAAAAAAAAAAAAAAATTCTTCCGTGACAATTTTTTTGCCTGCAAAATGCCCTGTGTGTATGCAAAGCTCATGATTTGTTGGGATATTAGCATTGATCGTAAAATTCTTTCCAACGCTGCGCATTGCATACATACAGGACATTTTACAGGTCACCAGAAGCTGTTCATTTTACCACCGCCACATGTTCTTTTTACCCACTCGCTATAAACATGTCTCATTTTTGGACATGTTTAGAAATCAAGAATCATGTTTGAAAAAATATGTTTATGACGAAATATTTTTACCAGATATGTACAAAACATGCCTAACAAGAAACATATAAGGTGATTGTTATATCTCATTCACTTATTAGTTAGAAAATAATGACTTTGCTTAACGTGTTCATTTTACCGCCAGTTCCCCTACCTACCAACACATTCGCGCCAAAAATTGAACCCAAGCGTGCAATGCAAAATGAGTCAACGCTGATGATGATGGGTAGAGCGAAAGAGACAACTAGTACCACCACGACACTATTAGCGCGTTTCACCAAAATTCCACGCGGCCTTTCCCGATTGAAAGGAACGGCCGCGCTTAGCCCATCTGTCATAATATCGCGATTTTGCATATCGAAGGGCTGAATGATTTTGTTCCAAAAACAGTCCTGCGTTATGCAACACTTTGTGCAGGTTGATTATACCAGTTGCAAGTGGGGCCAAATTCACCAAGTTCCGTAAAATTCCTTTTAAATTACAGAATTGATAAAATTGCTTAGATGAGCTAAACTAATTAATCAAATCCTGTTTTAAAAACTGTCCTTGCGTTTAAACCAAAATGGGAAGCTTATTACTACCACTACATTACCTAATTTAAAGCGCAAATAGCTGTGCTGTTAAACCAAAAATTTACTGGCAACATTACAGCGTCATTTAGGAAGCAGTTGAAGCAGTCGCCTGTTGGACGACACAGGGTGGCGTCCCTCCACAGCCAGTGTAACGGACTTCTAGCTCAGCTACACTGGCTGTAAAAATACCGCGCAGTGATCTGCTTCGCCAGCCGTTCAACAGTGAACTGAGCGTGTCTGGCCAAGTCCGTTCTTTAAATAGTCGATGATGACGTCATTCATAGAAGCGTTGCACGCTAGGTATACCAATCCGTCGTACAGGGCTTGGGAAGCGCTATCTTCTGTGTGTTAATGCGCGATATTTTGACAAGGTTGTATATTATTTAATTTTTTAATGCTATGATATCAAAAATCTTTGGGTTTATCTATTGAAATCTATTCTTAGAAGTATTTCGGGGCGGTTTGTGCAAAAAAATTGAAAATTTATCGTGAGATGGCTGAATTATATGCGTTTAAAATTGGACCACTTTTCGTTACATACCATTTTTGTAGAATTTGCAGAGTGCACCCCCATATCGAAAACAAAGACGTAGTCCTACGTCAAAAATGTTGCTTGTGTCGGCGCCAAGCTCTAGCATCATCAGCTGGAGGAGCGCAGTCAGTTTGTGTACGCATATAGAAGCGACACGGTCATTCATATCAAAACAAATTTACGCTGTCCACGCAGACGATGGTGACTAAATACATAGCAGCATCTAATTACAATTACGGGACGCGGGTCAGCAGTGCCGCGCCATAAATATAGAAACATATCGTTCATCGCATCTATCGGTCCGTCAATTATGCTAGAATCAGCGTTTGAATTCGGGTTCGATATTAACCCATTTAGACCATAAGTCATATTCCATTCAAAACAGCTAGTTAAGCATGTAAATTACCGACTTTGAAAGGGTAATATGGCAGTGCGCACCCTCTAGCCTCCTTTGTATCAGGAAATTAGATAAGAACAATAATCAAATTTAGTTCTAGAAGGTAAAGGGTGTGCAAAATGATGAATTGTCAATTTTAGACCATTTAAGGAAATCAATTTGTAAAATATAGTTAGTACTTGTTTGTCATTAATCCGAAAAGGTGTTTCTCCGGCGCACAGAGGCGTAACTAACTTCAAATCCTGGCCAAAATACAAAAAAATATTGTTTTTGTTTATTTGACCATATTTTCAGCTTAAATTGTTCTTCGAAACATACTCTAACGTTTTGCTTAAAAAGAAAAGCGTTTTGGTTTGATAATTTTTGTATGCAATTATTTGAAATCAGTGATTTTTTTACACATTTTATTAGTTTGAAAGCCATTATCCGTCAGTTATTCAGATTGCTCAAAAACTAATTACCCAAAGTCAATAAATAATTCAAAATTGTGCTTTTCATAGCAAACTCCAGTAACTACAATCAATTGGGGTCAATTTTAGCTTTTCTTTGTCACTTTTGGGTAGGTTTTATAGAAGTGCTCACTTTTTTCAATTTTCCACATATTCGTTAGTAAAAAAAAGTACCTTGTCGGGCAATGTCGGGTAAATATGTTAAAAGGAGAAGATTATTTGGAGTGTCCTCTCACTGTTCCACGAAGAAAATATTCCCAATTAATCCCATTCGGTGTTTTAAAGCTGTTTGAAAATGTTGTGTTTTTGGCTCAAATTTAAGAGAATACTCATTCCAGTTGACCTGGGTTCAATTCCAGCCAAGGTCATTGAGATTTTTCTGAGGTGATAAAATCTGTGATGACGTCTTCCTTCGGAAGGGAAGTTAAGCGGTTGGTTCCCGGTCCATGAGTTGATGGATCGATATCTAGTCCAGAAGTGAAGTTGCCTCTCTGGCGTCGGTAAAGAAGAAGTAGTATCCAACTTCTATACTTACTAACAAATATCCTCCTCTCGTGATACTTGTGGAGTGCGCAGTAGTATATACGGCCTCTAGCAAAAGCAAGTATCGGACTAACCATTCCTTCACTTTCCTCCCGCGATCTACACACCTAGAAAAAATCGTGTAAATTTACGTCTCCTGCCCATGACATATAGGAGCATCACAAATGATATAGTTTTACGTTTGATTTTAATTTTACATGTCGTTGAATTTTAGATACGTAATTTTACTCCACATATGGCTTTTGTTTAAAATGTTGAAGGATGTAATTTTATGGCACTGCGCATAGAAAGTACATCTTTCATGTAAAATTAAACAGATCACTGTTATATTTCGTCACTTCGTCAATTACGGCTTGTTAGATTGTGGCAAGTTTAGAATTACGTCAACGATAAATTTCAGATTTTTTTGGTGTGTACGTTAGGGCCTGGCCGGCGCCAGTATTGATCAATAAACCATTTAGGATTACCAGGAGGTGCACATTGAAAGATGTTTCGCTACTCCCAAGCATAATTATCTAATTATTCCCTGTGTAACTTCAGCTAATCCAGCTAATTTTTGACACATACATACACACACATACACACATACAGATTTTTTCCGATCTCGACGAACTGAGTCGAATGGTATAGGGGACTCGGCCCTCCGGGCCTCGGTTAGAAAGTCGATTTTGGAGCAATGGCATAACCTTTCTATATGAGAAAGGGAAAACATGGGGCTAAGTTTGCTCACAAGTTGTGCAACAGTTGAGTACAAGTTGTGTACAAGAGTATCTTTTATACAGGCTTATGGTGTTTTCGCTTGAACCCGAAACTGAGTCAGGTTCCAACCCTTACCGCTGTCAGTTCATTCATATTTCGACAGCAGTTGGGGTTAGAACCTGAGACAGTTTGGCTTCAAGCAAAACAATTTTTTTTTTTTTTTTTAAATAGCCCGCCTCTTACCCCCACACCAAAAAGCTCACAAACGGAGCCCCCTGGTAGTGGACACATCAGTTCTCAGCGTACAAAAAAAAAGGTCAGCACATCAAAACAAAGTTACGAATCGCGGAAACGCTGAGAACAAAAAAAAACAATACGAGACCGACAAAACACAAAATTTGACAAGAAGCTACGGCGAGTACCCAGCGGAAAAGAATCCTTTTAAGGGTCCCATCGTAGCTTTGCAGGAAGCTCATAATAATTTAAATTTATTTATTACTTATTGCTAGAAAAAATGCATTTATCAATTGTTTTTATTAAAAAAAAAAATGTTAACCAATTATAGCTAAAGGAATAAGCTCGATTGGTGGTGAACGAAGTTTATATTAAAAATTCTCCTATATTATTTTTTAAAATTAGTTTCAATTTTGCTTGGAAACGAGTGCGACATGTTATTTGCTTTAAATCAGTAGGAAGCTGGTTGAATAACTTAGGTCCGATGAAAGAAATGCGTCTTTGACCAAGGTTCATGGATACTATGGAGTATAATAAATGATTGGCTTGTCTAGTGCTGTGAACTCGAATGCCTGTTGTAAATTCTAGATTATTATGAGCAATAGTATTATGCAAAGCATTGTGGATGTAAATTATTGTTTGGTAGTTAGTCAACCCAAGCAAAGGTAAAATGTTATGGGCATTATTATTGTATAATAAAATAGTAGGGTACATAAATGGTTTTTTATAAATAATTTTGAGACATCTGTTTTGAAGCGTTTGTAGCTTTTTCAGATTCGAGATACTGGCACGGCCCCACACAGATACAAGGTAGTTCAGCAATGAGTGGATGTGCGCATAATAAAATTTTAGAAGTACATGCTGGGGAACAAAAGAGCATACTTTACGCATAGCCTCACATAACGATGCAACTTTTCTCTCTATAGATGTTATATGCTCAATCCAGGAGAGTGTGGGGTCTAAGTGAAGTCCTAAATATTTGAAGCAGTTAGTTTCCTGAATTACAGACTGTCCCATTCTTGGGTCTGGATGCATGCCTATAGCTCTTCTAGATGAACGAAACAGCATATATTTAGTTTTTGATAGGTTCAAGGAAAGAAGGTTTTCGTTGAAATACGTCGTTAGTGTTTTTAAATCCGATTTAATGTCGCGTACAATATCCAGGCAGTTGTTGTTCGGGTAGAACAACGCTGTGTCATCCGCGAAAAGACGAGGAGTCCCTTTTAACCCGAGTCTACCTAGGTCATTGATATACAATAAAAATAACAGTGGCCCAATATTACTGCCTTGGGGCACTCCTATTTCTATTGGTCTATAAGAGCTACACGAGTCTCCAATAGATACGAATTGGTTCCTATGCGACAGATAGCTACGAATAATATGATTTGCTAATCCCCTGATACCATAGCATTCTAACTTCTTAAGCAGGATTGAGTGATCCAGAGTATCGAATGCTTTTTTTAGGTCCAGAAAAAGGGCACCAACAATTCTTTTGCTATCAATTTGACTAATGATGGAGTCAATTAGTTCGGTCATAGCAATTAAAGTGCTGCAGCCCTGTCTGAACCCATACTGGTAGTTGTAAATTACGTTGTGTTTGTTCAAAAACTCGAGTAGTCGAGTGATGAGCAATTTCTCAAGAATTTTATTGAAAACGCACAATGTTGAAATTGGTCTATATTTGCAAGGTTGGTTTGGATCACCAGCTTTGAAAATTGGAATTACTCGGGCTATTTTTAAACAGTCTGGGTACCTGCCGGTTTGAATTATTAAATTAAAAGCTTTGGTTAGGATGTTTGCAAAAGTGGTACAGTTACTCTTAAGAATACTAGCGGGGATCTTATCAGGACCACAACTGTTATTTTTTTTTCGAGGTCTTTAATCAAAAGGATCACTTCGTTTATGGTTGCAGGACGCAAGAAGATTGTTTCTTGGACGTGTTGTATATTTGTAAAAGGATTTGAGTTGGGACTCGTGGGAATATTGTCAGCCAAATTTTTGCCAATACTAGAGAAATATTCGTTGAAAACATTACATACTTCTTTAGTCTCAGTGACTCTGATATCATTGCAAATTAGGCTGATGGGAACATCCGACTTTGAACGACCAAAAATGGTATTAATATTTTTCCAAAGTTTTGAATGAGTTGTGTTGGATAGAAGGTTTTCAAAGTAGGCCTTTTTGCATCGCTTTTTCATTACATTAACTTTTTTAGTTATGTGTTGCAGAAGAGCTTTGAGGTTTTCATCATTGGGGTTATTTTTTACTCGTTTCAGATTTTTGTGTATTCATACGCGACAGCGGAACCAACTTACTGTAAATAAATAGCGAATGAATCATTTCCATTTAAATAAAACAATTGATAGTTTTATGGACACGATTATGAAAATCTTTCCTATGGAATTTGTAACTGGAATTGAATTAAAATAGAGTAACTATATTTATTTAACATTGCAAGGAATGTACAGTCGACATAGGGTGGCTACCTTTTCGAGTTTTATCCAATGTGGTGGATTCTATAGAATCCACTAGATTTTATTTGCCCCAGTGGAGGCTTCGGTTTTCGTGAAGGTTTACTTGAAATTATTCATGTCAGCTGAGAGAGTGGAGTTTTTTACTTTCTTCAACAGAATTTAATTTGCCATTTGGAATATATTGAAATAGTGAAACATATCTATTTTAAAAGAATTTAATAAAATGAAATATGAATTTTTGGTATAATGTCATATGTTAGTCATATATATATTGCGCAGATTTTAATTTCAATACTACAATTTTCTCTAAAACCTTCCAATAAATTCACATTTCCCCCATAACCTCCCTGTTTTGTCATGGGCATCACCGGGTTAATTCGCGCGGGAACTCTAAGCACTGTCGAGCGTGATCAGAGATAGTGCATCGGAGTACGGCGTTTTGTTGCACGCAAAACCAACTCCGCTGTTTGTAAACATGGATTCTATGGTTTCTCTTCCAATCTTGTGATAAAAAGATTACATTTCCTGGGCTTTGGTTGAATTGCCGAGACGAGCAGCGGTTTTTTTTCCGGTCGTCCGGTCCCACTGGTGATGAGGAAAAGTGGAATAAATGGTAGATACGAAAAACGAGTAGCCTCCGAGTTATGGGTATGTGTCGCCAAACTGGTTGCAAGGTCTCTGCAAGCAGATATCGATGCACCTGCAATAACCGATGTATTCCATTGAACCATTTTCTCTGGTTGCTGAATAAGGTTCCTGATCTACGCTACCGGCACTGCCTCAACATAAGCCACACTAATATATAAGCTGATTTATTTGTAGCCTGGATCCAGAAACAGGTCGTCCACTCTGCTGTGGAGGAAAACTTGTTACCAGTGTACTGCGCAACATCCACCGGACACTGTTGCGATTATTGTTCAGACTTGGACGTTGATTGAAGTCGTAAGTGCTTCAACTATTTTCCCTCTTAAATTATGTGCAAATGTGTTTGTTTAGAAGTAAATTCAATGTGCTGAACTTGACTTGCTTGTGACCATATCAAAAAGAGATGGGAAAATTGAATACCATGACTTTGAAGTTGACGGGGAAAACATTCAGTATGGCAACAATTGCTTGCAGATAGTCGTTCAGTGATAAACTAGATTTTAACGATCGGCCAAAAACTGGACCGATGCTGAGCATAGATGCGTTGCTCACCACCGGTCTAGTTTTTTGGCCGGCAGAATAGGTATAAAATTGAAATGTATAATACTCGTTCAAATCTAATTTATCACTGTACGACCATCTGCCAGTGCAAATTATTTTTATTTCTTATACATTTATTGCAAAATGAGTGTATTGAAACAAATTGTTCACCTGAAAGAATTCAATAGCTTCTGAAGTACACTTCAATAAAAATTAAATCTGCAGTAACTTCAGAAACCAGAAATGAGTCGATCCGATTGGGTGCTGCACTTGTGCATAATTAAGTTGCAAAGTTTTGCAACTAATTTACTCTCGAACGACAAGTTTCTCAACCGACAAGGTGCCACAGCTGTTCTACCAACCGAACTGATTTATCCCATTGCATCGAATCGTTAGCTGAGTGGGTTACTTTTTATGAACTTTCTCGTTACGTTCTTACGTCTTCTTTTAGTTGTACGCTTCTGTTACTCAAATCGACTCTCAGTCGGATGGAAACATAACTGAGGTACATTTAATTCCATTTCAATTACGCTCTGCTTAGACCAAGATATGCAAAAACTTACGTTCAACTTTTTCCTTCGCCATCCTATTTGTCGACTACCGCCGTTCGTGTTTCCTGCTTCCTGTAGACTTGAACCGAGTCGACACTAAAAACTACCGACGGAATTAAATATCCTCCTGTGACAAGGATTAAATCTACAGGAAAACCCAATAGAACTGATCCGTGCAGATGTCCAATTACGACTGATCCTCAGCCCGGCGAACTGGGTGTATGGGTTTCCCACCTACACCGATATCTATTTTATTTTATTTTTTTTGTTATCCGTAGGCTGTGTAAATCAGCGCTACTGCTGCCGGGGCGAAAAAAACTCCTGGCGCATCGAACTAAGCCCAGTGGGTGGAAGACGGTTGGGTGGTTTCTCTTTTTTCGGTTGGATAATTTCTCCTATTGAAAAAATGGTACCTTTTCCAACTGTGGGGCGTTGGATTTATAGAAAAGACCGGAGCTTCAAATTTTCACCAGGTTGTTTTGAACTTGAAGGAAGAACAAATCTCAAATCATGCCCTACTATGTTCAATTAGCAGTTATTCGTTTATATCATTCATTCAAACAGCCGAGCTGTTCAATCATTTTCCATTCATTTTTGATTTCATTTACCTTGTAAATATCTCTGTACTGAGATATTGACTAGGTTTTTCAAGCAAAACTACTCTGAACATACTTCTTGCTGTTCATGTAAGCTTGAAAACGCAAAATATGTCAACATTCAACCTAAACTGGCCTCTACAGAGCAGATGACAACTTTGGTTGGTGAATGAAAAAGCATCAATTTGAAATGAAGACGTACGCTTCGGTTATAAAAATCCCGCCAACTTGAAAGTGAATGGTTAAGGGAGGCTTTGAATTTGAATCATGGTTAGGTTTGATTGAGCTGAAAGTTGGCATTTGAAAATGAAAATTTGCACCACTGGAAAAGACTAATTTTCTATCCGACTACGACAAAACATGTCATCCTACACTGACAGCTTTGACTTCTATGGGAGTCTCATTAATGATATATTTGCAAACATGGAAACTACTGGATGACAGATTCGATTTCCTGCTTCCATAGGATGGCTGATCCTAAATGAAGAAAGGCACTTACAATTCAATGTAATTACAGATTTCCTTTGAAGCTAATATGACAGGTACAGTACAGATCGGACTCTTGTCATTTCGCATCCATGCACTGAGGTTAGACTGCGATTGCGAAAAGGCAGAGATTGCATACAAAGATTACACAGATAAAAGCTTCAACATTGTAGAAAGATATATTACATTCTGTAAGTACTTCAAAGGTACGAGGTACTAAATGCACTTATAACACATCAGTGATTCCTGATCACTAATGAAAATTCGATTAAAATCGAGTAGACGACACGCTGTCGATTCCACTTAATGTCTCCCAGGAAAAGGGAAATCCAACTGACAACGCCTGTTTTTAGATTTATTCGGGGTGCTTGATTAAAACATTTCGAAAACTTTGAGAAACGAGCTAAAAGGATTACCTGGTGTTGTTCAAATCTCCGAACAAGGTGCAAAGTAAACTTTCTTAGTGCTCGAATCAGCTATCGGAAATGCAACCCACTAGCAATTTGCGATTACATGTTCGGTGAAATTGTTACTCTGTAGCTGCAGGTGGAATTACGTCCGGTGGGCGCTTTTTTCTTCTTTCAATCACGCTTCATGGTCAAGCATTAAGGGCAACCCCGCGTGATGGAGTTTGTGGCTTGCTTTGCATTTTTTTTTGTTGCGTTGTAATTGGCCATTCCACTATCTCATACCGCGAGCGAGTTATTTTTTTCATACACTGATAAAACTATGTTGTTGGCTGTCAAAACTATCGAACGGATTGGGTATTTGGTATCCATTTACATTTAATACGTTTTATTGAAATGTTTTCCAGCGAACCGTAGGAATTTTTATTCGTGAAAATTTGTTTGTTGTTTGCGATGAAAAACATTTTACATATTTGTATAAAATATTAATTAACTTAGCTAAGTATGGACCTATAGTCTGTCCATGTTACACTTTGTGATCGATCCAATTAGTTCACTTATAAAAAACTGGCTGGATGCAGGGCTGTAGCGTGGTCTTCTGGCGCTCTTGGTGGAGTCTCATTGCTGCGACCAATCAACTTTTCAAATTCTGATTTTTATAAAAAAAAAATTAAAGGGTTGTGTACAGGACACGACCACGGTGACATTAAAAATGTAGCTTTTTTCAAGAGCGTGCAAATGAATTTTATCTATCACACATATCAACTCACGTTCTTGTTCACTCGCCTGTTTTCATATGTCACAATTTGCTATATACCCTCCCCATCAAAACATAATTTATTGAAGGTCTTTTAACGGTAATCTATTAATTAATCAAGTGTCTCACTAGGTGATTGGCATTATTTGGCTGATCCATCTAGTAAAAATAGGCTGGTCTGTCCAGAAAATATATTCAAAAGAAAAGTTCCATATTGAGAGCTGTGATGAGGAAGCCTACGCCCGCCAACGAAAATATACAGATTCTCCATGAAATATGAAATTTCATTTTCCATTTAAATTTTCAATAATGTACTAATGAACTTAAGTAAACAATCTTAAGGTTAAGTATTTCTTGATCGATTAGTGGTCGAACAAATGAAATTGTTTGATAAATTACATTGTTATACAACGTTCGCACTACCAGTTAAAACGGGTTTTTATGCTATCTTGGTGACATTTTTTCTTGTTGCTAATTATTAAAACGTGTTATAACTCTGTAGTGTAAACATTGTATTATTAAACCAATTCTGCAGCGTTTTATGTTATATAGGTGTTTTATGTGGTAATAGGACTTACATAATTATATCTTCAGTACAGCGGTTTGTTTCATAATTTAAAACAGATTTATTTTAAAATTTAAATTAGTATACCCAACCGTTCTATTTGTTGTATACTTTAAAATGCAATTAGAACTGTGTTTTAAATACATAGGGTAGGACAGATATTCTGACTGGATAAACTGGGAAAACAATTTTAAGTCCAGTAACGCTTAAGACATGGCTTGAATTTGAATCGAAAAAGAACACCCGCTTAAACTGCTGCTGGGACGGTAAGTTCTGTTTTAAAATTTTCCGTTGTGTGCAGTACGAAACAAAAGTGTTTGAAATTAGAAAACAAAAAGTTCTGCTGGGAATGTGATTGTTTCCGATGCAATTACACTCAGATTTTTCACGTGTAAATAAAAACCGCGTAAATTTAAAAAAAACGCGTTAATGAAAACCGCGTAAATTTCAAAATCCGCGTAAAAAACCTGAGTGTACTCTCCTATATAAAATACTACGCTGCTGAACAGTGCAATAACTACAGAAGCACGTTGTCAGATGCCTTACTCATAAAAAACATATAACCGAAATATGAAAACCAATAGGCTCTTTACCCTACGCAGCTACAAAGCGCCGTAAACATGGATTAACAAGTTACAACGCACACGCATGCATAAAAACAAATATATATTTTTTTCAAACGCAACACTCAAGCAGCACACACCGTATTGAATTAAATCCAAACCACCCCACCCACCCACTTTGCAAATCATTCTGTGATACCGTGCTGGTACCCGAAAAATCCGCACACGGCCACCGCTGCCGAAAATGCATAGCGTCTACCGCTTAGTGTAGTGCCTAGACGCTGCAGCCATGATCTTACCCGTTCGACATAAGAACAGAAACTGATTCAAACGGGTACGCGTCACCTCTATTTATAAACTAACCGTATATGGTTTAGTCACTTAGGTGCGAGTGTGTGCGAATGCCAACGTTGCCGAAAATCGATAGCGCTTATTGCATCGCCTGGAGACGATGTTGCTCGAATGGGATAAGAGCAACAACTGATTTAAACGGACATGCGTTGCTTCTATTTATGACTTTTCGTGTGTGATTGAGCCACTAACCTACCCTCTAATGACGGCTGTGTCTGAGAAATCTGCCTCACGAATGGTAATTTTCCCATTTTTCGTGAACTTTTTAATTTTACCAATTTTTAAAAGTCTACTTTTATTGGGGAGATATTAAATCATTACCAATATTTAAGTTAGGTGTTTCTGAATCGGTTGGTGTATGAATGATTAAAATCCATCTAGTAATATCGGAGTTATAAGCGTGCAAACCTTACATAGTTTCGTTACATGGGAGATAGTTTAGATTTTAGAATGACACCTAGCCCCAGATAGTGGAGTAAGACATTTTTAATGTCAAAAATGCGGAAACAAATTTTCGGAAAATCTTTCAAAAACAACACAGCAAACAGAAATTGTGCAGCCTGTTTCGGGCAAAGCCATCAATATGGAGCACACTATAGTTTTGTGACCTTTTTAATATAAGTTTGTTGTACATTTGTCTCTCATATCATTCGAAGTTATGTGTTTGCAGATGACGAACGGAGCATTTTTTTCAGTTGACGCACAGATGGTTTTTCCGGGAGACTGTGTGTGTAAATCGGTTTATTGGCAGTAGATTTATTAAGGTAGTGAACCCGCCTATACCGTATAAGAATACGAAGAATTTATTTGAATATTTGTTCCTTCGTCATTCACTATGTTTATTTCCAATGGTTGGAATCATGCAAAAATTCCGAAAAATCTGATTTCCAAAAGAATAAATCAAAGTTCGTTCATGTTGTACTGATAGTTCAAGTAAATTCCAGCCGGAAAACTTGACTTGTATCAGTTGACACCTAGGTTTGAAAGTGCCCAAACTTTTGAGGTGTGTCCGCTTTGAATGTTCAGGATGACCATGAATATTAGCACCCTACTTGAAGACCAGTATACTGACCAATACTAAGATGTAGTACTCTACTGTCTTTTTGACACACACTTTCCAGGTTATACGGAGCCATCACTGACGAGTGTCCCTGAGCTCTTTTCAGGTAGTTCTGATTCTTGGCCATTTGGTCGCAGATCTCAGAATTGCTCCGTATAAGTCTCCGGGAAAAGATGGAATCATTCCAGTTCTACTACAAAGAGGATATGAACACTTCATGTATATCTTGAAAAATGTGCTAACTTGTAGTCTTGCAACAGGATACATTCCATTAACGTGGCGGAAAATAACTGTAAAATTTATTCCCAAAGGTGGCGGCGTTACTTATGAGGAGGCAAAGAGCTTTAGACCGACAAGTTTAACCTACTTCCTTCTCAAATCAGTGGAACGTTTAATCGACCACTAAATCTGAAGTCTGCTGTTACACTGAAAAAGCTTTTTCACAAAAGCAATCAAGTTTAAGAGTTTTTCTCGACATTGAAGGTGCTTTCGTGTCTTTCGAAGCCATTTTTGAGGCAGCACGAGGTCATGGAGTACTTTCATATATCACGAACTCCATACATGCAATGCTTAGCAACCGATATCTGTGCTCATCGTTAAGAGAAGTAGAGATAAGGAAACTGAGTGTCTGCGGATGTCCTCAAGGTGGTATGCTATCACCACTTCTATGGAACATTGTCGCCGATGGCTTGTTGAGGAAACTTAATGAGCTTGGGTTTCCGACATATGGTTTCACCGATAATTATCATGTAATGATCACCAGTATTTGCATTAACACACTTTTAGATTTGATGCAACAAGCTTTATGTGTTGTTGAGCAATAGTGTCTTCATGTTGGACTATCGGTTAATCCCAATAAAACATCAATGGTGCTTTTCACGCAACGAAGGATTACAACCGGAGCTCGTCCATTGTAATTTTTTGACTCTGAAATTATTATCGCAGATCAAGTTAAGTACGTTGGGGTAATTCTTGACTCAAAACTTATTTGGACAGCTCACATCGATTTCAGGATCAAGAAAGCTTGCCTGGCCTTCGGACAATGTAGACGGGTCTTTGGCAAATCTTGGGGACTCAAACCCAAGTACATTCAGTGTATCTTCACAACAATTGTTATACCAATACTGGCATACGGGTGCCTTGTTTGGTGGCAGAAGGAAGATGTCACGACAATTCAATCAAAGTGAAATCGTCTTCAGAGGATGGTCTTGATGGCGATGGCTGGTACGTTCTCGACAACACCTACTGCTGCTCTAGAGGCTCTTGAACATAAAACCACTACATGTGTTTCTGAAACAAGAAGCACTTTCTTGTGCATACCGTCTTAAGGTTACTGGGCTATGGAACAGTAACCCAATAGATCGTGCAACTAGCCGCACAAGACTGTGGCCCCAAATCATTACTTGGGATGAATATACATTTGCTCCCAGTGACCTTACACTCACATGTAGTTTTCCTTTTAAAACTTTCAATGTGAGAATTCCTCTTCGCGAGGAATGGCTGTCTGGCTGGATGGAGCTAGGGTTGTGGTACCGGTAATACCGGTACCGAAAATCCCGGGAATACCGACCCATTTTTGGTACCGTAATACCGGTACTGAACAAAAGCCAGTACCGGTATTTTCGGTACCATACATTTTTTTGTGAAAAATATGTGGACTCTCCAGGGGGACCTGTTTCAAAATATCGGTCCGCAAGATGACTTTTAATTATATTAATTATTGTGCACTTCCCACCAACCTGGACTCCGCACTTTCAAAGTGCGAGTGATCAAACTGCGAGCTGTCAAAACACATATATTTCAAGTGATAGAGACGGTATTTTCATAGACAGACCAGTCCAACTAACCAGTCTATGAGGAGAATTTAATGGAAGAATATTAAGTGCGCAGTGCGGTTAGAATCCAGTTTTTAGTGCCACAAGTAATACCTTCTAGATAAATCGTTGAGCTAACACCTTTGTGGGGGAATGAGGAGGGACCATCATCATAATAATTCTAGAAATTTAACATTAATAGCTCCCGTTGTACTGAATGGTATATTTAAATTCTAACTTCTGAACTATTTTGTCGAAGTTACTAAAGTACTAAATTTCAAAATATTCACATCTAGCGTAAGAGACGTAAAAATTTGCTATGGTTTATTTTTTATTAGCGACATTCTAAATGGTTTCCATTATTCATTGGGCGGCGCGTAATAAGACTGTGGTCTAAGTCATGTCAGTATTTGGTTTGCTCTTAAATCTTTATCTATAAAAGAACGAACAGCGATTTAGAAGCTAACAATTTTAGACATGGTGAGCTGCTTCAAATGAGGCGATTTGTAATTATTGGTGATTAAAAAATTCAGCAAAACTCCATAGCTTACAGGAAAGCAAGGAGCCTTGATATGCATTAGAGAATAGTAGACAAACGACATAAAGGTCGAAACCAATTTACAGAAAAGCAAGAGAGGAATTGAGAGCAACCTGCTCGGATTTACTGCTATTCTCGCTTTGATTAACTGTTGTTAATAGGGTTTCTTACATTTACCATCTGTTGAAGTCGACAAAAATCGCACCGCTTAGCAGTTATTGATATCAAAGTGGCCTAGATTTCTAAATAAAAGAAGGTACCGTACACGCAAAATATCTTTTGTGAAATGAGTCATGCCATTCCGAAGCAATTAAAAACAGTAAACATGTTTTTTTAATCAGCACAAATCAATCATCTGAGAATAATGTCATCAGTTTGAGCATTCAATTTCTCTTTGAAGCTTTTTTCGAATTTTTTGAAAAAAAAATATTCGAGTACCGGTACTTTACCGGTACTACCGGTACTGAGGGCTTCAGTACCGTAATACCGGTTCTCGCCAAAAAGGGTCGGTACTGCGAACCCTAGATGGAGCGACAACTTGAAGAATGCGTAGTTTGTTATACTGACGGTTCTTTGTTGGAGGGCCGAGCCGGTGCTGGTGTCTATTCTCATGAAATGAGATTAAACCAGTGTCATTCGCCTGGTTGATACCCGATCAGAAAGAAATAACAAAATTATTACAGACTGAGTTACTTTGTTATGATAACAAGTTGTGTTATAAATTTGGTCTCGTTAGTTGGTAAAATAATAGAAAACATAACAGAAACTGTTGGTTCGTTTGATAATTTTTAGGTGGAAATAAGTAAAACGCCACTTTGAAAAAATTTAAATTATCAAATTTATTTTCGAAAAATTGCAGTAGCAAATATGACTAGTAGCGTGTAGCTTCTCCTTTCTTCAGAATAACTTCTTGCAGTCGTCTTGGCATAGAATGAGAGATTTTATCGTGTTCGGATTAATTTTAGCCCACTCGTCGATGATAGCTTTTTTAAGCTGCTTAGCGGTGTCAAATGTCCTACCCTGAGCAAACACATTCGTATACAGAATTCCCCAAGCATTTTCAATGGTATTCAAGTCTGGACTACATGCTGGCCAGTCCATAACAGGAATGTTATGGGCCACCAGAAAGTTGTTGGTGTTATTCGCTGCATGACATGAAGCATTATCTTGCTGAAAAACAACATTATCACCCATCACGTCTTCTGTGAAAGGAATTAGAACCTCTTCCAACAATTCGCAGTACTTCTCGGAGTTCATTCGTGTCGATATGAAGCATATTGGAGTTTTGCCTGCATCACTAATGCCTGCCCAAACCATTACAGCCCCTCCTCCGAAGTTACGAGATTCTCTTGTAGGCTTTTTTGGCGTTTATCTTGCCAACAATCACCGGATCCATCTGGTCCGTCCAAATTGAATTTTTTCATCACTGAAAACAACTCTTCATCCCAGAATTTATACTTCTCTGCGAAATTCAACCAGGCTATCTTATGCCGTAGAAGTAGTCGAGGTACAGGAACGGTTTTTCTATATGAAAGGTTCGCGTCCGAACTCAGAACCTGCCGGATACGCCGACTAGTAACCGTAATGTTCATCTCTGCTTTAATTTTTGCAGACGAAAGCTTCGATTCAACAGCGAGATGCTTAATACGCTGTTCTGTCTGTCAAGGACGAAGGACGCCCTGGAAGCTTTTTTGTAGCATATTGAGAACCCAACCGAATGTAATTTGTCACGGCATCTCTACTCCGATTTATTCTACGAGCTATCTCGCGGAGAGAAAACCCTTCCTCCGTCAAAATATCGATTTTGCCACGTTCCTTCTCCGTCAATACCGTTCCTTTCGGCATTGTCCTTGAAAATTTATAAAATAACACGATTGAAAGCGCACATAAGCTGTGTATAATATTTGTATAACCTTCAATTGACTCGATTCACCGTTATTTTAAATAATGCCAATGAGAAGCGCAAACGAACTAGCTCAACTAATAACCTGAAATGGCGGCGTTATAATTATTTCCATCTCTAAATACATTCAACCAGCGCTTTTTGTTCACACACACAAGTATAGCTCGATATGTTACCATTATTTGTTTACATATACTAGTGCGATTCTTAAAATAAACCTATGACACTGACACTTACACTCATGGAAATGGTAGCCTCAAAAATGATACTGGTGTTATATTTACTTCCACCAGTGTATGACACGCTGATTGTTATTAGTGGATATAGCCGATTTGAACCGGGGTATTCTGAGTTTTATTGGGATGTTTCCTGCATGAACCAACGACGTTACTTTCGACCGACGTTTAATGTTAGCATAATATTCTACGCATTCGTTAAGGGCAAAACGATTTTAGATGCAGAAGATGTTTCCAGAACGCACACATTGAACTTTGCCAAAGCCAAAGGACTGTTTGTTTTCCTTGTATAATACGCTTTGTTTTCATACAGTTTTGCTCACTACTACAGCTGCCTATATTACATCTTTTCAGATTAGGAAAGTGGGGCTATTTTTAGATTCTGAATAGTGCGCTTCGGTGCTTCTCTTGTACGTTAACATGATTTACACGAGTTTTAGAAATAATGTCGATGCGATATGGTAACATTTAGCGGATACCTATATTATTTTACGGAGAATACGACAAATGTTACTTATGATTCCTAATAGATTCAAAAAAACAAATACCAAAGTTTTGAGGCTTGCATTTTGAGATTTCAAGTAAAGTCGCTTTTGGAGTTTTGTTATTAGCATTTTTAAAATGGGGAAGATTAAGCAAACCATCTAATCTAAAACCATCTAATAAATTCGCAGAAATACATTTTTTTTACAATAGTTCAATCTATCAACTGCGAATATTATAACAGATAATCATAAAATTCGAGAAACGATTACACGAATTATGTTTTTGTTGGAGCAAAATTACAAATATCTCGACAATAATTCGTCGGATTTAATTAATTATCAAATGGGAAACGCGACGATTTTTTTTATCTTTCGTTGTGTATCAGTGAGTTGTTTTTTTTTTTTGAGAGCATAAACGAATATTTGATAGTGAAATCGCACTGTTGCCACATTATGTAAAAAGTTGTTGTCAGTAAAACTTGTCTAAAATATAATTTTCTTTTTGAAAATGATTCCAAAATGACACGTACAGAAGTATTCATTCCCTGTAACTCGTATTCGAACAAAAAATAAATGAATTTCATGCACGTAGGAACATCTACGCTCTTTAGAAAAACTGCTCTTGTATTAAACTATTCCAATTGCCAGAGAATATCATGGAGATTCAAAAATCGAACACATCTGCAAAGTTTCGTTCGAATCGACGATGATCATATTAAATATGATTAATTATTAATTATTATTATAATTATTATTAACAGAAGAGAAAGTAAACAAAGAGAGTAACTCATTGCAGATATGACGTTTTGAAAAAACGCTCAAGATTTGGCGGTAGTCCGGTTTCTCGTGGGATCCTTCTATACTATCACATTCCCGCCTGGGCAACTGGTAAAAACGGTGCAAATATTGCTGTTTCGTACTCTAGTTTGTTGTAAATCTCTTCATTAGAAATGGCTGGATTTGAGCTGCTGATGTTCGTACATTATTCATCGATCGATTATTGCTTCGCACAGATTGATGTTGCTAACTATAAATTTACTGTTGGGATTCAACATTAATCAATCAAAACAATGGTAGCATCGTTCACTCAGCAAGTAATCCGAGCGTCTACATATGTCACAATATCCTTCTCTGACACTCGGGCAGCCCACTACCAGTAATATTTCAAACCTGTCCAAGCCGTTCTGTTAGCCCACAGAACCGTTAACATACTGATATAATTTGTAATTACCGGTCCTGAACCCGCTACTCCAATAACGCTTATCGAGCTAATGTTCTATCTCAGCCAGGTGATAATGTACGCGGAAGTGTACCTTTGAACAACATAAATTGGTGCATCACATGTTCACATGACGATACGACGACGACGACACCCGGTCTCATCGCTTTCACACCGATTGCACAATCCGGGTGCCCTCCGGGAGTTAGTTTACCACTAAAGATTGAACTAGCATGCGATGAAGTAATTTTCAATCGATTAAGGTAACGGATGGTCAGTCAGGTGACGACCGAGCAAAACTGGACTGAATAATTGATTGAGCGTTCGTCCTCTGGGTGGTGATGCGAGCAGATTCGGTTGCCCGGTGGGGCAGGTGATGGGCTGAATCTGTGCCCATAATCATCGGATCAGCGTGTAGGGTAAAGGAAATGAAAATCATACGATGGATGGTACTGTAAGACTGTAATTATGCGCTTGCATGATGAGTGATCCGGTAGCAGACCGACCGGTCTTTGTAATTGGGATGGACCTAACGCAATGAACAGGATGCTGTCACGCTGCGTGAGCAGGATAAAAATCTGTTGAGAGCGAAGTGCGAGGGCACTCCGCTGGCGAACTACTAATTTTCATCAAACGCAGTCAAATAATCCGTAATTTGAGGTGGAATTTTCAAATAAATAATCAGTTACAAGTCGGAATTGGTTGTGCCATTTAAGATGTAAATCTAGCAGAAATTAACTAGAATTTTGTCTTATGTTCCGATTGGTGATATGGAATCCTCGCTACCACAGATTCGATTTCCCCGCACTTCTCAGCAAAACATATGTGAACATAGGGGAAAGCTGGTAAAGGCGACCATCTTAAGGTTCAAGTTACCTTTTTTGAGTATGTGTTAGATTTGAACGCTGGGGAGTATGGGTAGGAAAAATTGTGTTCAGCTGTGGCACCGGATTATCCATTTAAACCTTTTCAAAACTCTAAAAGAAGAATATCAGTCGATTTATTAGATCACAACGTTTCAAATCATACAAAAGAGCTGCTGGAAAAACTATCGGTTTCGCTAAATGGTGCTTTTGAAAAAGTGGCTGTGATTTTTTATCACACTACCACACCGTACTGGGGTACGCAACACAACAGCGTAATGAAAAAACCACAGCCACTTTTTCAAAAGCACCATTCAGCTAAGCCGATAGTTTTTCCAGCAGGTATTTTGCATGAATTGAATCGTGATGATCTAATAAATCGACTGATATTCTTCTTTTAGAGTTTTGGAAAGGTTTAAATGGATAATCTGGTGGCAAAGCTGAACACAATATTTCTTACGCACACTACCAAGCCTTGAGGTTACTTGAGCCTTAAGGTTAAATTGCAAATTATATTCATCCAGTAATGCATGGTTTTCCATGGTTTTCGGTGATGAAAAAAAAATCGTTCCATAAATTTCTTTTTTTTTTTTAATATGCCATTGAGAGTGTTGTCTATTCAACCAATTTCCATACAATGACGTAATTATCGAACAACATTATCCCAAATTTTCAGTGCAGCTCATTGAAAATTGAACGAGTGGCAGTGAATCTCTAAAGTCACCTTGAAAAAATGGTGTACATAATAACTCAAAATCTACTGGACCAATCGGTCTAAAATTTTGCAATTTCAATGCATATTACCCGATTTTCTTCAGCGAAATGTAAGTTTTGTACTTCAAAGGGATACGAAAAATTCACAAATCTAAGAAATAAATGGTCTACGAAGATACCTGCGTATTGTGTGTACAAATACTCTGTCAAATTTCTAAACGGTTAGCGCCTCCGAATCAATCGCTCAATTTTCAGCAGTCTTCCCAAATGAACATCGTACACAATTGAGTTCTTGTCAGCCGGTCTCACGAACACTAATGCAGTTTCTTGGTTGCAAACAATCCCATTTGCTTTTGCCGTCTTTGTTTATTATTTTCCACCAGCTAGTGATGTAGTGTTTGTGTCATGTGACGTGTGCGTACATGCAAGACGGATACAGGTGAGCACATTTTCTTTCTATGTGTGAGTGCGGTTGTCATTTTTCTTCGATGAAGCCGAAAAAATAAGGATATGAAGAAGAAAAGCTTAAACAAATGACGTAGTGGGCCTTTCTGTTGCCACAAGCTTCGGTTCGGTTCGAGGTAGAAAGTGTCGCTAAATGTTCGAATCGGTAGATCCAAGATGAAGCTCGGTGTTTTCTCACTTTTCATCGTGCACCAAAGAATCAGGATGCTCGTTCGGATGTTTATGTTTACTTCAAGGGCTCCGGACGCCATGATTCGTTTTGAAAGTATAAAACTAATACACTCAAAAGTGTCAAATTCTCTTCTTGGCGTACATGAGCCGTAGAAAAGTCTTTGTTCGCTCTGGTTCTGTGCTCATATTAAACCCTTTTCGTGTAAAAACTCAAACACGCTATTTCGTACCAAAACACGTGCACATGTTCGTCTGCACAACCGAATCCCATTGACTTATCCATGCGCAGTTGTGTTAGTGCGAGATTGAGGTTAAATCGGGTGGAATTTTCGCCAAACGAGGTTAAATCAGATGGCGATTTGAAAACAACGCGTTATACGTATGCTGTCTGTACACATTGCAATTGTGTTGGTGTCCTAGACGTCAGATAAGTTAATGTACACATAGGTTTGTGGTGTCATTCTCACTCTCATCATCACTAGTATCAACTCTTTTTGCCTTGTGCGAATCGTTCTCGTGTACGCACCCGGTGTACGTACACGGATGTTTGAATTAGAGTTTGTACATCGTTCGTTTGGATTCGATGTTCGAGGCGAACCTGTACATCGAGACGAAGTATGCTAGAGGTTGAACGCGTACACGAAGTTTTGTACACAGGTACAAACTTGTTGATGTTCATGGAAAGTCTTATTTGCAGTATCTTACAGTGAAAATTTGAGAAAATATCGTTCAATTGTAGCATTATAATGCAGAAATTTTTCTATCACCAAAATAAATTGTATCTTTGTATCACAAAAGATTTTTATTTTCAATGTGTCTTTTTGCCCCTTATTTCACTAAGACAGAACCGACACATTGTGGGTAGATGACCAGAATTATCTAGTCCATTAGAGACATCAGGTATTTGTGAATCAGAGCGTATTTTAAAACGTGTTTTTCTGTCCCATTGTACAAACAGTTATAGCAAGTGTTTAATTCTTTAAAATGCTCACATTTCAAGAATACTGGCAACTCTGGCCAGAATCAGGGGGCGCTTGGGACAGTAACAGCAACGCCTCTTCCGGGTAAAGTTGATTACTTTCCATTCTGTAGTAGTAATAGTGTAATCAGCGATATATTTTCCTTCGCGTGTCATTGTGTTATGGTAGATGGAGGAAAACAAATAGCATTTTGGTCGTATTATTTTCGGGATAGAACCTGAACAATCGAAATTGTACTGCTCGAAAATTTTATAGCGAAAGTTTTATAGCGGTATAGAGTATTACAGCACCATTTCAAATGCTTTAGGCAAGCTATTTCAATAGTGCTTGCATTGTCTGATGCAGATGTCATTTTACGGAAATCAATAACGGTTATATTCCTGGTTAAATTCTCCGTCAGATCAACCAGTTGGATTTTGTTGAGAGGCTGGTAGCTTATTATACTTCGGTATCAATTCATTTCGGCTATAGAGTAATGAACCTATTTTGGCCCTATCTGGGATGGTGACGCACCATTCTTTGAACAAGTTTTAAGTGCAGCAATTTGATCTAAGTTCGTAGAATCATTATCTGAGTGTAACTCAAAATTGTGACTTCTTGCCACTGCGCGCGAAACGTGTTACGATAAACACGAGCCTGCAATTTCTAGTAGCAAACTGAACTCAAAATCATTATAATTTCTAAACCCCTACATGCCCATGAACGACGTCTTTAAACATTTATAGCCTTTGATTGAGGCAAAATTTTCTCACAAAACAAGTCAAACTACTAACTGTATTATCTTTCATCAGAGCACCAATTGTTGTAAGTATTATTCGTAGAACTGAAAGTATTACAATTATTGCGAATGAATTCCTCTGGAGCAGTGCTGCCAGGTGCATTTTAAATTAAAGGTGAAAAATGTAATTTTGATATATCTATGTCGTCTTAAAATATAATTGATAACTGATAAAACTTATCAATTTAAACTATTTCCGACTACATTTTCTATACAATTGAACTGTTGTTAAAAATCTAGGAGAATGGTATTGAGCATTGGAAGATAAAAATATTGCAAGTTCTTGCACAGCAAGATAATCACCTATCTTGATAAAATCAAGTTTTTCGAGTTCATTGACGCCAACGGTTTTAAAGAAAAATAGTTTTGGGACACTGTACACTGGAAAAAAGAAGGGTCTGAAAGAGTTACAGGTTTCTGTACGGTTCATACATAAAATTAGCATTAGTAATCATTTATTTATAATTTTTGGACGTGGTTCAAGTGAAAAAGGTAACAAAAACATAATTTTATAATTCATATGTTTATTATGCAATTCGTCAAAAAAATTCCGATTAGATATAATCCGGACAGATTTTCAGTACTTTTAATAAATTATCACATGGCAACTATACAGCGCGCTGAGTCTTTTTCATGTGATCTTTGTGAATCCGACTACGGAACCTCATATCATCTGATATGCAACTGTCCAGCGGTAGCGCAATTGCAATTTCGAGTCTTCAGCCGTCCTTATATAGACGAAACCATGTTTGGACGACTGAAACTTAGAGACATACTAAAGTTTCTTATCCAATGTGGTAAAGAGCTTTAGGCTTATTCGCAGGCAAGTTGAACTACTTGTGAGTTTATGTTACCTGTTGTTTATTTTTGTTTTGTGCTGTTATTTTTCCCACCCTTCCAATTTTACTTCCCCACACCTCCTTGTCCTTTCCTTCCGCTCAGGAAATGATGAAAACACACGGCAAGGCACAAATCCCCGACTACATACGGAGAACGTGCCATTTAAGCCAATATATTCTGATTCCTGATTCCTGAAGATCGACTTGTTATATACTTTTAACCACATTTCTGGGATTGCCTTCACGATGGTCCAAAATTCTACGATAGCACTCTGGTACGTTGAGAATCATTCTTGGTACAAAATCAAAAATATTGGTTTTGTAAAAATCTAAGGCGGATCCGGCATATTGGAAGGGTGCCAAATCTCTTTGAAACTTCGTGAGACATCCCTTTTGAAGGCATATGTTCGTTAACGAGCTCATATCTGATTAGGGACTAACTGATTTTGCCACATCCGCAGAAAACTTACAGGGAAGGCATATTTCGACAGCTGCTTGTTCAGTGGTATCAAAATCGGTTCAAAATTTAAATAATTACAAATTGTCCAATATGCGGGTGCCCAGACACCCGTCGGCTTTTAAAGGTATTCCTTGTTGGATACATAAGGGCTAATAACGTTATTAGAGCTATGCGGTGCCAAATCGTGGATTCGTACCTCGATTGTGTCATCGCCTATACATACAGGGATACTGATTTTATGTTGTCATATTTGACGAGGTACTGCATTTTGTTCCGCGAAACGAATGATTTTGCTTGTGTAATATTTTGCAACGTAACCAGTATACTTTTTCGAACATGGTGAAATTGAAGAGTGTAAACTTCTGCCATCTTAAGGGATTACACCATAGTAGCGCACGAAAAATAGGCATATTTTGGAAATTCTTTTTAATGAAATTAGGTAATGAATCAAGACCTTATAAAATTGGATTTATAATTGAAAATAATTTTTTCAAGCAATTTCATCACAATATGGCGGTAGTGCAGCATTTTCCTTTGAGCGCGTTTTTGGTTCACGGTCGGAAGAATATCTCCCGTATTTTTTGACCTAAACCCAAAAACTAGAGTTTTTATGATTTATTATGACAATCGCGAGCGACATACGAAGGAGATTTTTAATATTTTGATTTTTGGTGAAATGGCACACTTTTGAGTGAGAAAACGCTGAGCAAGCTATAAGTCAACACAAAAATTTTCATTTGAAAAATAAATCTATAAAAAGAAGAAATCAATTTCTAATGTACTGTGAACATTTTAGAACGATAAAAAATCAATTGGTTCGAGTTACATTTCCGGCCAGCTCAAGAAGTGGTTTCGAGAAAAATAGTTTTCAGTTCGCTCGGGATATACATAAGATACATTATGATAGAATTGAAAACCTGAACATTTAGATATTATTGTCGTCTCCCTTTTTTTGGGTCCCATTTACAACATTCTGAAGCACATTTTAGATCAACAAAAATGTTCGATGTTTTTAACTTCTACGGTGGTGTAATAGCTTATCTTAAGCGAAATTTCACAGCTTTCATTTAATGTGACCATCAGCTTGAAATCAACAGTCATTTTACTTCACGTTCGACACAGTACTTAGAGCACGATATTTTTCTTCTACAGCGCGGATAAGGTGTCATACTGGTAGATTAAATTGTTGGTAGCTGGAAAATAATTTTTGCTTTTATTGTGCGCAAGATGAGAGGCAGAGGCAGATACTTAAAAATATTCAAGCTATGAATTTTCTATGTGCTCTAGTTTATTTCATATTTCAACCAACGAAAATGTCATTAATCAATTAATAAATACGCAATCTCTGTCCAATCCCAGCGTCTATAAGAAGTGGGCGAAATTTCATTAAAATTGGTAAAAAAACTTATCCGTAGTCTTTCCGGTAATCAACTTTTAAAGTCTCAAACAGCTTCTCAAAAATTTACCTCGAATACCAGTACTGTTCAATGTTATTCAAAAAACGCTTTTAATCCACCTAACAGTGTGATGAGACATTTCTTATAACTCTTATCACTCTCTTCGGATATTATATCGTTTGAGAACATTTAGAACTTGATGTTTCGCGATGTTTTTGATAACACATACTACATGGGATAGTGGCAGGACTCAGAGAATCACTCAAATCAGCATAGGACAACATCAGTGCTAGAAATCTCAAACCAAATCAATGGGAAAGCGAAAAAATGGCCCATAAAATAGACATTCCAACGAATTATTGTTAATGCTCTGTTAATAAAATATCTAAATTGTGGTGGGAAAACTGAATTTTCCTTAAGGGGTTATTTATTTATCATTCGCATGTATCAAAAAAGCCTTATGTTTACATTTGTGAGTATCGCCCTTTTCACAAAAAAGCGTTGAAATGAAATCGCAGCTCCTGATATCACGCTATCTCTGAAGTGCATGCGTGCATAGTTCCAAATTTTACTTCGACATCGACTTTTTCTAAAGGTGACTTCCCTGTAGTATCCTTGATTTGAATTATTATCGCTAATCCTAATGCCAAAGAACAAATAAAAACCTCTCGAAAACGAACCGTTTGGGGAAATCATCATCATTACTGGAATTTTCATTTTCACGAAACTTTTCGATAGCCTTCCGTCACTTGCGTTAATGCACTGGGTGCACAGTGCTCCGAATATCTAGCGAAATCGTCTTAGGGCACCAGCGGGTCTAATTCAGAGCTATCTGTGCGGCGAGTTAAATCTGTAAAGAACACTAAAAATTATTTTCTATTCCATAATTTTCAGTTCAGCAATTCGAGAGATCGTGCTCACCGCAAGCCATGAAAAATAGACTACGTTGTGAAGCGATGGTCACTATTTATTAAAAAATCACGGTTAAATAAAAAATTAAACTATTAAAAAATTTCAAATAGTTTATAATTTTCACAAACTTATTAGAAAAAATTGTTTAATATGCTTTCGTAATATTGTGTAGGAAAAAAACTGAAAATTTCAGTATTTTCTCTATCTGCAACATATAAACCCTTAAGTATACCAATTAATTGGTATACGAATTGGAATAGGTTCGCCAAATTTTGGAAGAAGTCTATAAAATAACCCCTTGAAAGCTACCTAAAAATTGTTGTAGTTCGATGCAATAAAAAAATCATATTTGGCAATTCATATTTGGCTGATACAATTGGGGTGTCAATGTATTATAATAGATATTCAGCAGTCGAAGAAGTTTCTTGTGAACGACTGTAGAACGACTTTGTTTCTACTTACTTGAAGTCAGCGGCGTAGCCAGAAATTCGGTTTGGTGGGGGTTTGGTGAAAATCGATCTTACTGTCCAAACGGCATAATTCCGAAACCATAATTTTTGAAGTTTTAAAATTATGCAGAATTACTTTCCAGAAAATAGTAACAAGGTTCGTGTCTTTAGTGAATTTGTTGAGACTTTATTGTAGTCATGAATATTAACCTGAGAAAATTCACCATAAATACTTCTTGGACGATATACCGTCAAAATTATTTTATCAAATGATGCGCTGTTTAACGTTTGTAAAACTCATCGAAGATACTAAACCTCCGAAGTTGGCGGTTTCAAAATGATGCTATCTTGACCTTAAATTACTGTTTTTAAACATTTGACCTATACATATAATTGGTCATACAACAAAAATCAAATGCTCATCAAAATCGATCAGAACCTGCTAGAGTCGAATGGAAATCGTCATTTTTCATAAATTTCTCTCTACATTCGGAAAGTGTTATCCTCGTTATTAATCATATTACGTTTTCGTCTTAACTCGACGCATTCCCAAAATAAAAACCTGTTTTAATCCATCTAGTGGTGCAATTGTGCTTGTCTCATTTGTCCAGACTACGATTCCATGGCTGGTTATGTTCAATACAATGGTGGAAATGAATATTACATGTTCAGTACGATTTGCACATACATACAATGGATCGACAGCCACGATCTTGAGATACTATGTGATACTGAAACATCGCCTGAAACCAGCGGCGGATCATGGAGAAAGATCCGGGAGGTCCAGGTCCTGCCGAAAATTTTCAACTTGTTAAGAAATTTTAAATTAGTTTTAATTTTAAAGTAGCAACCCCTCACTGCATACTCCCTCCGGGCCGGTATGATTGACGATTTTTAGAGTGATTGCATAACCTTTCTATATGAGAAAGGCAAAAATGTACCAAAGTCCAAAGAAGTCAATTTTTGTCATGAGATGTTTGACAAAATGTTTCATGCACGTCATTTGGCATCAAAAATACAAATTTGATTTTGAAAATTTTTCATTTCAGTTTATATGGGAATTTGCTGTGTGATTGCACTCTTCAACTCGTAACTCCCGAACCGGAAGTCCAGTCAATAAAAAATTCAATAGCAGCCGATGGGAAGGTTGTACCTTTCATTTGAGACTAACTTTGTGCAAATCGGTCCAGCCATCTCTGAGAAACAGAGGTCACATTTTTTTCCACATACACACATACATACACACACAGACATTTTCCGATCTCGACGAACTCAGTCGATTGGCATATGACACTCGGTTCTCCGGGTCGGGATTAGCTTGACGAATTTTAGAGTGAATGAGAAAGGCAAATGTTGAAAGTTATGCATTTTTTTGGTGAGCAGTTCTATGTTTCATAGACATTAAATCAATTTTAACTTCGCTTCCTATTAAATAAAGACCCTTATTACAGTACATTTCTACAAAAACGAGCTCAATTTGAAAATAAATCTGAGGATTATGATTGATTACAGAACTCTGGAATTTTCTATTGGAATGTTTTCAGGCAGGAATTTGATATTGATGCTATTAGACAACTGTGAAATCAAGACCAATCGATCAGTTACATATCAGGACCCCATTCCAACAATTTATCAAAAGTCCTAATGATGTTTACAACAACAGGTTATCAATCTACGGATCAGATAATTGTTATTGTAATATTGAATTAAATAAATAAATTTTCAACTTCAATCCAATATTTTTTTTTTGGTTGTGATGGGGAGGGGGGGTTGTATGGTGGTAAACCCCAAAACTTTCTCTTGGCTACGCCGTTGCTTGGAGTTATTTATTTCGCTTTTCATTTTCCGATATGTTTCAGATCGATCCGATGGTTATAAGTTAGAAAAATTGCAGTCAGAAGGTTCGCACAAATGAACATTTTTGTACTGATAAGTTATAAAGTTCCTTCCAGACAACTTGGAAGTGTTCAGTGATTATTTCTAGCGGTTGTAGATAGTAAAATGAAATACAAAATTCGTTTTATCGAAATAATGTTTAGCTTATTTCAATGGATTATTACTATATTGAACAATAAATGGGCGACAAAGAGTAATCAACAAACAACAAGCCATAACTTTTAAAGTATTCAAAATAGATATTTGAAGTCTTTAGTAAAGTTATTCGCAAAAGTAAGAGCTACAAATTTGCTGAAGACATCATTTCGATATAATCACTTCCAAGAAAATTTGTGAAAATATCTCACTCATAGGGGGATTAATCAGCAAAAGCACAATTCCAAAAGAAAGGGCATATTACCTCGATTAAATTCTCCGAAGATACTATTGACCTAAAATAAGCCGTTTTGGCGTTAATAATAGATTATATGTTTTTGGTCATATTTCTGGCAATGGGAATGATAAAAATCTTTCGTCCGCATTTAATGTTAAATATCTCTTTTGATAATAGTCCGATTTCTACAATCTATAGCTTGTTCGAAAGGTATTCGTTAAAGCTGTCTAAAAGCATATAAATTGTTAATCTATATTATCAATTTCGGCAGATAATTTCAAAAAACTGCAAAAAACGCCATTTTTACGCATTCAAACATTCATATCTTGGAAACTAAACATCAGAATCAAAAACAAATTAATAGCGTTCATACTGTTTTTTAGTTCTTTCATTTAAAATTGGTTTGGATAAGATCGGTTCAGCCATTGCTGAGAAACACGAATGAGAATTTGTCCGTTACATACACACACACACACACAGACACACACACAGACATTGTCCCAAATCGTCGAGCTGAGTCGATTGGTATATAAGACTCGGCCCTCCGGGCCTCGGAAAAAATCTTGAATGTTTGAGCGAATTCTATACATTTCTTTTATAAGAAATGTAAAAAAACTTAGAAACTAAAACGAGAAATTATCATCCGACATACGCAAATTATATTACAATAATAAATTTATGTTTTGGTTACCGTACGCCAAACAAAGATTTTTTCTTTATTTTCATTCTCATGAATCGCACAAAAGTGTCGATCAGATGAACTTTGCAAAAATCGCACAGTGGCTACCTAAACGAGCAGTCGCCCGACGCTCAAATACTGTTTAGCTGGAGCTCCAGAGTGTGATGCACGCAGTGCAATAGCGTAGCTACCCGAAGACAAATTCTAATTTATTCATCTTACTAGCAGCTCGATATATCCGCTTCAATCAATGTCCCCTTTATCTATTCTGTTACTGAAATTCACTTGGAATCAGCATTCCAATCAGCAAAATCACTCTTCGCACTAAACTGTTACAGTAAATTCAATTTCCAGCAGACACTTTCCGTTGGCAAGAAACAGATAAAAACTCCGATCTCCTTCCCTATGTTGAGCATATTGTCTTGCACTTGGTTATCCACTCAGAATGGCTGACAGAGTTGATAGTGAAAGTTTTCCGCCACTCTAACGTGACCAAGCGGGTCGGGGTTGGGTTGGGTTGGGCGTTGGGTGAGACATTATACAGACCAGGCAATGCACTCTTCCGACGAGGTTCGCTGCAGTAGTGCTAGCCGCAGTTGTTATATGGTCATTCGCAAAGGAAACGCAGTAGAAGGCAGAGATAAGTAATAATATCGTTCAATTGTATGATTCAATTATCGTGTAGATTCATTCAGCGGGTATTTTTACTATGCGAAATTGATCCGGTGTGTAGTTTGCAACTGATAAACTATCATGGTAAAAATAACTCTAGGAAAGCACGTCCAACCCATTTCTAGTTAACCCTTTTGAAGCCGTTGGTTAGAGCAGCGCCTGTCATATTTGTTCAACGTCAAAGCTCAAAGCAATAAAAATTGGAACAATCGGATCGAGTTTTTGTTTTATTTAAACATGCGTTGATCTTTAGGTACGAAGTAAAGATATTGATACCGTCACCGATTGTACGCCAACTAATTAACGAAATAGTGTACCCCAATAGTATTCATCTTTCTAGACTAACATCACTCCGTAATCATTTTTCATGAGTCTCCCTTAAAATTGAAATAACTGTTTATCAAAACGAACTAGAACAATGCTTTCCAGTGTCACGACTTCGCAGCCAAGATTTGCTTCGATCAAAACAGTTAGGTACCCATTCAACTAAGGGATAGTCCAATGGTGTCGAAAGAAATGGAAATCGTTCGGGTAGCTGGACCGTTTCAGTAGCACTTGAGCGAGGGAGAAAGAGAAACACTATCATTATGCTTTGTGTTCAACAAGTGTGTATCCTCGGCGAACATTGTGGTATCTACACACATTACCGTAGCCGCAGTGATCGTTCTGTTCTATAAACTCGAAAAATTATTTATTAATTAAACAATACGCCTGGGATGCGGTATGGTACATAGACATACTAATCACCGCTTCGGTGGTTACGCTATGAGAGAAGATCACTGGACAGATTCCTTCACTGCGCGAATTTTATCACCAATTGAAAGTAAATCTGCGCGTTAACTAACGAGAATGACGTCAATGCTTTTTCCACCTTTAATAATTTGTTGGTGAGTTATCAATCGATGTACGAGTGCTTACCTGTTTTAGAACACCACCAGAGCAAAACATTTGAGCATGTGCGATCACCTCTGGTAGCTGCTCTGTTAATGATCGGTATTAGCTGAAATTGCTATTAATCAATGCCAGCACCGGTCACGCCGACACATATAACACAGCAGGAAAGGGAAGGAATGTTAGTTCGACACTTGCTTATTGCTAGATGCCGTATATACTACTGCGCATTGCACAATCTATTTCATCATAAAAATCTAAATAGAATTAAACCATTTTGTGCATAAAGACACAGTACCTATAACTTTTAGAAAAAAAAATCTTTCAACTTAGTCTCCTCAGTATATTGCAGCCGACTTGCCCATCATATAGGCTTTAAACACATAGAAGTACACTGCTTCTATTCCCATGTAAATAGCTAGCCACGGATGTCCTGAAAGCATAGAAGTTCGATAGATCGTGCAAACGATAACACGTTGCATAAAAGGGCAAACTGTTGGCAGCATCCTCGAATTTTATTAAAACGGTTCTTGCATTGTCTATTTTCTCACAGACAAATATATATATGGCACGGAATACCTGCGATCTCACCCCGGCCCTGGTGAAAGTTGGCGGTAGGTATGGGTATGCAAATGAAAATGCAATCACATCAGCGGTCTTTTCAATAAACTTCTACATCAACTTTTACTTCCCATTAGATTTCAGTTTATATACCCCGGAATTTTCACTTCGACGCATATTTCATATTCAAAAGTAAATTTTCGATATTCTTCCAGCGATTGACCGAAGTAAATGTCCCTTGCATTGATAAGATACACCAGAAAAAAAATTCTCTTACTGTGGAGCGAATTCCAAAAATAAAAATATTTGATGACTTTTTTGCATTGAAAATAGTACTCCCAACTTGGCTCGCATGCGTCACCGCCAACTTACTTCAACCGCATATTTTATAAAACAGTATTAAAAAAACAAATTTTGTTTATGGATAGGTATAACATCTATACGGATACTGAAAACTTCTTTCACTCACTATTGAAAAGTATAATAATTCGCGGAAAAGATTAAAAATCACCTTACATAACACACTACCTCAACGAGGTGATTTCGGTATTGATTTTTTTCTAAAAGTGACCTCATGGTGAGCAACATATGTCGGATACACTTGAACGCACATTAGCTAGTGATTGAACGAAGGATTTTAATTTGCATCATTATTACTAATCCTAATGCCAAAAATAAAACAAAATAGAATAGCTCTCAATACCTTATTTTTTAAAGGCAAATCGTCATTCGAAAATCCTACGTACATCGCTTTCTATCGTTCTAAGCAATCGAAAAAACTTTTGTTTTTGGCTCTAGGCCAAAGATTATGGGAGATAGGTGTCCGACCATTGGCCCTTTCCAAAAGAACTGCCCTGCGAAAAAATACTGTCCAACCGCGATCTTGCGTTGAAAATACCTTGCGTGTGTAGCCAACTTACCCCAATCATATTTTATAAAACAGTATTAAAAAAAAACTTTTGTTTGTGGATCTGTGTGCATTTATACGGATACTAAAAGCACTTTTCAGGCTCTAACGAAAACTACAATCATTCTGGAATAGAATAAAAATCACCTTAAATAAATACTGAATAGAAAAAAATACTTAGTATACTCGAAATACAATACATTATCGCCCACAACTTCTACAAAGTAAAATGTCATGCAACATATTCCCATTGGAAAATGTATTTCACATTACTTGAGGTACACAACAGCACCATACGGCGTACACTAAACAAATTTGTTCCAGGCCAATTGGTCGGTGTTAAGTCAGACCGGACCAAGTCGCAAAACATCAAAAAATGAGTTAATGATAGCACTAGATAAAGAATTTCTTCATCTACATTCCACTTTTACCGGATTTGAAATATGAAACAATAAACAAGAATTATGGCAAAAATTATTTTCCAATTATAATGTAAAGGATGCTGCGATTCAAACTTTAAACGCGTTTTTCTCGAAATCAATGCACTGTCACTTAGTCCGGTCTGACCTAACACCGACCAATTAGTCGACAAAATGTCATTTGGTTGAATGGGTCTTGTAACCGAGGACCTTCAGACAGAATTCCATTTCGCTGATAGAGTTGGGCTGATTATTGATAGAAAATCTTATGATAAAAAGAAGGCGAATACCCACAGACAGAGGTGGGAAAAACCGGTTGAGTAGCAGTACGGTAAACGAAATCTTCACACGTGTTTTCATTTGTTATACGCCGTGTGCGGTTTCGCTCTTGGTTGTGTTCAGCCGAGGCAAGTAAACCACACCGAAGTTTCGTTCACACAGAACCTCGGTTTGGTTTTGGTTTTCGTTTACCGGTGCACGAGTATGGAACGAAACGCGAAAAATACGAAATCAAACCTTGGTTGTGTAGCGGTTGTGTATTCGGGTGGATATTTATCGGGAGTGCTAGTGGTGCCAGTCTTTTAATGAAAATTATTTAAGAATTTCCCTTGGATGTGATGTTGAGTATTCATTCGGTAATTAAAAAATTGTCTTCATGCAGCTTATTTGAACCGAAAATTGATGTTCGCCACAATTTTGAAATCATCGATGGCTCTCAATTCAATATAGCCGTCATTTCATGACGATTTATTCTAATGAAGTGTGTAATATAGATATTTTTGGATAAAGCAAAAACAAAGGGAAATAGCCTCCGCTATTCTGATGTTGAAAATGCAGACCAAAATTCATAATCTATAATCTTAAGCCATGCAACATATTTATTTTTTGTATTCGAAAATTTATAACGATCGTAAATTGAAGTATGCCGTCGTTTCGAAATCCGAGTTGGCGTTTATATGGATTATAAATGATCAACTTTTCAAGACAATTCAAAATAAACGTTCGCCGCCATTTTGAAAGCCAAAACAGCGAATCGAAATGTTGGATTTGATGTCAATTCCACGCTAGGGTTGGTTCTTAGTTGGGAAAAGTATCTAGAGTTAGTGGTTTGAACTTAAAGATTATCAATCAAATCTCAATTTTAGAATATTCAATTCATGCGATGTTATCGTTATCGGAGGTCACTACAGATGTTTTTCAATTTGAAACCCACTTAAATTTTTTTCGTATGGTAGAAATACCAGCAAAGCAGTGAATTTTTTTGGTAAAAGGAGTTTACTTACAATGCATGGTTTTAGATGATAATGACTTTTGTTAAAATCAGGTTCGCCATGATGAGTTATAAAAAGCAATAAACTGTTTTGAGCTCTAGAGATATTCAACGTACAAAACTACAAGGGGCAACCCTATGGGGTTGCACGAACTGTAGACGTAGGACTATACTACTTAATGTAAAATATTTATTTTCTTAGTACTTAGTGTGTGGGAAAAAACACCCGGACCGGTGAAGAAAAATCAAATTTTAGACAATATAATCACATCTTATGTATAGAACAAGCTTTCTAGTTGCTCTCAAACAGATCCTAAAAGTTCAAACATCCTTGGATAACCCTAAGTTTGTAGATGTGTTTCGATGCCATAAAATATTGTAAAATGGTTAATATTACGTCATGAAAATTCAATTCTTCCGTGACAATTTTTTTGCCTGCAAAATGCCCTGTGTGTATGCAAAGCTCATGATTTGTTGGGATATTAGCATTGATCGGAAAATGCTATCCAACGCTGCGCATTGCATACATACAGGACATTTTGCAGGTCACCAGAATCTGTTCATTTTACCCACTCGCTATAAACATGTCTCATTTTTGGACATGTTTAGAAATCAAGAATCATGTTTGAAAAAATGTGTTTATGACGAAGTATTTTACCAGATATGTACAAAACATGTCTAACAAGAAACATATAAGGTGATTGTAATATCTCATTCACTTATTAGTTAGAAAATAATGACTTTGCTGTTCATTTTACCGCCAGTTCCCCTACCTACCAACACATTCGCCCCAAACATTGAACCCAAGCGCACAATGCAAAATGAGTCAACGCTGATGATGATGGGTAGAGCGAAAGAGACAACTAGTACCACCACGACACTATTAGCGCGTTTCACCAAAATTCCACGCGGCCTTTCCCGATTGAAAGAAACGGCCGCGCTTAGCCCATCTGTCATAATATCGTGATTTTGCATAGCGAAGGGCTGAATGATTTTGTTCCAAAAAACAGCCCTGCGTTATGCAACACTTTGTGCAGGTTGATTATACCAGTTGCAAGTGGGGCCAAATTCACCAAGATCCGTAAAATTCCTTTTAAATTACAGAATTGATAAAATTGCTTAGATGAGCTAAACTAATTAATCAAATCCTGTTTTAAAAACTGTCCTTGCATTTAAACCAAAATGGGAAGCTTATTACTACCACTACATTACTTAATTTTAAGCGAAAATAGCAAATACATGTGCTAGTTAAAATAAAAATTTACTGGCAACATTACAGCGGCATTAAGGAAGTAGTTGGAGCGGTCGCCTGTTGGACGACACAGGATAGCGTACAGCCAGTGTAACGGACTTCTGGCTCAGCTACACTGCACAGTGGTCCAGGAAGCGAAATTAGCGGGAAACAATTGTTAACGCATTCATCTTTAGGTTTAGAGATTTGGTGTCTTAGAAACATTTATTGTGTGTGACAAACTGCATCTTTTGGCTGAAACAGTTTTAGGGTGGTCCTTAAAATGTCAAAGTTGTAGACATTATTTCAAATTATAGTTCAGAGAGAATGATACTTTCTTCTGCAATATTCTAGAACAATCAATTCTGAGTAACTTTGTTGAAGATACTAATTTTGTATCTCAAACCGTTTTCATTTTATAGTGAGTGCCATATCATAACTTAGGGTGTCTCTCAAAAAGCAGTTTTCTCCGTACATTTTTTTAATATGATTTTTCTCACAAAAGTACTCTTTAGTGTACTTTTAGAGCATGATTAGAGGCAACTTTTACTAAAAAAAGAAAATTTTTATCTTGTCTGCTTCAAAAGTTATACTTAACTTTCACTTAAAAATACGCCCTTTTCAAATGTCGATATCTCAAAAGGGGGCAAACAAAAATTGATAATTTTGATTGCATTTGAAAGGCCGTACTTTTGCCTATAATATATTGAAAAATAGGAGAACTCTTTTTTGTCTTTCTCAAATTAATCAAATTTAAGTAAAAGCATTTTTGTGTATAATCCTACAGCTCTCATATTAAAAAATATTTGTTTTACGCTGATTCTGTGAATTCTTATAAAGACTTTTCAAGGATCACACACATTTGCAGGCTTTTCATAATGCAGATAGGGTAAAGACCACCAATCACCAATGACTTGACCTATAATTTGCTTCCAATTATTGCCAAGATTTCCCAAAATCTACACAAATTTACAATCGATTTCGTTTATTTGCAGGAACGGTTTCAACAGGTAGCAGTATCAAGATCTGCAATCTACTAACCTCAAACCAAAAAACCAAATTGACCTTCATATAACAGTATTGTTCAAGTAAAAAAAAATCTGATATCCTTCTGTTATATAAACGCAACAAATTATTCAACATAGTTTTTAATATTTTTAAATGAAATAAGAGAATCATTCAAGTACTTTAAAGCGACTGTCGTAGATTTGGTAGACCACTCTGCAAAGCGCTTAAATGAGTACATCAAGTGCAATACTAAAACCCAGAAACTAAGCATGATTTTGATTATCGAATGGGGAACTGATGAGAGTTCGACTCATTGCAGCTAAGATGTTTGGTAACGATTTCCAGTATTACACACACTAGTAGTAATCTTTAAAAGACGCGCTTATTGTGGTTTTTCAATCATTAAACTAATCTTCTATTACAAAAATTAATGGGTATGATCAAAGATTCATCGACGAAGATGAAAACATAGAATTGCGCGAATGCAACAATTCCTATATACAGTATGTAAAAAATTAAAGACACCCCTTTATCGTTTCAGTAGTTTTGCTCATAGGAAAGGTTTGTTGTATTGTACGATGAGCATTCGTTTAAAATTTTTTTTCACAGCCAACAAATAAAAAACTGAATAAGTTAGTCGTCGTAATAAAGTGTGGCAGTCTAGTAGTGGTAATGGGATTAAATAGAAAAGAACGAGGGTGTCTTTAATTATTTTACATACTGTACACATAGGCTTCTTTATGTAGGGGATGCGCGCATAAAAAACCGCCTAAAAATACTTCAGTGTATATTTGCATTTTCGATAGCTCCATTATGTTTGTTGGTGGTATGGTAGGGTGGAAGTAAGAGGAAAGCGATTCTAGTTTCTATTGCCTTGTATACAAGTTATTTAACCCATTCATGCCCATGTTGTTTGTGGACAACAACGTTTTTAAACAGCTATAACTTTTGATTTGGGCGAGATTTACTCACAAAAATAAATAAGGCTAATAAATGTGACTATTGGCTTTCATTTGAGTATTAACGTTTACAAGGATCAGCTCTAGAACTGAAGTTATTGCAGTTAGTCTGATTGAACTCCGATGGAGCAGTGCTGCCAGGGACCGTTTACGTTGACGACGGAAAATGAATTTTTCATATAACTTCGTTATGTTGCAATATTAGTGAAAACTGATAAAACTTATCAATTTAGACTGTTTTTGGCTACGTTTTCCACGCAGTTGAACTATTGTAAATATTCTAGGAGAATTATAGTGAGCATTGGAAGGTAAAAATTGAGCAGCTTCTAGCACTGCAAGGAAAGCACCTACCTTTATGAAAAAAGGTTTTTCGAGTTTCTTGACCCCACCGTTTTAAAGGAAAAATAGTTTTGAAACCCTACATGCACTAGAAAAAAGTTGGGCATGAAAGGGTTAATATACTTGTTCTCAGGAATATAGCAAATATATTGACCCTAACGCATTGATCATAATTCGTCGCTGTTGTGCTATCTTATGACAAACGCCATTTTGGGGTAAACTGAGTTAGATATGCCACATTACTAAACTAAAAAATCTCTACAAAATGGCGTTTTCAGAATTTTGACATACTGCTTGGTTATTGAAATATAGCGAGAAACTTGCTGATAAATTTTTACTATTTTCCTTCAAATGACTGCGTCTGGGAATTGGCTCAAGTTATCTTGATGTATAACATGTTTTTATGTGTAAAACTATCTGGTAAACACAATGGCATAATCTTTTTCAAAACAAAAATTCACGAATTGTGAGAAAAATGCAGTTTAAGTTTTAAACTGGAAATATAGTATATTTGGCAGCACTTTAACCAAATATAACTATTTTTTCTAGATTCCCTGACTCATTTCCTTCAAAATGCATCTCACTAATTGTTTATAGACCAAATGAAGCCAAAGATATGAATAAAAGTTAATGATTGCTGTTTTTTTCTATGGAAAATTTTCCATGCACGATTATGACACGCCATACAAATTTTGTCATCAATACACAACCATGACACGTGTGAGCGTGACTTTTGTTTGTTTGTTGTCATAAGATAGCACAACAGCGACGAATTTATATGCATTTCAACGATTGTACATAGGTCGAGTAATTAATGATAGAGTGCGCCACCCTAACGAGTGAGCCCAAAATAGGGTCATCACCGTGCAAATGTATGTGATCCTTGAAAAGTCTTGACAAGAATTCACAGAATCCTCGTAAAACAAATATTTTTTTAATATGAGCGCTGTAGGATTATACGCAAGAATGCTTTTACTTAAATTTGATTTATTTGAGAAAGACAAAAAAGCGTTCTCCTATTTTTCAATATATTATAGGCAAAAAACGGCCTTCCAAATTCAATCAAAATTATCAATTTTTGTTTTGAGATATCGACATTTGAAAAGGGCGTGTTTTTAAGTGAAAATTAAGTATAACTTTTGAATCAGACAAGATAAAATGTTGCTTTCTTCAGCAAAAGTTGCCTCTAATCATGCTCTAAAAGTACACTAAAGAGTACTTTTGTGAGAAAAATCATATTAAAAAAATGTACGGAGAAAACTACTTTTTTGAGAGACACCCTAAGTTATGATATGGCACTCACTATAAAATGAAAACGGTTTGAGATACAAAATTAGTATCTTCAACAAAGTTACTCAGAATTGATTGTTCTAGAATATTGCAGAAGAAAGTATCATTCTCTCTGAACTATAATTTGAAATAATGTCTACAACTTTGACATTTTAAGGACCACCCTAAAACCGTTTCAGCCAAAAGATGCAGTTTGTCACGCACAATAAATGTTTCTAAGACACCAAATCTCTAAACCTAAAGATGAATGCGTTAACAATTGTTTCCCGCTAATTTCGCTTCCTGGACCACTGTGCACTGGCTGTAAAAAAACACAGCGCAGTGATCTGCTTCGCCAGCCGTTCAACAGGGAACTGAGCGTGTTTGGCCAAGTCCGTTCTTTAAATAGTCGATGATGACGTCATTCATAGAAGCGTTGCGCGCTAGGTACACCAATCTGTCGTACAGGGCTTGGGAAGCGCTATCTTCTGTGTGCTAATGCGCGATATTTTGACAAGGTTGTATATTATTTAATTTTTTAATGCTATGATATCAAAAATCCTTCGGTTTATCTATTGGAATCTATTCTTAGAAGTATTTCGGGGCGATTTGTGCAAAAAATTTGAAAATTTATCGTGAGATGGCTGAATTATATGCGTTTAAAATTGGACCACTTTTCGTTACATACCATTTTTGTAGAATGTGCAGAGTGCACCCCCATATCGAAAACAAAGACGTAGTCCTACGTCAAAAACGATGTATTGCTTGATTTCTCAAAATTCATCGTTTTGGTAAAACCATTTGATTCTGGACGTCATTCTGGATCTAAAGATTGTGCCAAACATATATTTCCGGCACCTAGAAACCTTTCTCGTTAAGAATACACATATTGCATGGTTTTTCGATAAATAATTATTTTTAATTTTGGTTCATCATCTTAGATTTTAAAATGGTAGTCGTTAAATTTCATTTGATTAAATGCAAAGACAAGTTCACTATTTTAAATCTTTTTCCGCCATCTTGGATTTAGTATGGTAGCAAACATCAACTTCCCAAACCAAAAATCTCAATATTGCCCCATCGCCTCTGAACAACTAATATCATTAATTTCACATTCGGCCAAATGACACATTCGGCCAAATCACACATTCGGCCAAATCACACATTCGGCCAGTTGACACATTCGGCCAAATCACACATTCGGCCAAATGACTCATTCGGCCAAATGACACATTCGGCCAAATGACACATTCTGTCAAATAACCCATTCGATCAAATTACCCTTTCGTCCATGTGGCAGTCGTCCAAACAGCGTTCAGCCAAGAAGCATTCGGCCAAATGTCTTTCGACTAAATGACGAAGAATTTTCGCCATTTTGGCACATATCGCTCAGAAATACTTCTAAGAACAGGTGCCACATTATCCAACCAATTCGAATTGACCTTTTCATACAAGCTTGTAAGCAATGAACCTTTCGTTTCGAGATGCATAATGTCACCCCAGATTCCAATAGATAAAACCTACTTAATCCACCTAGCAGTGAAATGAGACATTTCATACACATATCACTGTTGGATCACTTATTAGTTTGCAGAACTCATGCGAAGCAGGAACTCCACTAGAGATAGTATAAATACAGTTTAGATTCTCGCACGAATAAAACCTCGAATAAACTGAATAAATAATGGAAAATCAAAAATAAAATATATAATTAAGCAAAAGCAAATTAAAAAAGTTATCGAATTCATTAAACATCCTACCCATTAAATTAATAAAATAAATAAATCAAATTAGTTCAGCTCACTAAATGCTAAATTAGACAATACAGTGATTGCCCGATTTTGTCAGTCCCCGATTTTGTTTGCGACCGACTTTGTCTACCTCCACCTTTGTTAGCTTTTTGACCCGATTTTGTCATGCCTTGGATCCGGGGCTCTAGCAAACGAACAAAGTCGAATTCGAGTAAGTTCTTCCTTTAGCTTATGTTTCTTATCGGGAAGACGCAATATATTCAAAAATAAAAGATTCTTTTTCTCGCTGTTTGAAATTTATACTAAATAATCAGAAGGATTATGAGGCTATGTATAGGAACTTAAGAAGAATATTATAATAGCTTCGGCTTATTGAAAAGAAATAAAAAATATGTCCCGTATCTGCCACTGTCCCCAGTCAGAAAAATACCAAGAGGCTGATAAAAACATCTTTTCACTGTGTTAAAATGTTATATAAATAATAAAATGAATTAAGTTAAGTCCAAGTAACCAATTGGATGGAATGACTGAACAGAATTAATAAAATAACAAAATGAATAGAGGCGGGTATAGCGTAATTGGTTAATCGATTGCATTGTACGAAGTTCAGCTGGGTTCGATTCCCAACCCCTCTCATAGCATTAGAAATTTTTCTAATCCGAAAAAGAGATGAATGACTCTAGCTAAAATCTAAATACTAAAAATTAATAAAAGGAATTAATTTTTAGTATTTTATCAAAATAAAACGAATTAAATAAAACATTAAACAGTATTAGAAAAGTTTTCAAATAATATAATTCATTTGTTGTGTAAAATCAATAATTTGGAAAAAATGAATAAAATTAATTACTAAAAAAATTAGCATGATCATTAAAATGAATAAACCGGGCAAAATGAAAAAAAACAAACAAAAAACAATGAATAAAATGGTGCCTGCTTCAAGAGAGTAGAAGCACAATAGTTCGACTATTATAATGTATCCTAATTTACGAACAAGTTAGTTAATATTAAAAATAAAATATTCTATACTTTAAAGTGTAGTTCTATATTAACAGTTCACAAACCCCTCTTTGGCTGTTCCTTGTAGTTTTGAATTCGTTTATTTGACACGACTTCAGCGCGAGCTTGACGGAGCCTTGTACCTTTTATGTATTCATAACATATAATTAAATCCATAGAATTTTTCGCCCGTAATTAACCAGTCCATGCGGAGATTCTTCCGCGGTTGGGAAACATTTTTATAATCATCCTTTGTTGTCGCTTTCGTCTGTTTGACCGTCACTGCCGGTGTCTTGGATATTTCTGATTGCTCTACCTTATTTTTTTTGCTTTGCGGGTTATGGTCGTGAAACTATTTTTCTTGTTTCTTGTCCTCTCGTTGCGTTTGATGCACCGGAGGACGATGTCGTGCGGGAGTTTTTGTATTTGTTTTGGTTGTGGTGATTGTATGTACCTTGGATACTGCCGTCCGGGGTTTTCCGTAATATGCACAGTACTGACGCATTGGACACTGATTGTCATACTTACACAGCGTGGTCTGAGAATAGGTAAATCCGTATATAATATCTCTGATCATATAAACCACTTTCATCACTCCAGAAGTGTTAGAAAATTATTACATAAATATTCACAGATGGGTTTTAGGCATTTTGGTTTTACCGTTCTAGACATTTAATCGTTGTAGGTAATATTTCTTTGGATCAAGTTATTCCCGAAGTGTCATGTACGATGGTGGTATATAAAAATGACACCTCGGTTAAAGCAAAGTTGAACCAATCTACCAACCGTTATCATCGCTGGTCCAAAAATAGCATCAAACTATAGCGAACTCATCCGAAAGAGCTAAGGACGTACCTCCCCTAAGTCCACTATGTCAGCTTTATGAATGCTAAGTACCATATACATAACCAGTTAGCAGCTCACTCACTCACATTTTCCACCCTTCATTCCTCTTTAGCAGATCGAATTCTTTCCGGCGATTGATCGCACTAACAGCGCCCCCGCCGCCGGTCAGTTCTTTTCCAATCCAGGTAGGCAGAAAGTGAAAATTAATCTGCTTATGCACACCAGTCTGCCAGACTGTCTACCCCCCATTGAATGGTATTTAAAAAATTAACACTTTCCATTATGCTAACGACCCTGCTGCTGCTGCCGATCGACGGGGTGATTTAGTTCGTTATTTAATCCGCGATCCTTTTTTTTGAGAAATTTTTTTTTTCGGTTGCCATCTATCAAACGGGCGTGACGGGATGGTTATGAATGCGATGAAAACCAACTCATACATTGACGTACGTACACGTACCGATGTTCGCACAAAGTCAAGGACTGGAAAAGGCGCTTATCGCCGAATGAGGCGTGAAAAGTGTTTTCCGCCAATGTCGCCGGTGCCGAATCGGGACCGGACGAACGGACGATCGGGCAGGCGGATTCAGGTTGGAAAATCTCATACCAGCTGGGGTGCGTTGTTGTGTAGTTGGTGGCTGTTCAAATGGAAAAATAACATTCGAATCATTTCGAATATTTGTTAAAAGGAAAGAAAGCAGTCGTTTGCGGTTTAATGGGCACGGCTTGGATGGAGGGTGAGCAAAAGATTTGAAGAATTTGGTTCAGCTGCAGGCTGCTTGCGTTGATCGACCGCACACTTTTCACGCTTTGATTAGTTTCGGTTTGCCACTGGTTTCTACCGTGATAATGGCCATTGAAATGTAGCTTTTGTTGTTGTTGTTGAGTGGCCGGTAAAAGCCGTACCGCGTAAGGATCGCCTGGGTGGTGTGGGTGGTATGCGATCGTGAGACTGATGAACGAGTTGGTATTTCTTGGCACGCGAGAGTTGCATCCTCGCTGGTTGGGAGAAAAGGGAAAAGCGTGTGTGCTGTGTGTAAACATGCCTTTCGTCTGCAACCGGAGCTCCGAGGGTAATAGAATAGAACGGAATTAATGTACGTGAGTGAATGCTTGTCCCGCTCTCACTCGAAGGCCTGCTTTTCCACTGCCTGGGTGGGTTGTGTTCCACTGCCATCACCACCGTCACCGTGGCTGCCGCGGAAAACTGGTTGTAGTGGTAGTTCGCTGACTGATAGTAATTGTTGTTGTTGCAGGCTGATGTGAGCTGCAGTTGCAGTAGAAGATGATGCACCCGCAAGTCTCGCGTGCACTTAACGGCCAATGATGCGGCGTTAGATGAAGTGTATGTGTGTTTGTGTGTGGTTGTATGTATAGTAGTTCGATTTTCTAGTGCATATACTCTATGCTGACGATCGTACGCCAAGTGCCGGTGCCCGATTCAGGGTGGGGAGGAGGAGGAAAACTCTGATCGGACCCTGGCTGGAAAAAGGAAAATTGAACCTGCCAGGGCTGGTGGTATATATTGCCGGATCATATCGGAGATAGGCACAGTGTGATTTCATTCGTCTACAGTTCTAGAACTATCCCAAGCAGAGAGTGAGAGGTTCCGTGCAGCGGTTCAACTTTGTAATCTGTTTTCCTCGCAAAACAGATTTACTTAAGCATACAAATTAGTGATAAGTTTTGTCCGTGGAAACACATAGTCCGGAATAGAATGAAGATGTTCAAGTGCCTACTGGTGATAAGCTGCCTGGCTTCAGTGTCCTTCGCTCACAGTGCATCCGCGGCGCATTCGATCAATTCGAACACGATTGACGATAGCCATGACCCACAGCAGCAGCAACAGACGCCCCGTTCTGGGTCGTACGTGGACGAGATTAAGTACCTGTACAAAACGTACAAGGATTGTGCCAACTCTGATGTCTCAGCCTGTCTGAAGATGAAACTGTTCACCATTCTGGACCGAGTGGCACGATCACTCAAGGATTTCAAGATCTCCGAAGGTGTTAAGTTCGTCCGCGATCAGGAAGTCCCTATCGACAGCACACCAGTCAAAACGGAAGCTCAGCTCGAGTTGGAGCTGCCACGTTCGATGGATGAAAAGGAACGTTCCTTAAACTCGATGCTGTTCGATAAGGTCCTATCCTTCTTCCAAACCCATACCCTGCAAGTGAGTATACGCTGTACAGCGGTAGAGAAAGATCATACGCTAAACGTTTGAAATACTTTTCCCTGACAGGTCAAGTTCCCATCCAGCGAAGAGATTAAGCGCTCCATGGAGGAAGTCCGTGCTGGAGGCGGTGGTCTCGGTGGTGGCGGTGGATACGGCGGTGGTCTCGGCAACAAGGACAAGAAGAACGGACACTGGATCATGATCCCACTCCTGCTCGGCAGCACCCTGGTCCCACTTGCCTTCGGTGCCCTAGCTTTGCTGGCCGGTAAAGCTTTGATCGTATCCAAGCTCGCTCTCGCTCTCGCCTCCATCATCGGCATCAAGAAGCTGATCTCCAACACCGGTGGCCATCACGAATCTGCCCATGAAGTTGTCGTCTCCGGTGGACATGGTGGCAGCTGGGGCCGTATCGGAACACCCCAGGGTCTAGCCTACAACGGTTACGGACACTACGCCCAGTAAGATCGTCTAGATTAAGGCGTATCGAGTGAATGAAAGAGATGAAAGCAACACGCTAAGCCAAAGCTTGTGAAGGAAGCTCACAAAAAAAAAACAACACATCCCGACTCGCCAACACAAACACCCACCCACCAACATACAGACAGACACACGAACAGTACACACAGCTAGACTCGAGTGTTTCAGGAAAATGATGACTGTTGATTGAAAAATGGAAAATCCAAGTTTTTTGTTTTGTTTTTGCGTTACCTCACCTATTTCTCTCTCTCTACTTCTGTTCTATGATCAACCAAAATGTGAAGGAATGAAACCGTTCCAGCTCCTGGTTTTTGAAGCAAAACAACCTTAGCATTTTTTAAAAATAGTTTTTAAAAATTTGCTAACATATTTATTTAACTTAATTGTAATTTAATTTATTACACTCGAAGAACTGATTATTTATTTAATTAAGTCTCTTAAGATTCATTTGTAAAAAGCCGAATAAACAAAAAAGATGAATAATGGAAAAATGGAAACCGGCGTCCCCCTTACACTGAATATTTTTAATCCGAACAAGCAACCAAATTCCGGTCACCAACCAAACAGGTCCCTGTTCTCATTTTACTTTCGCACCATCTGATCAGTCAGTGCAATCTACCAAACGAATCAACCCACTTCCCTGGTGAAAGAAAGACAGTCTTCAGCAGCCACTCGTGTGTCCCACAAAACGCTACCTCAATCTAGATTGATTTTTTGCTTTCTGCATTCATCCAAGCGAGAAAAACTAGTTTCCAGCATCGACTATCGGAAAAACTGGAAAGCCAGACGCACGCTCGACGCTGGTCGGAGTTTTCACTATCGCAACACGCACTTTCTTACATCCGATAGTTAGCAGCCTGGCCATTCGCCGTCATTTGCTGACTGGCACAGCAAATCTCCGGGGCGCGGTGGGATGGCCAATTCTGCGGTCCAGTGATTTCCGCGCTTAACCAGCATGTTGATATGCGAAAGTTTTAATGCAATTCCTACCATTTTCACTTCGACGCTACTACGTCTGGCGGGTACGAGCAACGACGGTCAAGGGAAAGGCGGGGAGGCGGGAAATTAGAAATGGAAAATGATATGAATATGAATGATACGTAGATAGGTAGGTGCCTGTCGAGTAGTGCAACGGTTGCAATTACGAATTTCACGCTGAACGATTTGTGGGTGGGCGGTAAAACTGCAAACAAAATGATTACCTTGTTTCAAAGGATACGCTGGCAGGTTTCCCGACGAAATCTGTGGCAATCGTGTGTGGCGATAAGTGAGTGGCTTTCCACTGTTTGCCTGTTCAATTGGCACTCTTGGGTTTAATTTGAATAGTCAATGACGGGACGTGGATTTATTTTAATGAGACCCTAAACTAGCAATATGCAAAAACCCTCGGGGCAAAGGGTTAAAATGTGAATAGCTGGGGTATGCAAATTGCGAGAGTTATTGGTACATTTGATCGGCTTCACCAAACACCGACGGAATAGCTGGTTGCTTAATCCCGTTTATGGTTTTTGATGTGATGACTAAAAAAGGTGTACAGTGATAATTTCAAGTAATATTTTTCATTAGTTATGCACATTATTTAGAAATTTCGGTAAAATCCAATTTTGACTTGAAATAAAATTGCCTTCTTGAAATATCTGCTAATTTGCCTCATTCATATAGTGAACTGAAACAGGACGCAAGGCTGCTTAACAAAAGTATATGAGATAATCAGACAATTACCGCCTCATATCTTGTTAATCCGCCACAAATATATTAAACATTGCACTGATACATATCTTTATTGTAGTTGGAGAGAATCCATAATTAATTCACTGTAAAAGTACTCGTTAATCGCTAGTTTAAGTCTACCACTACGTGATTTAAAAATATGACAGCACAAATTTTCGCCATGTTTGCTACTACAATCAAAACAATCTCTCTGCATCCAGCACCGAGGCAGGGTCACCATTATTTTACAAGAATATCTGGCAGTGCAACTAAAAATGTCTGGTAAAATCTGTCACTTGACAGCAACCTCAAAATCATTAAAATTTGGCATATATTTTTGTCTTCATAGAACATGCATCAAATGATTTTTTTAAGGGGTGTCACCGCTGTAGAACACGAAAAATAGGCATATTTCGGGAATTTTTCTGGTTGTAATAAAGAGGTAAGTCAAGACCTTGTGAAATGGAATTAATAATACTAGATGTGAAGTAGAAAAAGTCATGTTTTCAAGTAATTTTGTCAGAAGATGGCAACTGTGCTGCGTGTTCCCGTAGGAGCGGTTCTTTAGAAAGAGTCCAGAGAAAGAGTAATATAGAGCTTTAAGCTACAGTTTTTTTTTATTTCAAGCGACGTACGTAAGATTTTTTCGATATTTAAATGTTTCGCTACAAGACGCTCTTTTTAGCAAAAAAAGGCTGAAAATGTTATGAAAATCGACACAAAATTGTCGATTAAAAAAATAACCAATAAAAATAAATAAAATCCCTAGGTACGTCGCTGTTGGAATCAATTTTGAATATGCTGTGACAAGTTCAAAACGATCAAAAATCATGTGTTCGTGTTATGTTTCCGGCCAGCTCAAATGTATACATAAGACCTGTTGCGGCAGAATAGACCTTTCTTATCAAAAAATTGTATTTGCTAATACAGGCCAGATTCGATTATCCGTAGGGTGCAGAAAAATTTCGTTTCGGATAATCGAATCAAAACAAATGTTTTTTTTTCTTCTTGAAATATATATTTTAATATGTTGTTTTATATGTTGAAAAATAGTATCTAAGGTACATGCATCAATGTTTGACTCATGGAACATTTTTTTGATCATTCGTTTTAATAACGAATATCGAAGACTTTATATTCTATAAAGTGATAGTAAGGCATGCAAGAAAAATAAGTTAGGGGCCGTCCATATACCACGTGAACAGTTTAAGGGAGGGTAGAGGTACGGGAAAGTCCACGCTTGTCCATGGAGAGGGGGGTGGGGGTATGACAATTGTCCACGTGGACTCTTGAATATTTTTTCCTTTAATGGAATGTAGAACAAATTTGTACTATCATCGACATAAGAGCTTCATTTTTTCCTTCCAATTTTTTTTCCAATACTAAGAAAAACTTAAACCGCATATGCTGTTTACTGACATCACACAATTTTGCTCTCAGAAATATTTGATCCAATCAGCTTTAATTTCGCCAATTCCCATTATTTTTTTGCATTTGATAACTTGATACACGACTCAATTCAACAATTCATGTGTTACTTCCATTTTGCGCTATTATAATGGATGCAAAAATGTGTCTTTCAGACACAAAAACTTTAATAACTTTTTTATAACTGATTTTGTTGAAATATAAGATATTTTCACAAAAGTAAAAAAAAAAACTAAAAGTCTGTGGACAAAGTTTAAACGAAATATAAGTTTTTAGGATAACATTCAGTGTCAAAGTAGTTCAGGACAGATGAAAAATCCACAATTTTCTGGAATTTAAAACTCTTATGAAACTACCGGACAAAGATGGGAAAAGTCCACGTGGACATCGTGGGTAGGGGGTAGGGGTATAGAGATTGTCCACGCTTGTCCACGGAGGGGCAGGTGGGGGTCAAAAACCAAAGTATTTCTGTCCACGTGGTATATGAACGGCCCCATTATATAGCCAAGTTATTTTATTTTAAAGTATTGTGTTCGATTGATTGGGATAGTTATGTTTGGTCTAATAATCATGACGCATAAAACGAAATTCTCTGCGTGAAACTTCAGTTATCTTAATGATGATTTCGGTAAATCAGACAGAAATAACAACTGAATTTATGATTACGCACAGCTAACAACAAAACTTTGGGAATCCTATAAGGGCCGATTTCTCCACTCTCGTTTAAACCAGGTTCACCAGTACGTTTAAACCTGGCTTAAGCGTAAAGCGAGGGTGAAGAAATCGGCCCTAAGAGAAGCAACACGCTAGATTCCACTGAGAAGCCTAAAAATTTGTTTCAAAACCGTCCAAAACAGGTCCAATAATGGACGCCTGCTGAATGGTCTGCTGGGCGTCGCTTAACGTTGGTCCAACGAAAGACCAGCATTGGACGATATTGAAACATGTATTTCTATGAGGATGATTTTGCACACGTTACAAGTAAAAAAACTTTTTTACGCGCCACACCAAGGATCGTGCGTTGTTCAATCAGCAGCAGCATCATCATCATCGTCATGCGCTCTACGGCTTTGGAGAGCCACTCAGAAACTAGATTCTTGGTTCTTGGAAAGTTTTAGCTATAAATATGTTCAAACGCATTGAGTGATTCAGTTTGTTATACATCGTCGCACAATAAACTTTTTTCTCTTGTTTGCTTGGCGGAAACATCGTCCAGCATCTTCATTTGGCCAGTGTTCGGCGTTCGACGTAGCCGAATCACTTAAAGGATGTTCAGTGCATCTATTTCATAACGAATTATTAGCGCTGTTCTACAGTGAAGATCCTATTTTATTAGTCTCCGTGTTTGTCCGCCTCCGAATTTGACAGCTTTTTGACCCGATTTTGTCAGCCACATTTAAGGTTGGACAGAGAATGCGCAAAATTCGGAAACGAAAAAAGCAGTTTTTTTCCACACCGTATGTCAGATCTTCATAAAAATCAATCAGCGTATGTAGAATGTTGTTACAGTACTGCTGATTAATTTTTATGAAGATCTGACGTACGGTGTGGAAAAAAACTGCTTTTTTCGTTTGCGAATTTTACTGTTTCTCTGTGCAACCTTAAGACAAAGTCTTGTGGTTTGATTCTCCTATATTGCATGTTGGGATTAAAGCAAAAGCCTTTTACTTAAGCGTGCTAAGAATTCAAAATGTCGATGTTCTCAAAGTGATTAAAATGTTTCGATTTTTTTAAACTGATGCGATAATAGACTTCCGAAGAATTGAGTGGGGTTTTATATCATACTTTAGATAGTCCCAATTAATATGAAACATATATGTTCAGATTTTGTCAATCGTCAATACATAATGGGGCTGACAAAATCGGTCATCATATTCATTCAAAAATTACAAAAAAAATCACAGATTTTAAAATTTTGTTCTTCTAGTAATTATGGCTGGCATCTACAGGAAATTGTAGTTTGTAGCCAATCTATTAGGTGCATAAAATTTTATAGGACACTGCACTGAATTGAAAAATTTGTCGATTATATGAAATTTCTTTATTTTCACAAATTATTGTCTAGGGGTGGGCGTAGCGTAGTTGGTAAATCGATTGCCTTGTAGGGAGTCCCGACCCCGCACATAGGGTTAGAAATTTTTCATAAGAGATTTTTCTAACCCGAAGAGGCGAATGACCTAAAGGTTAAAACCTCTATAATCGAAATAAAAAAAAAATTATTATAGTTTTTACGAGAGTTTAAAATTTTGTGCTTCCAGGAATTGCAGCTGATTTTTGTATTTAAATATTGGGATAAAAAAGTTATTTTTTGTGAAAAATGGAATATTTCTGTATTTCTACGTATATTTGTGAATATTTTTTGAGAACATAAAATTGTGGTCTTCTAGAAACTGTAGCTAGTATCAATTGTAATTGTTCAAAATTATATGTTAAATAAATAAAATGTCTGTATTTCTAAGAAGTATTCATTATTTTTTAGAAAATACTTATTCTTTCAGAAATTGTAGTTGGTAGCAAATAATAAATTATAAATGTGTGATGTAGCTTGAGAAAAAATAATGTGCCGATAATCGAAACAATTTGTTCGGATTGTCGTACTACGGATAATCGAATCATTTTCGTGTTCCCACAATGATTTGTTTGCTCTAACTATTCAAGATATCGAAAATTATTTGAGCTGCCCATTTTAACCAATATTATCATACCTTATCTTACCTCGTTGCCCCATACTATTTCACCATTTGGATGAATTTCGCGTGGGGAATATAAAATAATATTGCTTTCTCTTACTTTGCCAAAAACGGCTTAAAGCAAATTTCCTCATTCATTTTCACATTCAATTGAGTACTTTACGATGACGTTACAAATGAACTCGAGTGTTCATTTTTGACAGTTCGCTTGTACTGTCGTCTGCAAAAATTTTCTAAGTTCATGTAAATAGTACAACTGAACTGTCAAGATAAATTAGGTAAGCTGTTTCTGTAAAGAACCTAATACTTCATTAGATCTGTCAAAAAGCGTTGCTATAGAGTTTTATGGAATTCATTTCACACACTACTTGCATTTGTCTTCCTTCAGTTGTCAAAGCAAACTGAATTGTCTGCAAGACGTTGGACGTTCGTAGGACCAACTGGGGTCGAATCCGAGCCAAACCTATGTTCTGCTGCTATTGCTGTTATTAGCCTTAAGGCTCAAGTTACATCAAGGCTTGGTAGTGTGCGTAAGAAAAATTATGTTCAGCTTTGCCATCAGATTATCCATTTAAACCTTTTCAAAACTCTAAAAGAAGAATATCAGTCGATTTATTAGATCATCACGATTCAATTCATGCAAAATACCTGCTGGAAAAACCATCGGCTTAGCTAAATGGTGCTTTTGAAAAAGTGGCTGTGGTTTTTTCATTGCGCAGTTGTGTTGCGTACCCTAGCACGGTGTGGTAGTGTGACAAAAAATCACAGCCACTTTTTCAAAAGCACCATTTAGCTAAGCCGATGGTTTTTCCAGCAGCTCTTTTGTATGATTTGAATCGTTGTGATCTAATAAATCGGCTGATATTCTTCTTTTTTCTTATATCCACCTACCAGTGCGAAGATCAATTTTCTATATCCTTTCGAATACCAGTAATTTCGAGGAGATCTTTGTGAATACATTTGTTTTTCTAGTTGTATAAACTAATGATCATAGGGATTTCATAGGGATACATTTTTCCAAACATAGTATTTAGCCCTACAGTATTTCGGTGTACCTCAAATTAGTAAAAATTTCAATATTTTTTTTCTTATGATTTTTCGATAGCTGGAATCTTATATTGTAATTCTGCTTCAGAAACTTTGCCAGATCTCGGCGTTTAATATAACTTTTTTTTTATTCAAGTTTGGAATAAAATGCTTGAAAAACCTATATTTGAAACTTGGTGCAATGCATAGTAACATAACTATTTTCAGTTAACTTTAGGCTTAAGTTGTACAAACGGTTGTGCTCAACTACGTTTGTAATAATATTGTCTTATTTAATACAGTCATCATCACTAGAAAGCGATATTGCTGGATATTTAATGAAAATTATTTAAAAAAAACCTTTAAAATATCACCATTTTGCATCAATGCAAAAATCCTTTAATAATTTTTGACATACTCCTAATTTTTCACGTTATTCAGTAGGCTTCCAGGTATGTAAAAAAATATAACGAAACTAAAAATCGAGAAAAAAATATTTTGGTTATTGGCCAGGAATTTGTTCTATTTACTCCTCTGTACAACGTCTATAGTATCGGGTTAACAGGAGAAAGAACTTGTCTAGCGTCGCTTTGTTTTCATTTACCTGTCGCGTAGTCATACTAACACAGTTACAAAATAGAAAGTAAGATAATGGCATGTAACAAGTCTAGAGAAACATGACCAATGGTGCTAAGTGGAAATGATAACCTCTATTTGTTTACTTTCTCCAAATACAGACATATTTGTATTTGCTTTATCTATCAATTATTGCGACGTCATCATAAAATTTCCCAATATTGTTTCAGTATTTAATCGAAAGACTGTGAATTCGACTAGCATGATTATTATGCTAAGAGTTAACAGGGAGCAAGCGTAAAATCTGTCAAGAACGGAGTCGAAAGCAAACAGACTATCATTTGCAGGACCTTTTCACATAATTGTGTAGTATAGCGAAAAACGTCAAAATTTAAACAGGTCAGAACCTCAAAAGAGATAAACAATATTTTTATTTACAAATCCATCCCCACCGGCAGGGGCGGCGAAACACTTTACGCCCGAGTGGGTAGAAAGCATAGGGTGAGGGTTTTAGTAATGATTTTTTTCCCTTTTCGCAATGCACACGCTTACATTACATTCACATTAAGTCACGTTCGTTTATGCAATTGGAATTGTGGTACATCGATGTTTTCAAATGTGTGTATAGCGAGATACATGCGTTGCTCATTTATTTTTTTTTAAATGGTTCAAAATTTCGAGTGGGTAATTACGGTTATTTTCGAGTGGGTAGTACTACCCATACTACCCACGCTTTTCGCCGGCCCTGCACACCGGGTTAAATTTAAAAGTAAGTTTTCATTCGTTTTCGAGAGCTCAATCGAGACAGAAGTGTTTTATTGCCGTGCAGTCTATAGCGACAAAGAATAGTGCTAATCCGCGTTCAAAGTTATCTTGCGCACTCTCCGCCTCGTCGAGGTTTCAGTATTTTTCCCTTCTTTTGTGTTTCTGTTTCCGAGTACCGCTAGCCGGTCAGTGACCAGTGCAGCAGAGTTTTTCTAGTAAGCCGTCTGGATGCCGTTATATACACAAGTTAAGTATTAGTTTTCGTTTCCCCTTCTTGGTTCTCTTACTAACGTGCACTGGGCAATAGGCCCGTGCAAAAATGACTTCCCCGGACGGCGGTTCATCTCAAGGTGAGATGGACTTCGCAACAAAATCGGCTCCTCGGCTCAAAGTATATCCAAGTTCTGCCACCGGGCCCTTCGTGATCTTCTTCCGGACGAAACACAAAAAGTGTTTGAATCTGCTGCAGTTTTGTCGAGTTCTGGCGGATCGGTATTCGACCGTGACATAAATATCGAAAATTCGTCCTGATAAGCTTCGGGTGGTTGTAAATAGGTCAACTCAGGTTAACGATATTGCTGGCTACGGACCTTTTACGAAGGAGCACAGAATGTATATTCCAGCTAACAGGATTGAAGTCGGTGGGGTCGTTTCCGATTCGAGTCTGAGTTACGAGGACCTGCTGAAATATGAGTCTGGCTGTTTCAAAGACTCCATGCTTAAGCCAGTGAAGATACTAGAGGGCAAACGCTTGCATTCAGCATCAGTCGCAGCTGACGGGAAGAAAATATACGTCAACTCAGACTCTTATCGGGTGACTTTCGCTGGGTCTGATCTACCCAACCCTAGCTTCTTCTTTGACAAGGTTTGTCTACCTGTTCGCCTTTTTGTGCCGCGGGTCATGAACTGTACTAATTGCAAACAATTGGGACACACAGCCTCCCATTGTAGCAATAAGGCTCGTTGTGGGAAATGCGGTGGGAATCACGTGGATGATTCTTGTGGAAGGGATGTCGAAAAGTGTCTCTACTGTGGGGGAAACCCGTATGGTCTCCCGACGTGTCCCGCGTACACACAGCGTGAGGAGAAACTTAAGCGGTCGCTTCACGGACGCTACAAGCGATCTTTTGCAGAAATGCTAAAGATAGCTACGCCATCGGATCCTAACATCTATACTGTCTTGTCTGCTGACGAAGGCGACTGTGAAGAACCCCAGGGGCAACATCTTCTGCTGTGCCTTGTAGCCCCTCGACTTGCTCAGTCGGTGTTGGGAGGGGGAATATGTTTATGCTATGGGTATTGATCAATGGCTTCACACGTACCGTCACCAGTTAACTCATTCGTCAACAGGAACAGGTGGAAACGGATCCATCGATTGATGTTTACTTCCGAGGAGAAGGAATGCCAATCCACAGACCCCAAAACAAAAGACCAATAATCGACAAATTTCAACAAAACCATCCAAGGAAGAGGCTTGGAACTCCTTTCCGAGTACGATAGACGAAAACAGACGATAGGTGTAAATAAGGGTTCAAAAGGGCTCACTTTGGTTCCTTCTAAATCAACAAAGGTGGATTGTGACGTCACTCAATACTTGCGGTTTCTATGGCAATGGTGGATTCTGGAGGCTGGGCGAAAGTGGCTGGTTCTGGAGGCTGAATGATAATGGCTCCAACGACCAGAAGATGCAAGGGGCTTTGACATGCGATGAGTCTATGCATATAGAGCTGGGTCTGATGGCGATCGATAGCAGTTAATAACGGTTCTGATCCACGAATGGGGAACCTTGGTAGTAATAGCGTTCCTCTATGTTGATCTTTCTGATCTACAAATCGTTCGGGATTGCTTAATGGTGGTAGGTATCAGACCAAAATGGCCGGCGAGGGCCCCTTTGTCTGCAGAAGAAATTGGACGGAAAGCGTTCCGGGCCAGAGCAAAAAGGTCCGCTGGAGGACCTGCCCAGCGTAATTAGTATGAGCGACGCCGCTACTTTTTATCCACTTTTAATGATTTCAATTGAACAATTTTCCTTACAAAATTACCTTTTCAATATTCAATATACCGCACACGCGGCTCTATTGTATATACCGATGGCCTAAAACTATTCACGTTGTCCACTCTAAAATCTAGCTAAACTTTGCTTAGATGTCCTATCTTCTGAACCTATAAAAGACCACAAATTTACACTTTATAACTTTGTACAAATTAAAACAAATTAAATTACGGACACGACGCGCACTTCTAGTTCTTTTGATGGTTGTGGATGGAAAGAACTCGATCACTCTATTGGTCAAGCTATATTTGCTTCGACATACTAAACGATCAGGTCGGATATCGGTTTCGATCGAAGTTTGACAGGTCGCTGTATTGTATTGGCAACCCTTCTACTAGCCGCAACGCCAATGGACTGAATGTTGCGCGACAATGTTCGCTCAAACCATTGCGACCGGTATCCCTAGCGTGTACCTGTGAGCGTCCTAGACGAAACGTCAGACGTGGCGGGCTATCACTCACATAGTTTGACTTCATACCCAGGGTAGGATTTAGGATAGGTGGACCTCACTGAGCAAATCGCATGTAATATTTCATTGTGGCGAAGCCGACAATAACCAGTGTAAACATCGGTTACAGCCTAGAAGCAATAGAAAAAGGAGGAACATTTCCTCTCCCAAGCTTCGTTGTAAAGGCCAGAAGGTTTCTCCTCAAGGTCCCCCAAAAATAACTTCTCGAAGAAGTACTGGTGCAAAACCGAAGCAAGTCACTACCGGTCTCAAAAATCTGAGCTCATAAAAGGAGTTCCCAGCACTTCCAGGAACATAAAAAAAACCCCAAGTGTTCCCATATCTTCGCCAGAGAAGGAAACCAGCGCTAGCTTAATAAATTTCTCTGACATTGTGGACCGTGTTTTATAGCACCAAATATATCTGATCCTCTTAAAAGCATCTTGATAAGCTTTCTCCCCGCAGTAAAAACATTTTTGATGCAGTTCACTGCTAAATGGCCCCTCCTTTCAGCGATTGTATTCTTCGATGGCTAATTCATCGAACGAGGTCACGGATTCAATCACTGTTCTACAGTGGAATTGAAGAAGCAGTATCCCGAAAATCGATTCCTTTAAAATAACTTACTAAATAACTTCAAACGCGATGCATTTGCACTATACGAGACATACCCAAGTAACAATTATGGTTTTGTGTCACTCTTGAAGCTATCTTTAAAACTTGAATTGCACTTGTAGTGTGCTATAAAACTAGAAAGGCTACCTGGGATGGCTTACTTCAGAAATAGACCCACACTTCCACAATTTTAATATTATTCGCTTGGATCGAGAAGACTCTTACGAAGGAGTACTTTTGGATATATTGTTGCTTTCATCGATCTCCCCTCGACACCAGGCACTGAAATTGTCGCTTGCCAAACCAGAATGAAAGGCAAAACCCCCTAGAGCCTCAGTTAGACACTGATGACTTTGCGATATTGCGGAACAACTCCCCGCACCGACCTTAGTTTTAGGTGATTTAAATTCCCACGGTACGGCATGGCGTTGGCCTTCATGACGATAATCGATCTGCCTCACTCCATGAGCTTTGCGACAACTTCAATATGACCATTTTGAACACGGGTGAAATGACACGGATTCCGAGTGCACTCAAGAGCTTTTTTTGGCTTGATTCTCGATACCGCAAGCTCAGACTAAAGGCGTACCAGACGCGAACTCTCGAGGGCGTTCTCCCAATCCATGGTGAGACAAAGAGTGCTCAGACGTATACGCGGAGCTACCAGCCAGCTACCGACAGTACGCGATAGCAGAAACACGCATGAAGAGTTTGATGAAAGCCAAAAAACGTAGCTACTGGCGGCGGTTCGTCGACGGGCTAACGAGAGAAACATCGATGAGCAATCTATGTGGCACGGCCCGGCGCTTCCGAAACCGAAACAGTACTAACGAGAGCGCGGAATATTCAAACCGTTGGATATTCGATTTTGCCAAGTAGATTTGTCCGGATTCCACCCCGGCACAGAGGATCTACCGTACCGCGTCCCTTTACGATAACGATAACGCGAACGAAACACCGTTTTCGATGGTGGAGTTCTCACTCACTCTTTTTTCATGTAACAATAAAGCTCCAGGGCAGAATCAAAATGAACTTGTTGAAGAATCTGCCAGATTCTGCCAAAAGACGCTTGTTAAACTTATTTAATGTCTTGGGAGTAACATTGTCCCACACGATTGGAGTCAAGTGAAGGTCGTCGCTACCAAAAACCAGGAAAACCAGCCTCCGATCACAATTCGTATCGACCGATTGCAATGCTGTCCTGTATCCGGAAGTTGTTGGAGAAAATGATCTTGTTTCGCCTCGACAATTGGGTTGAAGGAAATGGATTACTGTCAGATACACTATTTGGATTGCGCAAAGGCAAAGGGACGAACAATTGTCTTGCGTTGCTCTCAACAGAAATTCAAAAGGCTTATGCTAGCAATGAGCAGATGGAATCTGTTTTCCTAGATATAAAGGGGGCTTTTGATTCAGTTTCTATCAACATTCTTTCCGAGAAACTACACCAGCATGGTCTTGCGTCTACTCTAAATGGCTTTTTGCTAACCTTGCTGTCTGAAAAATACATGGTGATTAGTCTTCCCCAGGGCTCATGCCTACAACCTTAACGTGATTGACATTGACGAATGTCTTGTCAATTCCTGTACGCTAAGGCAGCTTGCAGATGACGGTGTGGTCTCTGTTGCAGGTCTCAAAGCCGTCGATTTGCAAGAACCACTGCAAGATTCCTTGGATAATTTGTCTGATAGGCCCTACCGCTGGGTAACGAGTTCGACTCTAAAGGAACCTGGGAATGTCACATTAGGTATCTGAAACAGAAGCGCCCACAAAGGATCAACTTTCTCCGTACAATAACCGGAACATGGTGGGGTGCCCACCAAGGGGACCTGATCAGGCTGTACCAAACATCGATATTGTTTGTTTATTTCATGTTGTGTTTTGTGTCTATTTACATTTTGTACATATTAAGTGTTCAGCCCTTTGGCTCTCCATCTTTGTTTCTCTTTGTCGTTCTAATATTTGCTGTTAAGTTAGTTTTTATGCCTTATTTCTTGTTTTACTTTTTAAGCATATTTTATTCTAGTTATTAAAGAAAATTCTACTTATCTAATGCTAACCTTAAAATTAACTTCAAACAAATGTCCAAAAACTGCGTACCACGTATCCAATCACCTTGTTTTGGAGAGTCAATAAGTCCTACAATGAAAAAAACAAGCCGAGAAAAAACGCTCTTCACGACATACTTGTTCGTTGATCCTTATGAATTTGACAACCTTGTTTAAGTATTTTTCTAAAAGTAGTTTTAATTGTGTTCCTGAGTGCAAAGGCTTGTCCAACAGGACCGCGAATTGTACTGTTATATCTAACGGTCAGGTCAGTTCATCCAGATTTAACAGATATCCATTTCCAATATACTGAGGACCTTTTTGTTTTGTAAGATTGTGACCATAAGATCATTCGTCTACACTGCAGAGCTATTCCCCGCTGCTCATTTCTGTCATTCCACAACAAATTGCTTCTGTTACTGCCAACACTGCTCTTGGTGGTGTAACTGTTGCTGAACAGTACTGTCATTCGACTGAAACGTCATCCGTGGACGATGACGAGGCCCGACGGCGAGAGGAGAGCTGTCATTCTCAAAAAGTGCTGAGTAAGGAATCGTGCAGGAGGAGGAAAACTTAATTATATTAAATTCATTAAATCACAGTAAAATCATTGTTAGTATAGTTAAACCTTGTATAAACACAGTGGAACCTAAAATTATACCTAAGGAAATCACAGTCATCACAGTAAGGTACGGTTGAGCTTAAAACTAAATTTCTAAAATACTTAACCTAACCTAAAACTATATCAAAGATAAAACGGGCAGAATCGCAGATTAACTGTACTAGCAAGCCATTGTATTCTGGTTCTAAACCGATAAATGTAAGTTTATCTAATTATATTACAAAACGGAAATGGTAACAATAAAACTTTCAAAAAGTACAAACACAAATAATTGCATTACATTGTCAGGTTAATTTCACGCAATCTATATCCTCTTATTTATTAAATTGACCAGTATATCACACTTTCCTAAGAGAATATATGTTACAGTGTTTTTTGCGTATATTTTATGCCTCAGTTTCATCGCCTACTACGATTGCTTGCATGCATTTTTCCTTAACCTATTTCCCCTTTTTATATTTATGTTGAATCAGCGAATAACACTATGTTTTGCTTTTGTCAAAATATAACGTTAAATTTGAGCTAGAAGCTCATGTATTTTTCTTTAATATTGGCGTAAAGTAGTCCCCGTGGCGTAAAGTAATCCCCGATGGCGGTAAGCATTTTTGTGCACCAACGGCACAATTAGGGCAGCCAGTTAGAGGTAAAATCGAGCTATGAATATTTGATTTTTTGCCAAGGTTTGAAACTTGGGCATGAATATTTACTAACGGTAAGATTTAGATCTCTATTGAGAAAGTGCAATACAAAACGTAGGTATGTATCGTTCGCGGTAAAACTGATACTTTTTTTAAACGAGCTACAAAAAGCACCACGCAATATAAAACCATATTGTTTTTTGCTAACTAATAACGTTCGTTGCGTTTATTGAATTTCACAAACATTTTTATTTCGCCTGCAACATTGGCATGTAAAACTTATCGTCCTTTATATAGGTTACCTCCGATTGCAGAAAATCGAAGCCTCTGATTATATCGATGCTTGCGTCGAACTACCAATTCGACGTAAGCAACGGTGTAACCATCAGTGCCTTTGATTTTCTACAATCGTAGGTAACCTATAGCAAAATGCAAATCCGACGATAAATTTGTATTCCAATAGCACTCTTTAAAAGAGCATTACATCTCTGACTGTTGCGCATATACGGTTATTATCGAAACATAAACAACATTTAATGACGATAGTTTTTTGTTAGTGTAGGTGTGGTGTGGTAGGTGATAAAACTTACTGCGAAAAAAAATTCCAATAAAATTTCGCTGTGTGTAGAAAATTGTCTAGTAGAACACCTCCCAATAGATATTGCAAAGCGTCCAGTTAGTTCATCACAACCGTTACAGTCAATGTGACGGCAAACGCTCAACCTAACGTCGATCGGCCACGGTCAAGATCGAGATGCGTCCACTCAGCTTTCACCCGCTTAGGAACACGTGGTTGGAAAGCTTTTATTTTCTCTGCTGCATCATTTCTTCATTTCCCCCTGCAAGGCGTCTACTGTTGCTGAATAATATTCTTGTATCGCAGTTTGGCTGCGTTAGTTTCGAGTGACGTTTTCGATGTTTATTGTTCGAATGTTCGAAAGCTGCCCGTTGTCAAGGTGAAGGCTAGAAGTATGCAGAAGAGCAACTTTCTGTTTTGCGATTGCGCGTTTGTGACTAGAGTTCGTTTCGAATGTCTTCCTGGTAAGGTATGATCGGTTTGGAATTGCATTCGTGGTTTTGTTCGTCACGTGTAGTAATGATTATTGATTGGAAAAGAAAACTGTTGTATGGAGACGAATGTTGGAATTCTGGAAATAAATGTTACTATGTTTTAATTGCCGCAAGGTTCGACTGTATCGATTTTGTTGGCTATTTTCGGCAAATTTAACACAAAGAGAAACGAAAGCAATGAAATTGAAAGACGGATAGGTATTCTAGAGCGAATCAGTTATAAACTAAGAACGGAAAACTAGGACTAGGCAGGCTCATATAGACATGATCGAAAGGAAATGTGAAGAATCCTTTGCCTTCTACTAAGTAGGAGTTGGGCGTTGCACCCAAATCTCATTGATAGATGATAATTCATCATCATGTTTTACCGCCGACGTTGAACTCCGCCAAAAATTTTCAACTTGATCTGAAATTTTAAATTAGTTTAAAGTAGTTTCAAACTCAAAATCATTTCAAAACAAATTTTTACTGTCTTTTTTTTAATGTGGTTTTTGCGTATTACGTAATCCCCTAGTAACAATTCAGATTTTATTTTATCTTTAAGCCACTCTTAAAACTTAGATTGCACTTGTAGTATGCTATAAAATCATAAATGTCACTTGGGAATGTGTTCATTTCAAAATCGAAATTTCAGGCCCACTAGGAAATATATTATATGGGGGGGTGTCTTTCGGCAAATTAATTTGATCATGCAGGTGTATGTGTGAAGGGAATGAATAACCGAGAACCGAATCACCCCCAGCCTATCTTAGTACACTCACTAGGTGAAGGTGATTGGGATGCAAGAGCGTCGGCGAAATTTTAACCAAATTTTGTTCAATTTCAAAATATGCAAGACTTTTACAAATTCAACCCGCCAAACAGGACCTTTTTTGAATATTTGTTCCTTCACTAATAGTTATATTTATTTCCGATGGTTGAAAATTTGTAAAAATGCCGAAGACCCGACCCGACATTATAAGACATTTTTCCCGATTAAGCTAAATTTGCCATAGAGACTTTTTTCGATGTGGTATGTCTTTATATAGAGACCATCAAGTTGGAAAACCATTTGTATGATATTACGGTATACCCATTACATTTGAATCACCAGTCCAAGTGCCATCACGAAATTACGGTTACGTCACAGGCATTATCCATCCATCATTTTGTACATGCGAGTAAAACAAATATGTTTTTATGATCTATTGCTGGCAAAGGTTTGGTAAAAAGGAAGTCGAACAAGATTCATCATCAAAGACTCCAACTTCCCGTTTAAAGCACACTGAACTCGGTCGTATTAAGGTTCAACTGATAAAGCTTGGAAAAGCGGCCATCTTGGAAAATTGAAAATTAATCAATAGTACTCTACCCATGCCCCGAATACGTTGATTCATTTTCATGAGGATTTTTCCAGCGGTGTGAGAAAAAACTGCTTTTTTCGTTTTCCAAGATGACCGCTTTTCCAAGCTTTCTCAGTAGAACCTTAAAGATAATCCGCTAAGTATTCCAAAGTTTTCGAAAGAACTGACGCAAAAATATTGAGCCGTGGCAGATATCCCGAAAGTTTGCTCAGATTTGGGATATTCTGTTTAAGCCAAGCAAATTACCTTACTGACGACAAGCCTTTTATGAATGACTATCATGTCTACACACCCGCTAAGAAAGTTGAGATCGACGGTGTAATCACTGATTCGTGTTTGTCATGTGTGGATCTACTGAAGCATGGGGTTGATTGTTTCAAGGACCCCTTGCTTCGGCGAATGGCAATAGAACTGGACAGGAAAAAATGGTGTGCCATTTCAAACTCATGTTAGGTAACCCTTCACAGGAGTGTCAAACAGTGTCCAAGGAATCTGAAGCGTTCGCTTAAAAACGTTCTTACTCCTCTTTAACAGAAATACTAAAGAGAGCTACGCCACTCATCACGACAAATCATTATTCTCTCTTGGCGCAGGAGTGTGACTCTGATGATCTACATGCGTGCATATCTTTTACCGTTCCCAAAAACTGTAGACAAATGAGATTATTTGTGATTAAGGCTTAAATTTTTCTCTTAGGAGGCCGCCAACTATAACAGCTTTGACACGAAAGCAAAGTAAACAACTCTTGGTCTTAGAAATTTGAGATGAAACAAGACGTTTCCAACGCTTCCAGGAACTCTAAAAGCCTGGTGTGTCACTTCAATCAGAGATTCAACTTCGTGCAGGACTCATTGTTCAGTTTTCGTGTAATATCAGCCGATTTCCTTTAAATAAACAGGCGGGTTACGGCCTTCTTTTGGATGGGCATACAAACATATTTCCTCAACTTGATGAGCTGAGTGGTTTGATGCACGAAACTCAACCCATGGGCCAATGGCAAAAAACTTTTTTGGAGCGGTGAAAGGTGAAGCTCTCAATGCTCAAACCGCAATTTCGTGAAAATTGGCTCCAACCCTCGCCGCGGACGTCTCCACCGTAGTTTTCATCAGGCAGCATGACTCGACAAAATAGCCTTTGTCCCAGGTGAAAATCATCTTTCTCCCACGCCCGCATCGATCGAAAGGCGAAATTTAATTTTTGGGTTGAGCAAATTTCACGCACTCGGATTTAATTGTTATCTCTTCTGCCGTTCTTTTTGTTCATACGGTGAACGGCAGAGTGCAGATCGAAATTTCCCAAACGGAAGAAACTCCAACCGAATTGGTTTCGCAACAATGTTGCAGAGTAGATACCGGCCAAACCAGTTGCTATCGGCCAGAGGCCACGTTTGTTCAACTCACCACTACCAGCTAAACCATCCGCGATAAGTGATCCGCAGCTGACCTTTTTGGAAGTGTCGGCAAGCTCTGCTGTAACCGAAGAAGAAGATCACAAACGGTGGGACTTGAAAAAAGGGTATCCATCCATGCGATGACCGTCGCAGCAACAGCCAAATAAGGCATACAAAGACAACCGGGGCCGGGGAAGATGATGACGCGGTAAGAAGAAGATGGCCGGGACAGAAAAAAACTTTCTCTATCGTTCCAAGTCCTCATCACCACATCACTCTCGCACCACCCCGTCATCCTACGCCGTACTTGGACTAAGTCTTTTTTTGCGGCCCCAGACGCAAGCACGATCGGACGCACCACCGAGGAGTGTTACACAACGTTTACATAAAAGTAATCAACACGTGCATCGTGGCCACCGGTACCGAGCCATCGACCCGCATTCGTCACGAACGGATCGTGTAACACTAGACCTTACGTATCAGCACCGTATTTGCGCAGCTGTTGCGGAGAGCAGAATGAAAATCGCCGAATTTTTCGGCAGGTCGGTGTTTTCACCATCTTTACACCTGTTGAGTGTTGGGTTTGAGAAAGTTCATGCGGTTTGCTAGGAAATCGCTTATTCTACTACGTTGAAGAGAGCTGTCGTGCAAACCTTTAAATGGAACTGCTAACCATGTCCGTGTTAGTCATTATCTTCTTAAATCACCAAGCTATTTTTTATTACTTTCGGGTGGACGTCAACCACCCAACCATAACCACTTTGTACCGTCGATCTCTCTTTTCCTCTGTCTCTTTCAATGTGCACCACATAATCGACACGTTTAGTTTTAATTATCATGATTCAAACCTTTTAGTGTGTTTGTTTTAAAATCAGCCGAACCTTCGGAACCACCCATTCAGTCGTCGATTACGACTAATATGCTTGGTACAGTCTTTTGTACGGAATCGGTTTTCCACGTCTGACACGCGCCTTATCGGTGAACTCAACCATGTAACTACCGATCGTGGTAATGGCAAATCGGTGTGAATTGATCGCTTAGATCGGCGGCGGCGGCGGCCGCAGCGATGGCTGCTAAGCGACAGTGAACTGAGCGTGCTAAATTGAGCATAAAATTGCCTAAGCCACGACTAACCGGAGTACAGTGTGGACGTGGTAACGATCGGAAGGAATACAGTAGCAAGCGGTATGACGATTGCCTGTTTAATTATTGGGCTTCGGGGTAATAAGTAATAGGCGTCTAGTCGAACATTGACAGGAAGAGCTTCGGTGCGCGATGCTTGCCCTCTTTGTCGTACCAGAAAAATTGCGTTCGGTCATCACCTCCAAAATCACGCAACCAGCGGCAAGGAAAATTATCGAGAAATTTTTTTTTTTTTTTGGTTGCTTGCCGAGGTTGCATTTCTTTCCAAATTTAATTTTAAAAGATGCTTTAAAAATGAACGAAACTCTCCCCCTCCCCCTATGTAACAAATTGTCACAATTGTATCGATTACTGTGTTGGTGAAAGAGGTCAAAGATGTAAAAAAGTAGCAATTATAAAAATGTCAATAAAGAGGAATTCCACGAAGATCCGTCCGAAAATCTTTAAAATCGTGACCGACCATCTTAGATTCCGATGAAACTTCACACATTTCACCGGCATGGAAGACTAAACATTTTCCGCAGGTAATAAGATTATTTTGACTCAAGAGCAACTTTTCAAAAGGGCGTAAACGTTCCCACGTGCATGAATTTCAATTTTTTTTTGTTCGATTACCGTATTTTATACAGCAAAACTATCTGAGAACGAGTTACAGGGAATGAATACTTCTGTGCGAAAAAAATATATACTGAAAAAAATATTGTGTCATTTTTCAACAAAATAAAAATTTCTGTTAAAAAATTAAATTGCGAAAAAACACATTTTTTTTTTAAATTTTTATATTTTGTCAACAAAAACCTAAAGAGAAAGGAAACATTTTGAAGGTGATTGCATGATGGGAAACAAATCGGTAAAAAAGTTTTTCTAACAATAACTTCAAACATGTTTTTACATTTCCTACTAATTGACATACAAAACTGTAATTTTATTACAGAATATAAGCATAATTTAAAATCAAAATGCATTTAACAAAAATCTTCCAAAATGTGATAGTTTTCGAGATATTTGGAATTTTGCTCCATCAAAAACAATTAATTCGTGTAATTATGCTCTTTTTAAAAGTTATTCGCGTTACCCAATCATAAAATCTCAAAAATCTAATGTTTATCGTTTTAAAAACGTAAATGCAACTTTTTCAGTGTATTTGGATCATGGAGAAGCTTTTAATAAAAAAGTTTTCCTAACAACAACTTTTGACATATTTTTATAATTTAAACTATTTGCAGTCAAAAATACAATTTTCTTTTTGAATATGGTTCTATACACCATTTTAAATCGAAATGCTCATGACAAAAATTTTCTGTAGTAGTTCTCGAGATATTTTAACTTTTGTTTTAACAACACAATTATTTTGTTTTATTACGACCTTTTCATAAGTTATTCGCGTTTCTCCATCAACAATAATAGGTTTTTAAAAAGGCCAATAAACTTTCCTGCAACTTTTTCTTTGACAGCTAGGCGATATTGTAAATCTTTTGAAAGTTACATGAAAGTTTCCCGAACAATAATTTTATTTATTGAATTTAACCCATATTTTAATTGAACCTACAAATCGTTTTTTCTGGTAAAAAAGAAAAAAAGGTAAAAAGGCTAAAAAAGGCAAAAAAGGTAGAAAGATAAAAAAAAGTAAAAAAGGTAAAAAATGTAAAAAAGATAAAAAGGTAAAAAATGCAAAAAAGACGAAAAATGTAAAAAAGATAAAAAATTAAAAAAGGTAAAAAAAAACGTAAAAAAGGTATAAAAAGGGAAAAAAGGTAAAAGAGATAAAAAGGTATAAAAGGTAAAAATGCAAAGGAGGTAAAAAAGGTAAACATGTAAAAAAAGTAAAAAGGGTAGAAAAGGCAAAAAAAGTGAAAAACGAAAAAAATGCAAAAAGGTGAAAAATGTAAAAAAGGAAAAAAAAATTAAAAAAGGTAAAATGTAAAAAGTTAAAAAAAGTAAAAAGGTAAAAAATGAAAAAAAAAAAGATAAAAAAGGTACACATGTAAAAAATGTAAAAAGGGTAAAAAAGGTAAAAAGATAAAAAAGTGAAAAAGGAAAAAAAATGTAAAAATGGTAAGAAGATATAAAAAAGGTAGGAAAAAGGTAAAAAGGCAAAAAAGGTTAAAAAGAAAAAAAACGGTAAAAATAGTAAAAAGTTAAAAAAGGAAAAAAGGTAAAAATGCAAGAGGAAAAAAAGCTAAAAAAGGTAAAAAGGGTAAAAAGGCAGAAAGAAAAAAAGGAAAAAAATGCAAAAAAGGTAAAAAATTAAAAAAGGTAAAAAAAAGAAAAAAAGTCAAAAAAGTAAAAGAGGTAAAAAAGGTCAAAAAAAGGAAAAAGGTTAAAAAAGTAAAAATGGTAGAAAAGGTTAAAAAAGTAAAAATGTTAAAAATATAAAAAAGGCAAAAAATGTAAAAAAGGTAACAAAGGTAAAAAATATAAAAAAGGAAAAAAGAGAAAAAAAAATTAAAAAGGTAAAATGGTAAAAAGGTAGAAAATGTAAAAAAGGTAAAAAACGTAAAAAATCAAAAAAGGTAAAAAATGTAAAATAGGTAAAAAATGAAAAAAGGTAAAAAATGTAAAAAGAAAAAAGAGATAAAAAAGGTATAAAGGTAGAAAAGGTAAAAAGGGTAAAAAAGAAAAAAAACTAAAAATGCTAAAAAAGGTGAAAAATGTAAAAAAGATAAAAAAGTAAAAAAGGCTACAAACGGTAAAAAAATAAAAATGTAAAAAATGCACAAATGAGAAAAAGGTAGAAAAGCTAAAAATCGTAAAAAAGGTTAAAAATAAAAAAAAATAAAAATATTGAAATTAGTAAAAAATGTAAAAAAGGCAAAAATGTAAAAGGTAAAACAGGTAAACGAAGTAAAAAAAGATAAAATAAGTAAAAAATGTAACAAAGGCAAAAATGTAAAACAGGTAAACGAGGTAAAAAAAGTGAAAAAGGTAAAAGAGGTAAAAAAGGTAGAAAGGTTTAAAGACGTAAAAAGGTTAAAAAGATAAAAAAAGGTAGAAAAGATAAAAAGGGTTGAAAATGTAAAAAAGATAAAAAAGGTAAAAAGGGTAAAAAAGGCAAAAAAGCAAAAAAAAGTAAAAAAAATTAAAACAAGTAAAAAATGTAAAAAGGGCAGAAATGTAAAAAGGTAAAACAGGTAAACAAGGTTAACAAATAAAAAAGGTAAAAAAGGAGAAAAAAGTAAAAAATGTAAAAAGGTAAAAAATGTAAAAAATAAAAAAGAGGTAAAAAAGGTATAAAGGTAAAAAGGTAGAAAAGGTAGGTAGAGGTAGAAAAGATAAAAAGGGTAAAAAAGGAAAAAAACAAAAAATGCTAAAAAAGGTGAAAAATGTAAAAAAGATAAAAAAAGGTAAAACAGGCAACAAAAGGTAAAAAAAATTAAAATGTAAAAAATGCACAAAGGTAAAAAGGTAGAAAAGCTAAAAAACGTGAAAAAGGTTAAAAAATAAAAAATTAAAAAAATTAAAATTAGTAAAAAAGGTAAAAATGTAAAAGGTAAACAAGGTAAAAAAGATAAAAATGGCAAAAAATTAAAATAAGTAAAAAAGGCAAAAATTTTAAAGGGAAAACAGGTAAACAAGGTGAAAAAGTGAAAAAGGTGAAAAGTGTAAAAAAGGTAGAAAGGTTTAAAGACGTAAAAAGGTTAAAAAGATAAGATATAAAAGGTGGAAAAGATAAAAAGGGTTGAAAATGTAAAAAAGATAAAAAGGTAAATAAGCCAAAAAAAGTAAAAAAAGTAAAAAATAAAAGAGGCAAAAAATAAAAAAGGTAAAAAATTTAAAAAAATAAAAAAGGTAAAAAAGGAAGAAAAAGGTAAAAAGGGTAAAAAAAATTAAAAAAAGTAAAAAAATTAAAACAAGTAAAATATGTGAAAAGATAAATAATAAAAGGTAAAAAAGGAGAAAAAGGTTAAAAAATGTAAAAGAGGTAAAAAAGGTAGAAAGGTTTAACAACGTAAAAAAAGGTAAAAAAGATAAGATAAAAAAGGTAAAAAAGTAGAAAAGATAAAAAGGGTTGAAAATGTAAAACAGATAAAAAAGCCAAAAAGGTAAAAAGATAAGAAAATAAAACAGGTAAAAAATAAAAAAATAAATAAAAAATGTAAAAAAGGTTAAAAAAGGCGAAAAAGATAAAAAGGGTAAAAAGGGTAAAAAGGTAAAAATGTAAAAATGGTAACAAAGGCAAAAAAGGTGAAAGAGATATGGTAAAAAAGGTAGAGAAGGTTAAAAAGGCAAAAAACTTAAAAAGCAAAAAAATGTAAAATAGTAAAACAGGTAAACAAGGTAAAAAAATGGTAAAAAATGTAAAAGAGGTAAAAAAGGTAGAAAGCTTTAAAAACGTAAAAAGGGAAAAAGATAAGATAAAAAAGGTTAAAAATGTAAAAAGATAAAAAAGGTAAAAAGGGTAAAAATCCAAAAAAGGTAAAAAAAAATAAAACAGGTAAAAATGTAAAAAGGTAAAAAATAAAAAAAGGTGAAAAAATAAAAAGGAAGGTAAAAAATGTAAAAAGGAAAAAAAGGCGAAAATGTAAAAAGGTAAAAAATAAAAAAGGTAATAAAGGTAATGTTAAAAAGGTAAAAAGGCAAAAATGGTAAGAAAGGTAACGAAGGTAAAAAAGGTGAAAAAGGTATTGTAGGTAGCGAAGGTAGAAAAGGTAAAAAAAGTAAAAATGGTAAAAAAGTTAAAATAGGTAGAAAAAGTAAGAAATGTAAAAAAGGTAAGAAATATAACGAAGGTAATAAAGGTGAAAAGGTAAAATAGGTAGAAAAGTTAAAAAGATGAAAAAGATGAAAATGGTAAAAAATGTAAAAGAGGTAAAAAAATAAAAAAGGTAAAAAAGGTAAGAAATGTAAAAAAAGTAAAAATGCAAAAAAGGTAAGAAAGGTAACGAAGGTAAAAAAGTTAAAAAGGTAAAACAAGTAGAAAAAGTAAGCAAGGTAGAAATTGTGAAAAGGTAATACAAGGCGAAAAAGATAAAATAGGTAAACAAGGAAAAAAGGTAAAAAAAGTTAAAAAGGTAAAAAGGTAACGAAGGTAATAAAGGTAAAAAAGGTAAAAAATGGTAAAAATGTAAAAAATGTAAAAAAGCTAAAAAATGTAAGAAAGTAAAAAAGGGAAAAAAGGTTCTAAAAGACAGCTATATCTTAAGATAATTCCAATTTCGAGGGCCGACAAAAACCCGGTAAATAAATTAATGACCAGTCACGTTACACTATTCTTTCAGAGACTCTATCGTATTCCTACGATTCAATCGTAGCCATACTTCTGTTGGATAGACCTTCATCAGTTGTTTCCATCCGATCCCATCATATCCGTTATTCCGGCACCTCGTCACCATCGAATCGCTCGGACGCCGGATCCGCATTGCAGAGAAACAATCGCCAACCAGCCGTCGAGGGTGCGGTGCGGTGGCTGTTACGTGAAACGGTAGACCAATGCACAAAAATTTGCAATCTACACGTAATCGTCGTTATCATATGTATTGTATCCGTCCGCGAGGAGTGAACTCACGGAGTTACCCAACGGTATAAACAGGCAAATGGCAAACTTTTACATAAACTCCCGCACACCGGGCATACTCGCGGTCGGATCTAATAGCTGAGGTAAGACCAGCCAAACTCGTGTCCACAGTCCATCCTGGGCACCCGGTAAGGCTTGTTTTAATAAAATCACATAAGAAAAAATTACTACATCATGCCTAGACGGTCGTCGGACTTTCCAGTTGATCTCGAGGAGATCTATCGGCCGCGGCGGGTGAGCGGCTGTTGGGACAGGAAAGCCACCAAGTGATAGTGTGGGAAAGCAATGCGATGTGTCTGGGTGATCGAATCAACGGAGCAGGAAACCGGCTGCTGGGCGAAACATTGGCACTTTCGCTTTTCTTTTCACTTCCACGCAGCGCGCAGCTAGTCTCCAGCTACACCTTGTACCCCCCGTTCCCCATAGGTCAGCAGGCATCCAATGCCTATTTACTATTGAACGGAGTACTGCTTTTAGTGGACCCTTTGACGGCGCAACCGCTTTTTAAAGTTGGATTTCCTCATGGGAACGACCGACGGTGGGATTGGAACTGTTTGATCTCTTGCGAGTTGGCGATATTCAGGAGCATATTACATAAATTGCTGGTTGTGAGAAATTGCGTTTATTTTTTTGTTTTCTTGTTTCTTTTATATTTAGTGCAAGTCTGAGAAGGGGATTTTTGATTACGAGGTCTCAGGCAATTGCATTTGACTAATGACATAACACTGTTTATTTTAGGTCTAAAAAATTCTTTAAATAATTAACATAAACCGTTGCATTCGATCTCACGCAACTGCTTGTAACATTTATGAATATGATGTCACAAACTGAAAATATAAGCTTTTAAGCCAAGGTTTCAGTTTTTGGCAACTGAAACAAAATATTGTTGCCAAAACGGAGTCCTACTGTAGTATACTAATATAATATGGCACCTATATAAAACAATTCATCCAATATTCCAATACATACATCCGGTTAAATGAATTGGGGAGGGACCATCAGAGTGCCCTTTCGAAGCGATTTGGACAGGAAGAGTGGAGAAGTCAGCTCCTTGTTGTCAACATTTCATGGAATCTTCTCCCCACCTGTTGGGGCTACCTTACACTACAACGGCTTATACCATGTTCACACTACGAGTTAAAACGTGTTTTAACGCTATCTTGATGACATTTTTCTTGTTGTTAATTATTATAACGTGTTTTAACTCTGTGGTGTGAACGTAGTATTACATTGCGATTGACTTATATGATGTTGTTATTGGAAGGAGATTCTCGAAAACTCCCGTGATACGTGTAAGCGAAGTTGCCTTTAAAGAAGAGGGATTTTACACCTTCTTCCAACTCCATTTTGGCGCTTCATACAATAACATGCTGATTAGGGTCAGTGATCAAATTGTTGTGTAAGAACTGCTCAGTGCTATAGGAGGTTGCCCTATATCCCAGCAGCATGCGGAGAGGCGATCTTTTTGGCAAGAAGCGGAAAACTTGCGAGATCGCTAGTATCGAACCAGGAGGCTACCTCGAGTTCGACTAATGACAAGCAGCATGAAATGCAGTAGGCGCTCCAAGGAGCCGTAGGCCTTGTGCCAAACCGGACGTTTATACCCAGAACTGGTAATAGCACACCCCAAGTAAGACTGCAGCTTGGGAGGACCAACATGGTGGAGCTCAAGAAGAAAATAGAGGAGCTCTACGAGTTCATAAAGAACAAGAATAACGTCCACACTAAGATTAAGCCTCTAGTGACGACCATTAAATCCGCCATGAATTTCGTCGAACGAGAGCAGATCGCGCTGAGGACGCGTGCCGAGCATGCCGAAAAAAATACTTGACGAGGCCAAGGCGAAAGCAGTATCTGAGGTAGTTCAAGAGACGCCGAAGAGTTGTCGGAATCCACGCTCCGAGAAACGGAAAAGGGAGACCTGGAGAGGAAGAAGAGTAGAAAAAAACCGAAGAATGAGCAAGAAGTCGATCGGAAACCAGCAAGCGGTTGGCGAACGGTCGTAAAACAAAAGGCGAAGTCAAAACTGCAGAAGGTAAAAAAAGATATGCCTAGGCCCCGTCGTGGAAACAAGGGGCGAAGCATTAATCGTCGAGATGAAGGAAGGACCCACCAGCCGGGAAATCAGAAGGCGTATTATCTCTGGAAGTCATGCTTACTATGGGCTCCACAAAACTTTGAGATCCAGGAAGCTTCACCACCGTACGAAATGCGCCATGTACAACACACTGATTAGACCGGTGGTTCTCTACGGGCACGAAACGTGAACAATGCTCGAGGAGGATCTGCAAGCACTCGAAGTCTTCGAAAGAAGGGTGCTGAGAACGATCTTTGGTGGTGTGCAGGAGGATGGCGTGTGGAGGAGAAGGATGAAGCACGAACTTGCGCGACTCTATGGTGAGCCAAGTATCCGGAAAGTAGCTCAAGATGGAAGGGTACGGTGGGCGGGGCATGTTGTCAGGATGCCGGACAACAACACCACCAAGATGGTTTTCACCTCCAACCTGGCAGGTACAAGACGGAGAGGAGCGCAGCGTTCCCGGTGGCTGGACCAAGTGGAGCAGAACCTGGCGAGTATCGGGCACCTGAGAGGTTGGAGACAAGCAGCAACTGACCAAGTGACGTGGCGGAATATTGTGGAACAGATTGAATCATGTTAATATGATGTATAATCAGGAAATATAATATAATATGAAGGAAGGAACGACGTTCGCCGAGCTCCTTCGAAAAGTGAGAGAGAGAAAGAAGAGTTGAAGCAGTTGGGGGAGAATGTGGTGAAAACTCGTCGTACTCAGAAAGGTGAGATGCTCTTCGAGCTGAAGAAAGACCTGACGGTCAAGAGCGTGGCCTTCAAGACACTCATTGAAAAGTCGCTAGGCGAGGAGGGAACCGTAAGGGCCCTAGCCCACGAGACAGTCATTGAGTGCAGGAACCTGGACAAGATAACAACAGGAGATGAGCTGAGAAGTGCGCTGAAGGAACAATGTGATCTGGGAGATACACCAATGGTAATCAGGATGAGAAAGGCGTACGGCGATACGCAGACGGCGTAGATACGGCTTTCCACAACAGTAGCTAATAAATTGTTGGAAAAAGGCCGAATCAAGGTTTGGTGGTCAGTGTGTTGTCTGATGGTTGTCCCTAGAGTTTCCAGACAGATGGAGAGATGCTTCAAATGCATGGACTTTGGACACCAGGAAAGAAATTGCGATGGCACGGACAGATCTGATATATGCAGAAAATGTTGGGAGAAGTGATACTTTGCAAAAAATGCACGAAGCAACCGATGTGCATGCTCTATACAAAGGAGAGTGGGAAAGACCACATGACGGGAGACTTAATATGCCTCAAGGCAATGGAGACTTAAGACGATGGAGTGCCAGAAGTGACCCAGTTAAACCTCAATCATTGTGACACTGTACAGCAACTGTTGTGGCAGTCTACAACAGAAACGAATGTCAGTCTACAACAGAAGCGATGTTGAAATTATTGCAGAGTCTTATCGAATCCCTATCGACAACGGTATCTGGGCGGCGGTATGCTCTCAAACTCATACGAAGGCTTCGTGATTGCCAAAATTAATAGGATCTTGTTCTACCCACCCCCTAGATGGACGGTGGAGCAGTTCCTTCGGATGCTAGATGAACTTACTGGAGAGCTGGCCGGACTAAGACCGGTAATCATCGGAGGAGATTTCAATGCGTGGGCAGTCAAGTGGGGAAGCAGACATGCCAACACAAGAGGGTATAACCTGTTGGAAGCTCTAGCCAAACTGGATGTTGTTCTATGCAATGAGGGCACCAGCACAGCTTTCCGCAGAAATGGACGGGAATCCATCATCGATGTTACCTTTTGTAGCCCGCCATTGGTGGCAAACATGAACTGGAGAGTTTGCGAAGACTACACGTATAGTGACCACCTGACAATCCGGTACAGTATTGGTCAATGATACCAAGTGTCAATACAGAGAGCGAGAGCTCACGAGCGAAAGTGGAAGGTGAAGCCATTCGACAACGATCTCTTCGTGGAAGCACTTCAGGCAGCGAGCGACTCCTCTGAAACGAACGCGGAAAAAGTAACAGAAACGCTAGCAAGAGCATGCGACATCACAATTCCAAGAACACTAGAGCCATGGAACAGACGGCGCCCAGCGTATTGATGGAGCGAGGAGCTCGGAGTGCTCCGCGTAAGCTGCCTTAGAGCCAGAAGATACGCCCAGCGAGCAAGCACCGAAGCGGACAGAGAGAAGCGTAATACAGTGTTCCGCGCCACAAGGGCAGCATTGAAACTTGAGATAAAGCGAAGAAAATCGTTTTGCTTTAAAGAGTTGTGCTAGGATGCTGACGCCAACCCCTGGGGCGACGCATACCGTGTGACGATGGCGAAGATCAGAATGCCCACGACAACTCCGGAAATGTGCCCTGGTAAACTGAAGGTAGAGGGGCTCTTTCCGGATCACGATCGAATGATATGGCCGATTATATCATATGGCGAAGTAAAGCGGAACGATCCCGAAGTGATACAAGTCTCCAATGAGGAACTCATCGCATTGGCAAAGAGTTTAAAAGTGAAGAAAGCGCCCGGACCAGATGTAATCCCCAACATCGCATTATGAACGACATTCCAGACACTCCCAAATATGTCCAAAAAAGTGTTTCGAAAGACGAGGGCCACTTCTGTGATAAATGGAAGATACAGAAGTTAGTGCTACTGCCTAAACCAGGTAAGCCCCACGGGGATCCATCGTCGTATAGACCAATATGCCTGCTGCATACGCTCGGGAAACTCTTGGAGAGGATTGTCCTTAACAGCCTGACAATATTTACGAAAAGCGATAACGGGTTGTGGAAAAACCAGTTTGGATTTCGGAAGGGCAATTCTACGGTGGACGCCATTCGAACAGTGATCGAGAGAGCCGATATGGCGCGCAAACAGAAAAGAAGACGAAATCGATACTGTGCCGTGATAACGATAGATGTAAAGAACGCGTTCAATAGCGCAAGCTGAGAAGCCATTGCGGAATCATTGCACAAAATGAGGGTCCCTAGCTGCCTGTGTCCCCATAAATCAGGACCCGGTTCTGGAAATAACTCCTTAGAATTGAGTTATTTCCAGAACCGGGTCCTGATCTATGAGACAAACGGGGGACAAAAACGATTAGAATTTCGGCGGGAGTCCCGCAAGGCTCTATCATGGGTACAACGCTTTGGAACGGGATGTATAACGGCGTGCTGACACTTAAGCTGCCTAGGGGCATAGAGATCGTCGGGTTCGCGGACGACATTGTAATAACGGTACTGGGAGAGACGCCCGAAGAGGTGAAAATGTTGGCGATGGAGGCGATCGACAGAATTGGACACTAGATGCAAGAAGTGAAGTTGCAGATAGCCCATCACAAAACGGAGGTGCTATTGGTCAGAAACTGCAAAGTACTACGGCGAGCAGAAATCACTGTCCGGGAGCATATCATAGTCTCGAAGCGGGTGCTGAAACAGCTGGGCGTAATGATAGATGACCGACTGAACTTCAACACCCACGTCGGCTATGCTTGCGAGAAGGCGGCCAAAGCTATAAACGCTTTAGCCAGAATGAGGGCGAACAACGCCGGGCCATGCAGCAGCACGAGGCGTCTTCTGGCTAGCGTATCATCGTCGATACTGAGGTACGGAGGCCCGGTCTGTGTTGCAGCGCTAGAGACGCACCGGAATCGAGTAAAGCTGAGTAGTACGTTCAGGCTCATGGCCATGCGGGTCACGAGCGCGTACAGGACTATTTCATCAGAGGCTGGAATGTTCCCTATCGGAATCATCGTAGTGGAAGATAACGAATGCTATAAGCGGAAGGGGATCTGGGGAATACGGAAAACAATGAGAGCTGACTCGATGGCCAAATGTCAGTATGATTGGGTCTCGACTCATACCGGCTCTCTCCATCTGGGTAAACATGAGGCATGGTGAAGTGACTTTCTATCTGACGCAGTTCCTGTCTGGTTATGGTTGCTTTAAACAGTACCTACATCGGTTCGGATACGTCACCCTTTTGTCCGGAGTGCATAAACGTCGAGGAGCATGTGATTCTCGTTTGTCCTAGATTTGACGCAGCGTGAAGGGAGATACCTTCGCTTAATGTAGAAAATATTGTGGCAGAGATGTGTCGAGACGAGGGCACATGGAATGCCGTCAGCAACGTAGTGACACTAATACTGTCGGAACTTCAGAGAAAGTGGCGAATAGAACAGCAAGCTGGCAACGCCAACTAGTAAGATATGGGCGAGTGGTTCAAGTCTGTTACAAACCCTATGAGTGTAGTCGTGAAGGGACGCGTGCCAGGTCTTATGGCTCCTCCAGATCGGTTTAAGCCCCGACGGGTCCCAGCGCGGCGACGGTTGTATGCGAGAATTGAGCACCAAGTTAGCAACATCAACAACTAGTTTCACGTCGGTTAAAAATCAAAATCCTGTGAGGGTGGCTGTGAAGAGATGCGAGTCAAGTTTCGACATCTACGGATCGGTTCACGTCTTGACGGGTTCTGACGGTGGCGATACCCAGTGAGGGCTGACTCAACGTACACAGGGGAGCCAAAGGGCTCCGCGTATGCAGAGGGCTAACGGGCCAAAGGACAGCTAGGAGCTAAAGACAGCAACACTAATTCTGCCGGAGCTCAAGCGCAGCGGAAAAACGAGCACTAAATTAGCGACACCAACAAGCGGCTTCACTTTGGTTAAAAATCCTGCGAGGATGGCTGTGAAGGGATGCGAGTCACGTTTCGGCATCTCCGGATCGGTTCAAGTCTCGACGGGCTCAAACGTTGGCAACTGGTTACGCAGCGAGGGTTGTATAGCGTGCTGACTAAACGTACGCAGGAGAGCCAACGGGCTCAAGGACAGCTAAGAGTTAATGACAGTAACATTAATTCTGTCGGAGTTCTAGTGCAGCGGAGATACGAGCATTAAGGTGAAGCGATGCCAAAATCACAACAAAGGTTCGGTTTTGTTCGGCTTACGCTCAGCATCTGTGTGCGGCTAGAACGTACTATATCGATAGGAGATGGCACGCACACAAGCGTATCGTTCAGCAATCAACTGACTGATTTTTGTACCAAATGTTTCATTTGTTTTGAAAAATAAAAAGGTGCAAATTTCCCAAACTAATTAAAATTCCGTGAAGAGAATCTATTCATCTGCATGTGCTAACATGCTTACATACAGTGATACAATTTCCAAGCAATCTGAGATAAAACAAATAAGTTACAAACGATTTTGTCTTGCCAATGCAATGTTTTGATTTTGACGATGAAATAAAAAGAAGAAGCAGAAACGACGGCAGCCATTTTAGCTGCCACCTTGTGACTGTATTCAGCTTGTCCTTAAGTTGGCAACACCAAGAAGCAGTTTAACGCCGGTTAAAAAAATGTTCCAAGGTTGGGAGTGAAGGGATACGCGTTACGTTTTCGGTATCTCTGGATCAGTTCACGTCTCGACGGGTTCCGACGGCAGTCGCCGGTGGACCGGTAACGTTGCAAGCTGTACGCGGGTAAAAATAAAATAATAAAAAATAAAAAAAATTCCCCTTTATAAAAAACGCACATCACATCAAAATGCCCATACTATTCTTTTGGTCGTTCGAGTTAATGATTAGTTTATATATTTCGACGACGTTAGCCGATATATATATACACGATATTTAATATTTAAATGTGTATCTTTAACTATTGTGTTGGTCTGTTTCCGCTCTAAGAGCATAACACACAACGCGTGGACTTGTTCAAGGTGAATGACCTATGAGGTTAAAGCCTTCAATTAAATAAACAAACAAACAAAAAAACGCGTGGACTTTTAAAATTTCGCGCGCTAGCGAAATTGGCATGACGCAGAAAATATACTACGAATCAGGAACCAGTTCATGGAACTAACAATTTACAATAGCTAATGTTCAGAGCTAATTTTGCATCTCTAAGACAAGAAAAATATGCTCCAGAAACATTACTTTACTTTTACTATTTTGCCAATTATAGAACCTCGTCCTTCACATAGTGAAAAAATCATCTTTTTAAAAACAAATCTACTTTGAAAATTTGTTCGAGGTCTGTCTCCTTTGCTTAAACATTTATCAAAAGCCCCTACTGTTTAATATTTGTAATACATTGACAGGCCCCAAGCTCATTTAAAATATCAACAATTGATTTTTATTTGCCAACAACTTTCCCTTCACTATAAAACACTTTCCCAAAAAGTTGAAAACATTCCCAATTAGATACTTCGCAGAAGCCTCCTGTGCATTGAAAATGTCCAAAACTATTGTTTTTCAACAGCCCTCAACTTTCCCTTTAATATAAAACACTCCTAAAAAGTTGAAAAAATTCCATTTTGACGCATCGGCGGACCCCCCTGTGCATTGAAAATGTTTAAAACTATTGATTTTCAACAGCCCTCAACTTGCCCTTCAATATAAAACACTCTCCCAAAAAGTTGAAAAAAATTCCATTTGACACACTGACGGACCCCCCCCCCCCCCCCCTGCACTGAAAATGTCCAAAACTATTGATCTTCAAGAGCCCTCAACTTGCTTTTCAATATAAAACACTTTCCCGAAAAGTTAAAAAAAAACCATTTTAATGCATCGGCGGACCCCCTGTACATTGAAAATGTTTAAAACCATTGATTTTCAATAGCCCTCAACTTGCCCTTCAATATAAAACACTTTCCCAAAAAGTTGAAAAAAAAATCCATTTTGACACATCGGCGGACCCCCCCCCCCCCCCCTCTGCATTGAAAATGTCCAAAACTATTGATTTTCAACAGCCCTCAACTTGCCTTGCAATATAAAACACTTTCCCAAAAAGTTGAAAAAAATTCAGCTTGGCTCACTGACACCCCTAACATATCCATAATGTTCGAAAATAGATAATGATCATTGATCCATGAATTAAATCAAATCGCAATCGTGGCTGATAATGCTCACTTGTGATTTTTTCCGAATCGCTCGCTGCAGATAGAATCATACCGTGATCACCCTCTCAATTATCAAATTCAACCACAGATCAAAATCACCACTGATAGAGGGCAAGAAAAAATCGGTAGTGATTTTTGTGAGATGATCTTTTGATAGTTAAGAGAGTGATCACGGCATGATTTTATCGGCAGTGAGAATTTTCGAAAAAATCATAAGCGATAATTATCAGCCATGATTGCGGTTTGATTTTTTTGATTATGATTTTCCCAGCACTGGTTCAGAGACAGTGACCATCGTTGTTTTCTAGCATTAGATAATGCGGCAGTTACTAAGGAAGCTCGGTTCAAATCCAGTCAGTAGAGTGGATTTCAGTCATGCTATTCCACTTGTTCATTTTTCTATCAATTTCCCGGTATACACTGTCTTAGTATTGCCGATAGAATGTTTTTCAATGCGGCGTTTTTGATAGACCTTAATGAATTCTCGCTCCTTTTACCAATAACTGAGCTTCCAGCGTTAGCCTTCGAGTATCTGATTCAAAATTTCTCGGCACCTTTAGGAACATTTGGCTGTCACTAATCAGATACTTAGTGAGAAGCTTTTAATTCGATTGTAGTATTGTTCAAGAACTTCATCCACCATTGTACGTGCGAAGCTCCTGAATATGGTACTTTCAACCAATTTATGCCACTTCCGTTTTCATACTTACTACCGAGTTCGCAAATTTGCATTTTTGTACCCTACAGCGATACCACCGATGCGTAGTTCGCTCGGAAGTGGAAGCACAGAGAAATCCGGGTAATTGATGCAGAGAGTCGAATTTAATTTTGCACAACTGGAACAGGCCATTCCAGTCGGTCGGTTTCGGCCTGGGTCAACACCACCGGGGCTTTCGGATTCGATTGGTTCCGCTTGGCTCTCCAGCTCGGTTCGTCTATCGCCCCGACACGACGGAATGATAAGGAGCAAATGATGAGCGTGAGTGTGGGTCACAAAAAAAGTAACTTGCTGCCCGCTAAAAAAAAGAAGAGTGAAAGCCTGGTAAATTGATACGGTAACCAATTTCCTAGATTGATGATAAATTAATGTTTAAAGTACTGCTGTGTTTCACTGTTGACCGTGATGATTGTAATGATGGAAGTGGTTTCAGTAGCAGCACCAAGGCTTGTCGGAAATTAATTTTCTCCTGTTAACATTTCAACTGAGCATATGTGATACAGCTGTTGTTTTATTCGTGAGTGTACAGCTTGTGCTTTTCTGTGCTAGACATTTCCTGCTAATCACGCTCCAATTTCGTAATTATTTTTATTATTATTATTATGTTTCGAACCTTTGAAGACATCGTTAGCACCCAGTGCATAATTGAAATTAATTCGGCTGGATTTAGTTTATCGCTTTGGGTTATAATAAGATAGTATCTTAGTATCGTCACATTTCCAGGAATTATCGGCAGAAACAAAACATTTTCCTTTAACTCTCAAACCATCATCACACCGGAGCAAATGTTCCTATCGCAACAATCGGCCAAATGTGTTCCACCGAAACACATTTCGAATAGGGTCGAGTTTTAAATGATGACTCGCGGAATGCTAATTTGAAGAGCATCGGCCTAGCGAATAGCTCTTCTGTGGTCGAGAGGGCGATAAAATTCCGCTAGATTTGTGTTGATTGCATTCAAATTACCCGTCTGAGGTATGCACTGTGATTATTGCCGCTTCCTCGTCGGATTGGTGTCGATTTTTTTTTTTCGTTACCTATTCCGATTAGAGAGTCAAAAGCCTAGTAGTAGCCTCTTTCGTGTACTTCAACCCCTATTAGGCTGTCCGGATTCGGTCCAGCGAAGCTTCTCTCGCGGATGAATGTTTTTGTTTGGCTCTTGTAAGCAGTGTGGGTGACTATGGGGAGAGGAGGACATGGTCGGAATTGAAGCTGGGTCAACCCGCAGAACGCCTCCGATTTCCCCGAGATGAACAACTGACAAAATAATAGATTCCGGAATGATCAGTTGCGAGATTGTTCGGTCAACGGGATGAAAGGATAGGAAAGGCAGACAACGAGCGAGTTTTACGGGAACATATTGAGGTTGGGGATCACGCCCCCGTATCGACCGGTTTTTTTGACGAATGGTCCCTGTATAGGAAGCAATCGCGTTGAAGGTAAGCTGGAGAATTTATTTTCAATATTAAGGTCTTTATCAGAATCAGTGTATGGTGCTCCACTGGATACCGCAGCTTTATATGTCAATTATATTTTCAAATTCCGCGGAAAATATGAGAGATTTATTTATCTTGTGTAATTTACTTGAAATTTTCTTATGTAATTTCCTGCTAATTATGTTTTGAGATAATTCGAATAAAATTTACCATCCATTCACAGAAATCTGCAATGTTTCGGGCAAGAAGGAATTAAGTATATGGGTCATTCCACATCAGATTTATAACCAAATACATTGATTTTTTTTACACTGGGGGTACGTACCGTGTAAAAAAAGCCGTGTAAAAAAAACCGTGTTAATTACGAAATCCGTGTAAAAAAATGTAAAAAAACGATTTAATCCACCTAGCAGTGAGATGAGACATTTCTTACACATTTACCTATTGGATTAGTTTTCAGAACTCATGAGAAGTAGGCACCCAATAAGAGGTGGTATGAAAACAGTCTTGCACGAATAAAATCTCGAATAAACTGAATAAATTATAGAAATCAACAAAACGACCTAAATAAAAAAGTAAAGCAAAAAATGAAATAATAGGTTTTTAAATTCATAAAAAGAGTAGAAAAATTAATGTAAATCAAAATTATAAAATACACTAATCAAATTAGATTAGGTTATTAAATAAAAATTAAGATTACATTTAGAAATAGTTATTATTAATAGAATTAATTGACTCTTACTAACAAATTGAAAGAAATAAAACGAATGACTGAACATGAAATGCATAAAATTATAACGAATGAAATGAATCAAATGAATCAAATGAATCAAATGAATCAAATGAATCAAATGAATCAAATGAATCAAATGAATCAAATGAATCAAATGAAGCAAATTAATCAAATAAATCAAATGAATCATATGAATCAAATGAATCACATGAATGAAATGAATTAAATGAATCAAATTGATTTAATTCATCCAGTGAATACAATGAATCAAATTAATGAAATGGATCAAATGAATAAAAAGAATTGATGAACAAAATGAATAAAGTAAAAAATAAATGAAATGCATAAATAAAACAAACGAATCAAATAAACAAAATGAGCTGAAGTGATAAAATGAATAAATATATGAAAATGAGCAGAATTAAATGCATTGATTAAAATGAAAAATTGAACAACAGTAAAAGGTTATAAATTAATATAAAGAAATAAATTGAATCAAATAAATTATTTGGATGAAATGATTAAAACTGAAAAAGTAGTCAGATTATTAAAATGAAGAAACTGAACAAAATGAAAAAATTGGAAAACATGAATAAAATGCATTCAATGAAAACAATGAATAAAATAAGTTAAATGAATGATATGAGTAAAATGCACAAAAAGAATAAACTGATCAGAGTGAATCCAAAGAATGAAACGAATAAAATAAGTAAAATGAACGCAGATGAACAAAACGAATAAAAAGATGGAATGAAATAATTAATTAAAATGAAATGGTCATATATTTGAAGCTAAAACATTTTTGAATAAAGAAAATGAATAAACCGGATTGTACGAATTTGAGAACCATTGCATCAGAAAGTTTTGAAATGTTTTTGAAAATCCCATCTTCTGAGAAAAGGCTAATAAATATGCAATGGACTGTCTAGGGCTTCCATCTTTTTTTGGTTTTATTCTTTTTGTTTTCATGCTTCTTTACTTGACGGCGTCGTTTTAAGATTATATGGTGTATCTACTTAATTGTTGGACCTTAATTAGTTATCAGGAACCTGGAACGTTCAATTTGCTTTGAAATTCGAAGTTTACTTTTTGGTCACATATTCCCGAAAAAAAATTATGTACAGAATTGAATTTACTGGTCCAGTATTTTAACGCGCAATTAAATATAGTAAAGTGAGACAAGGTCACATGTGCTTTCAAGCCCCTTGAACAGAGAACGACAGGGAGAATGCGATTCGTGAATGAGACAGGTAGATATTTCAAAATTTTTATTTGCATTGAAGTAAATAGTGTGAAATGTCTAGGCTATGTCGATAGCATAAACGCCGTGCATTCAGTTGATTGCAATGCAGTCTCTTTCCATTCATCCGTATAGCTTTCAATTGTTTCGTTCGGAATTCTCGTGCAGGAAATATGGATAAATAAGTCCTATACAGACCAAAGAAATGGTTCAAACTACTCAGTATATCCAGATATGGACGACGATAAGTTAGAAGACACATTGTAGTTGTATCCCCCATCGAGAGTGGGTACTTTGGGGACTTCTTTTCCTGGATATTTTTGGTCTTTGATCCGTTATTTTTTATGAAAGTTCGTACCAATTTTTCATGAACGTTCGTACAATGTGCAGCTGATACAACTCATGGTTCATTCGCCTGCGCAACGATCCGTCTTTCATCTGCACGCCACCATAGATGGTACGCAACACATTTCGTTCGAAAACTACAAGGGCGCGTTGGTCCTCCACGAGCATAGCCCAGGTCTCGTGGCCGTAGAGGACCACCAATCTAATCAGCGTCTTGTAGATAATCAGCGTCCTCCGGAGTCCAAAGTAGGCACGATTCCCCGTCAAGATCCGTCTCTGAATTTCTCTGCTGTTATCATTGTCGTCGGTTACCAGTGAGCCCAAAAACATGAATTCGGCGACCATCTCGATTTCGTCACCGTCAATCCGAACTCGGGTGGGAGGTTCACATTGTCGTCTCTAGAACCTCTTCCTCTCATGTATTTTGTCTTCGAAACGTTGGTGGCAAGTCCAATCGTGCTGGCTTCAGCTTTCAGTCTTTGAGGATATATTTCGTTCAAAATTCAACAGAGATACGAATAGTTTAAATATCGCACGTGGAATGTCTCTTTTGAAAATTTTCATCGTCAAACTTTCATATTACTCAGTTAAGCCAAATATTTTTCTGATATAGCCATAAATTTTCTTAATTATAGTGTAGATACAGGCTTTGAATACAATTGAATTAAAGTTGAGTTGATGTAGCAGCAGACAAAAAATAGTTTTGTTTTCTCAAACCTTCGCAATTACAATTAATAAATATTCCTGATTGGCAGAAGATCTTATCACATAACTTAGAAATGGATATACATTACATGTGCAATGACATAAAATTACTCTCACTGCCATTCAGAACAAACGCCATATGTGCAGTAAACTTACGCGATTTACGAAATTCAACGTCGTGTAAAATTAAAATCAAACTTAAAAGTAAGTCATTTTTGATGCTCGTATATGTCAGGGTCAGGAGACGTAAATTTACACGATTTTTTCTAGGAGTGTACATTTTTCAAAGCTGCACTGCGGCATGCTGCCCTGGGGCTTTGAACGGCAACTGCAAACTCAATTATCACAGCTATTCAGCGCGCTGAGTCTTTTTCTTGTGATCTTTGTGAATCCGACTACGGAACCTCATATCATCTGATATGCAACTGTCCAGCAGTAGCGCAATTGCGATTTCGAGTTTTCGGCCGTCCTTACATAGACGACACCATGTTCGGACGACTGAAACTCAGAGACATACTAAAGTTTCTTATCCAATGTGGTAAAGAGATTTAGGCTTACTCGCAGGCGAGTTGATCTACTTGTGAGATTAACCTATCAGCCGTTTGTTTTTGTTTTTGAGCTGTTATTTTTTCCACCCTTCCCATTCTATCTCCCCACACCTCCATCTCGTTTCCTTCCGCTCAGGAAATGATGAAAACACACGGCAAGGCACAAATCCCCGATTAGATACGGGGAACGTGCCATTTAAGCTAATACATTCCGATTCCTGATTCCTGGTATTTTCATTTTATTTATTACCTCAATTAGTAATCAGAAACAGGAACGGTCAATTTGTTCTGGATTTCAAAGGTGTGTTCTGGGTCACAGATTTCTCAAAAAAGAATTTTGCGCAGAATAAAATTTCCGGGTCCAGTATATTAACGCGTAATTGGAAATAGTTAACTGAGATAAGGTCACGTGTGCTTTCAAACCGCTTATAAAAAGAGCGAATTGTTTCATTCGGAATTCTAGTTCGTCCGGGGAGTCGATTAATGAGCCCTATTCAAACGAATACCAAAAATACTACTAATTGTGACTGCCATTGCAACTACAGCTGAAGCGTTCTCATCATAGAGCAAATATGAACAACCGAAACCTTCGCTATAAGTTATAAGAATCATTATATTTGCTCCCTTCATCGAGAGTTCATGGGGTCTTTGGGAGACTTTTTTCACACATATTTCCTCGTTACGTCGAATATTATTCGGATATACCCAATGATTTTCTTGATTATAGTATATATAAACACTTAGTATAGAATTACATTCAATTGGAGTTGATATAGTTTTCAATTTTTTTGGTCACATGTCTTCTCATAGTGCAACGTTTCGAAGGGCAAAGCAGAGTTTGAACATAAATTAGTTATAGTTTTCTCATAATACAAACATTCTGCAAATTGTCGCAGGACTACCAATATTTTCTTTCCCAAGATAGATGTAATATTAAATTTGTTTCCGTGAGTGAGTCTGTTGTGCACACCAAAAAATAACGAAGTTTAAACGACATGTAAATCAATACGAATGTAAACATACAAAGATTGAATCAAAAATTTGATTGAAAATTACGTTAAAATCAATTGGAGCATCAAACAGCATACAATTTTAAATTTTTATTCGTGTAATATTACATGTCATTCAATCTACAGCAGTATTAGTGAAAGTTACATGAAAACAACCAACATATGATTCAGCTATATAGTTTAATCAACAGACCCTATGGTTGAAATATATTTTGGTTGCTTTCATGTAACTTTCAAATGGTTTACAATATCGCCTTGATGTCAAAGAGAAAGTTGCACGAAAGTTTACGGGCCTTTTGAAAAACCTATTATTGTTGATGGAGAAACGCGACTAACTTATGAAAAGGTCGCAATAAAACAAAATAATTGTGTTGTTAAAACAAAAATTAAAATATCTCGAGAACTACTACACTTTAGAAAATTTTTGTTGTGAGCATTTCGATTTAAAATGGCGTTTAGAATCATATTCAAAAAGAAAATTGTATTTTTGACTGCAAATAGTAAGAATTATAAAAAAATGTCAAAAGTTGTTGTTAGGAAAACTTTTTTATTGAAAGCTTCTCCATGATCCAAATACACTAAAAAGGTTGCTTTTACGTCTTTAAAACGATAAACATTAAATTTTAGACAATTTTTGATGGGTTAACGCGAATAACTTTTAAAAAGATCATAATTACACGAATTAATTGTTTTTGAAGTAGCAAAATTTCAAATATCTCGGAAACTATCGCATTTTGGAAGATTTTTGTTAAATGCATTTTGATTTTAAATGGTGCTTAGAAATATATTCTGTAATAAAATTACAATTTTGTATGTCAATTAGTATGAAATTTAAAAATATGTACAAAGTTATTGTTAGAAAAACTTTTTTACCGATTTTTTCTCCATCATGCAATCACAATCAAAATGTTTCTTTTCTTTTTAGGTTTTTGGTAACAAAATATAAAAAAATGGGTTTTTTCGCAATTTAAATTTTTGTTTTTTTTTTTTGAAAAATGACACATTTTTTTCAGTGTATATTTTTTCGGACAGAAGTATTCATTCCATGTAACTTGTTCTCAGATAATTTTGCTGTATAAAATACAGTAATCGAACAAAAAAAATTGAAATTCATACACGTAGAAACGTTTACGCTCTTTTGAAAAATTAATTTTGCATCAAAATATTCCAATTGCCAGAGAATATCATGGAGATTCATACAGCGAACACACCTGCAAAGTGTCGTTCGAATCGACGATGGTCATATTTTGCGGTCGGCCGGTTTCTCATGGAATCCCTCAACATATACAATATCGCGAAGGGCTACAGTGGTTTAGGCGCGAGGAGAAATGAGCAGACGAAGAAATTGACGATGTCAGCTGTCTCCGTCGAAGCCGATGATGTACGCGAGGGTACGCAGTATCTTAGAAATTGGGCGCTACGTGAACCCCGTTTATTGCCGGATTTCATCACCCGTGGTACCACAATTTTCATCCCCAAGGACATACCAATTACCAGTCTAACAAGTCTGCACAAGATCATGAGCACCTTCATCACTACATACGTAAGGGTCCACTATGAGAAGAATAGCATCCTGACAGAGGAGCAGAGGGATGTAAGAAAAAACACAAGACTGAAAAGGCCATCCTCGATGCAGTCATTGTTGGAGAAGTAGTGTGTAACCAACGGAACCTTAGTATGGCCTATATCGATTACAAGAATACAAACAACTCCGTAATGCACTCGCTCCTCATCAAGGTATTAAAGATGTAAAAAGTTGATCCTGCAGTCTAAGATTCCTACACTCAAAAAAGTAAACGTTATGCCTATTGATTTTACACATAGATTTTTGCAATTAACGGAGGCATATAGACACTATTTGCTGGCACATAAACCTAATGTGTGTATTTACAAGAAATATTAATCTTATACCATGTTCACACTACAGAGTTAAACAAGAAAAATGTCATCAAGATAGCGTTAAAACACGTTTTACCTCATAGTGTGAACGTAGTATTACATTCACATTTCATAACTATTAGGCACATTAAACCCCATTCTATAACAATATGCACATATAACTTGTGTGTGTGCATACATAGTTTATATAGTTGACACATAGAAGGTATGTGTGCGCGAGATAACAATAGCATTTCTTCTTCATATGAATTTTAAGCGGTTTGAAGCAAAAAGAATTAACGTTTGGATTTTTTTCAGTGTACGGCAGGTGATGGAGAGAGTAACGACAAAACTGCTCAGCTCAGAAGTGGAAAAGACGTGTTACGTTCTAGAACAAGGAGCTTTTATTCTCAGATGATACGATCCTCGAAATCGCCGATCAGCCATGTTGGTTCTAGAAACGACAGCTAACAACATTGTTTACTACATTCCTATGCATGTTTGTTTGGATTTCAGTATGTAAACAAAGTTGTTCGCCGTCATTTTTCTACTCCGCAGCTTGCTGCTCGCTTACCTCACTCCTCACCTAGACGAATCACCTTATAACTCTCAACACCTTGGTCTAGAATGCTTCGCATCTTGAGGGGGACCTTCCAAGACGATTCTTTTATCCCGCTCAGTAGGACACCTCAATGACTATCACCGCTTGACTATCAGATTAGGTATAGAGAAAGCTCACCGGAAGAGACGTTCCATATTTTCTACGTGGACGATATCAAGATCTATGCTGACTCGACAGAACGACTGGGTGTAGTCATAAAACTAGCCGAAAGAATTAGTGGCGACATCGGCAGGGCGTTTGGCCTAGAGAAATGCCGATCTATTCAGCTACTATCAGGGCGATTGGTCGAGACTGGAGACTGCGAGATCGACGAAGGTGAGATGATCCGGGACACGATTTGCGGCGGATCATATCAGTATATCGAATTCCTGCAGCTCTTCGGGATTCGCCACACCGACATCAAGCTTAAGCTACGAAAAAACGTTCTTGAAGCAAGTGAACTATATATCTTGAAGTCTTTCCTGAATGCGGGAAACAAAGTCAGAGCAATCAATACGTTTGCTGTCCCCGTGTTAACCTACAGTTTCGGCGTCATCAAATAGAGCTGGTCAGTTCAGCTCTGGAAAATCTCGAGAGAAAATTGAGGAAGGCGTTTAGCACCAGCGAGAATGCGGCATCCTCAGTCGACACTGGAAAGATTCACATTGCCACGGGATGAAGGAGGACAAGAAACAGTCGACATCCAGGCAATATGCGTAGCACAGGTGCTATGGCTGCGAGAATACTTTATGGAAAATACCAGCCGACATGGAGTATATCAAACAGTTTGTTCTGCGGACCGCAACTATAGCGCAAGCGAACTACAATCTTGAATGCAATTTGCAGACTACGGAGGAGTAGATTGCAGAGTGGAAGTAGATAGCTGTGCACGGTGCCCATTCACACCAGCTGGAATAGCCGTACATCGACAAGACTGCATCTATTTTTTGAACAACTTGTGTTCTCATTCGGCCCTTCATTATGCAATTTGCTATATTATGACAGATAGTCTAGGCGCGGTGTTTCATGAAGCGCGGCCAGCTGCGGCGATGAAATTGCGGGTCGATGCAAATTAACACAGTATAAACTATACAAATAGATCTCTTGCTTTTTATTTGATTAATCTTTTATTCCTTTCAGCGCAAAACGTGTGAGGGGGCAAAGCCCCCCTCTTGCCCCTTAGGTTGCTACGGCTCTGCATCTACTCGATCAGCCCGTTCCAAAAATACCCATATTGATTAGGTTTAGTGAACTCCGCGAAGTCGAAAGTCGCAATCTTAATTTTTAAAATGGTCTCAAGCATTCCGAAAACAACCACATTGTTGAAATGCAGACCAAAAGAAATTCTCAAGATCCGACTTTTCCAAAACTCTCCTAAGGAATTAGAATAAAAGCAGAAACCGTGCTGCTTGCAAAATCCGTGCAAAAAAAAACTTGTTCAAAAATCGTCTAAGACTTTTGCCTTCTAAACGACATTTTTGATAAAACTCCGAAATCACCCCGTTTCCTAAAATCGTCTAAGTCTTTTGCATTGAATGTAACGCGGTTTTTTGCACGGTTTTCGGAATTAACGCGGTTTTACATTTCTTACAAAAGAAATGTATAGGATTCGCTCAAACTTTGAAAACTTTTTCCGAGGCCCGGAGGCCCGAGTCTCATATACCAATCGACTCAGCTCGACAAATTGAGACTGTCTGTATGTGTGTGTATGTGTGTATGTATGTATGTACAAAATGTCATGTAATTATCTCAGCAATGGCTGAACCGATCTTAATGAAATCAGTTTCAAATGAAAGGCCTAACGTTGCCATTTGACACTATTATTTTTGATTTTCGATATATTGTTTACTTTCTGAGATATGGGCGATTTAGTCAAAACACAGCGGGTTTTTTGCAAATAACTTTCGAACTATACAATTTTGTCCCACAAGCTGCACATAAATAGAAAGCTTGTCAAAATACCTTTCTAACAAGCTATAGATTGTCTAAATCAGTGCACGAGTGGCGGAGACATTAAACATTTTGTATTTTTAGTCCTCGCTTACCAATTTCCACTAACTAAAAATGAGATTGTTTCATACAGAGTATTGCTTTACTGGTGTTTTAAGGGCAAAACTAAACCGATTTTGAATATCGGGGTATGAAAACACATCTACGTGATTCAAGGAATTCGATGTTGAGAACATTTTGTGAATTACCTTTATAATAAATGAACTATTTCTCAAAAATCAATATATAAGTTCACTTCAAAGACAAAAAAATGTGTTGATAAAGAAACAGTGAGTTCTAGTATTTATCCCTTGGATTAGGCATTGCGTTCAATCATGAGGTAAATGTTGGATGGTATATCAATACACAGATCAACAAGTAGTTCACCTAGTAATGAGATAAAAGATTTCTCATATAATTATACTTGTGGCGTCACCGAAAGCAACTGTATGTTTGAAGCCCAAAAATCTAGCGAAAATTTAGTTCTTTTGCAAGATTTAGGTTATACTGGCGCAAAAATTACTACCTTCATTAATTATGATAAGAATGAAATAAATCAATATGTCATAATAATATACCTATAAAAATAATGTCACTGCATTAACCATCATTTGCCATTCCTCACACGCCCCCCATCTCTCTCTCTCTCTCTCTCTCTCTCTCTCTCTCTCTCTCTCTCTCTCTCTCTTCTATCGCATCTATCTAGCTATTTCTATATATGTTTCATGTAAAATTAATCGGAGCACGGTAATATTTGTCATTTCGTAAATTTTGGTTTGTTAAATTCTGTCATGCTTGCAATTAGGTCAACGATAAAATTCATATTTTTTTTTGTGCGTAGGAGATTTTTCGAAATCACTAGGCACGGTTGTTCCGGAAACGCCTTTATTTGGCGAGACGTTTGTAGATTTCTCCAATAATTACGGTGCTCGAACGAAGCCCAGGACCGTATTTTTCCCCTTATCCAACTTGTCGAAATCGGTAGGGCGGGCTCAGGACCAACGAAGTCAATCGCTGAACCTACCCTGGCCAATTCGTCAGCCCATTCATTTCTAGTAATACCGGAATGTCCGGGCACCCAGACAAGGTAGATAGTGTTGACAATGCTTAGTTCTTCGATTTGGGTTGCGCACGCGATCACTAGCTTGGACCGCGATTTGTCGCGAGCTAAGGGCCCTGATTGCAGCCTGACTTTCGGAGCAGAAGTTTATAACTTTGCCGGATAAACTCAGTTGAGGGGCCGATTGTACCCCGTACATAATCGTAAAGATTTCTGCTTGGAATACAGTACAGTATCTAGCTAGTGAGTGAGATTGTTCCAATCTCATTTCACGACAGTAGACACCAGCACCAGCACGTCCCTCTATCAGAGAACTGTCAGTGGAACAGACCACTTGCGTTAGTTGTTGTTTTTTCATATAACCAGACAACCACTCCTCTCGAAAGAGAATCTTCACATGGAATGTCCTGTAAGGAAAACTAAATGCGAGTGTAATATCGCTGGAAGAAAGAATATCTTCACCCCATGTAATTTTGTTACCATTTGCGGATTTTGTTACAATGAGCATTAAACTCGATTTTCGAGAGTTTTTGGGGTCGCTGATTACGATTCTGATGTCAGAATTTGAAAATTCAAAATGGCGCCTACAAAATGGAAACCATTTTTTACGAAATTGGCAAATTTTGTTACAGTCAGTATAAAACTCAATTCGCGGGAATTTTTTTGGGTCGCACAGTCGTCATATTGGATCTGCCATTTTGAATTTTACATTTTCGACGTCAGAATCAGAATCAGCGACCCCGAAAACTCCTTGTAAGATGTTTTAGACCAATACAAAAAAACATGAGATTTAGCCAAACACGGTCGCCATATTGGATCCGCATTTCGTCGTCAGAATCTGAATCAGCGACCCCAAAAACCTCTTGTAAGAAGTTTTAGGCCAATATAAAAAATATGAAATTTGGCCAAGCACAGTCGCCATATTAGATCCGCCATTTTTAATTTTATATTTTTGACGTCAGAATCAGAATCAGCGACCCAGAAAATCCCTGTAAGACGTTTTAGGCCAAAATAAAAAAAAACATTAAATTTAGCCAAGCACAGTCGCCATTTTGGATCCGCCATTTTAAATTTTTCATTTTTAACGTCATAATCAGAATCAGCGACCCCGAATACCCCCTTGTAAGACGTTTTAGGTAAATATAAAAAAACATGAAAAATAGCCAAGCACAGTCACCATATTAGATCCGCCATTTTTAATTGTATATTGTTGACGTCAGAATCAGAATCGGCGACCCAGAAAATCCCTGTAAGACGTTTTAGGCCAAAATAAAAAAAAAAAACATTTAATTTAGCCAAGCACAGTCGTCATATTGCATCCGCCATTTTGAATTTTACATTTTCGACGTCAGAATAAGAATCAGCGACCCCGAAAAACCTTTCGTAAGTTGTTTTAGGCCAATATAAATAATGAACATGAAATTTAGCCAAACACGGTCGCCATATTGGATCCGCATTTCGACGTCAGAATCTGAATCAGCGACCCCGAAAACCTCTTGTAAGAAGTTTTAGGCCAAAATAAAAAACATGAAATTCGGCCAAGCACAGTCGCCATATTGGATCCGCCATTTTGAATTTTACATTTTCGACGTCAGATTCAGAATCAGCGACCCAGAAAATCCCTGTAAGACGTTTTAGGCCAATATAAAAATATATGAAATTTAGCCAAGCACGGTCGCCCAGTAGTTGGATCCGCCCTTTTTAAAATTTTTATTTTCGACGTCAGAATCAGAATCAGCGACTCTGAAAGCCCCCTTGTAAGACGTTTTAGGTAAATATAAAAAAAAACATGAAAAATAGCCAAGCACAGTCTCCATATTAAATCCGTCATTTTGAATTTTACGTGTTCGACGTCAGAATCAGAATCAGCGACTCCGATAACCTATATAGAGCTAAATATAACAGTATTAACAATGAAAAAATCGCGTCGCAAAGGGTTATTATCGCTTAGTTTTTCATTTTAATCATTGAATGCAATTTATTCTGTTTATGTTTTCTTCTTTTTCTCATTTTACCCATTCTATTTATTTTGTTTATATCATTTATTTTATCGATTTTAATAATTTCGAATTAAATTATTAAAATTATTATTATTTTTGTTTTATTTATTTTGTTTTTACATTGATTTGTTTTTGTTTACTTTATTATATTAATTTAATTTATTGTACGTATTTTATTTATTTCATTTAGATCTTTTTGTTTTATTTTTTTTGTTTTATTTTTTTTAATACATTTTATACATTTAATTCATTCCATTCATATAATTCATTTCATATATTTTGTTCGCTTTATTTTTTGAATTCAAGTTATTTCCTTTCTTTACTTCCGTCATTTTATTTGTTTTATGCGTTTTGTTTATTTTGCTCATTTTACTTGTTTTATTCATTTTATTAACTTTAGTAGTTTAATTCATTTCATTCTTTTTGTGAATTTTACTCATTTTACACATTTTATTCATTTTAAAATTTTATTAATTGTATAATTCTTTTAATTTAAAAAAAATTAAATTACCAATGGCTTCACTCAATGAGCTGAATCAATTTGATTTATTTATTTCATTAATTTGATTTATATGAGTCATTCTACTCATTTTATGAATGTGATAACTTTTTATCCAATGCTTACTTATTTTTTTTAAATTTCATTTGCCTAATTGATTTTCCATAATTTATTAATTTTATTCGAGGTATTATTCGTACTGAATTCGAAACTCTGCTCATCCCACCACTAGTTGAGTGCCTAGTTCGCATGAATTCTGCAATCTAATGAATGATCATACACAGTGATATGTGTAAGACATGTCTCATCTCACTGTTAGATGGTTAAAGTTTATCCTATTCCATCATCCACCGTTCTCCGGCCTGTGGTTGCGTACACGGTTGCACATGCCACAGCAAATAAAATACATGATGCACTAATCGACAGCTGTGACTAACCAGATTTAGTTTTTTAACGCAATTAGTTTTTTTTTATTCATAACCCCTGCATGCTCATGTTGTTTGTGGACAACAACGTTTTTAAACAGTTATAACTTTTGATTGAGACAAGATTTGTTCACAAAAATAAGTAAGATTAATAAATATGACCATTGCCTTTCATTTGAGTAATAACAGTTACAAGGATCAGTATTAGAACTGAAGTTATTGCAATTAGTCTGATTTGATTCCGATGGGGCAGTGCTGCCAGGAACAGTTTACGTTAACAACGGAACATGAATTTTTCATATATCTTTGTTATGTTGCAATATTATTGAAAACTGATAAAACTTATCAATTTAGACTGTCTTTGATTACGTTTTCCACGCAATTGGACTGTTGTAAATATTTTAGAACTGTATTGACCATTGGAAGGTAAAAATTGAGCAGCTTCTTGCGCTGCGAGGGAGGCACCTATCTTTATGAAAAAAGGCTTTTAGTGTTTCTTAACCCAACCGTTTTCAAGGAAAAATAGTTTTGGAACAATACATGCACCAGAAAAAAGTTGGGCATGAAAGGGTTAACTCTCCGGAAGTCGCGCAAATGGCCCACTGAACGAGCAGCCGCTGGATTTCGCTAGATTTTCAGAGCAGCGTGCACTCAGTGCACTAGCGCGACTTCCGGAAGGTTAAGGAGTTTCTCCAATAAAGATTTTATAGGTAAACATAATTCTATTGCATTAAAAAATTAAAAAAATGACAGTCTGAAATACTCCGTAGGAAGGTCCGAATTATCCCTACATTTTAAAAGGATGGAAAAACACAGAATTTTGCAAATCGTCACCTATCGCTACCACGGAGTGATGCTAATGAATTTTTATGGCTCCAAAATGTAGCTGAGGTTTCAAACTAATAACCTTCGACCGAAAAATTCTTTTACATCTACCCACCGCTTTGCTTAGGTAGGTCTGAATAGCCCCGGGTTCCCCTACGAAATTTAACGGCAATCTGCTTTATATTCGTGTAAGAAATATGTCCATCCCTGAGATGTACAGGTGTCCACATTTTTTTACTATGTGTGCGTATGTTTGTCACTTTTTTCAAGCACACAAGAAGATATGAGGGAGAAAACGAAAGCACGTGGTGCCTTGCTCCTTTCTGATTGATTAATGGAGTAAATATGTGTCTTTTTCGGTCCCGGACGCTATGGTTAAATTCACTGCGTGCTTAAAAGCTTTATTTCAATTGGTCGATTTTATTGATGTTATGTTCCGCGGTCCCGGACGCCATGATCAGTTTCATTAAGAACAAACACTCATACATAACCACTATAATGCATCTCAATTTTACGCTACCCGACTATGTCCGTTATACGCAACATGATGCCAAATTTAAAAAAAAAATCAAATTCTAAACGATTCCCAGATTTAAATCGTTTTTTCTGGCTTCAAAAAATTAGAAATGAGGAGATAATTACCGTTTCCCAAGGTGCCATAATACCTCATAAAGTGAAAAAAATTAACAAAAATCAGACTTTCATTATTTACTTTTCTCGGAAAAAGTAGTGCCAAATATAGGCCATTTCAATCAGTACAACGATCAAAAACTCACTTTACTTTTTGGCAAAATTTTAAAAAGAAAAAAATGATTATGGGTCATTCCATGCGAAGTGATCAAGGCACGTGTAATCGACCTCCACGGATTTGAACAAAATTTAGAGGAATTGTTCATCTAGGGCCAATATATAAAAACCCAAATTTTTGTGACAATTGAACCACCCCTCGGGTCATGGGAGCACCCCCCGTTTTGGCAAATTGTCAAAACCCTTGATTTTCTTTTGATCATATCTCCGGTTCTATTTACTCTAGAATCAAACTACAGGATGGCTTTTGAAGAAAATTGTTCAAGGAGTCTATAAAAAATATTATTTTTTGCCGACAGTGTTGCCAAGTATGCAATTTTATCAGTTTAATATTGAAAGTTAATTTTTCTCAAAATACGCATATTTTAATTTTGAAAATTTTAATGCCATCGCGTTCCCCAGACATTTTTACATAAAAAACACTTATCATCTCAATATAATATGAGCGCATCTTCAGATACACCGTTTTGAAGAGAAAAAACCGCAATTTCCCATATAAAATCGCAAGCGCACAACACTAAAAAACCAATTTGAGTATTCTGAGTTTAAACATAATTTTTCGTGAAGTAGACGAGAAATGATGAAAAACTACGTATTTGGTTTGCTTCTAGCAGATCAGGGTCGATTTTTATGACAGTTTGAAGATTTTCTCAATTTTGGCCAATAAAAATGGATTTTTATATGAGAAAATCGGAGTTTTTCCCTTCAAAACGGTATATCTCAGGATGCGCTCATATTATATTGGGATGATAAGTGTTTTTTATGTAAAAATGTCTGAGGAACGCGATGGCATTAAAATTTTCAAAATTAAAATACACGTATTTTGAGAAAAATTAACTTTTAATATTTAACTGAAAAAATTGCATAGTTGGCAACACTGTCGGCAAAAAATAATATTTTTTATAGTCTCCTTGAACAATTTTCTTCAAAAGCCATCTTGTGGTTTGATTCTAGATTCAATAGAACCGGAGATATGATCAAAAGAAAATCAAGGGTTTTGACAATTTGCCAAAACGGGGGGTGCTCCCATGACCTGAGGGGTGGCTCAATTGGCACAAAAATTTGGGTTTTTATATATTGGCCCTAGATGAACAATTCCTCCAAATTTTGTTCAAATCCGTGAAGGTCGATTTCAAGTTTGCATCTTTTTTTGATCACTTCGCGTGGAATGACCCTTATATTTGTATTTCACTATGAAAGTTGAATTGACCCTAATAAAAATAAAATAAAATATTTTCGAAAACAAAATCATTCTCGTAAACCAACTCAAACAAATCAAAACAAATTAAATTACAGCCGACCGCACAACCACATCATCCCATTCCGGCAAGCCACATTCCAATGCATCGTAATGATTCACACATTCTCAATCCGCTTTCGCTCGGCCTTCTCGGATCGGTTGTTGTTGTTGTTGTTGTTGCTGTCACCGCGCGCGCACTGCCGACTTTGGTGGTGTGACACTCGGCCGTACTTCTCAGGAAACCATTCCCGAAGTATTCGGTAATCCAGGCTGAAGAAAGTTGCGGATTTGCATCTGGTTATTTTCCTGCTCTCTGTGTGTCGGTTCCTGCGGTTCGCACCAATGCCACCTCGTAGTTACGACAAATAACGCGACAGAGAAATGTGAAATCGGGGCCAACCTTCAAGGTAGGTTGCCGTATGCATGTACTCATCCGTCCTTCGCTGATGTCAGAGAGATGATAATACAAACTGAATCGCACGCCCACGGTCACCACATCCCGCCATCCCGCTACACCGTCTTTGTCACCGGAGACTTGATCTACATTCGATTCGAGGATATTGATCTTTGTCGGCCGGATCATTGGAGCTGATTGGATTGAGTTTCAGCGCGAACATACATAAAATGGTTTTGTAACGAATCCGTCTTTTGCGTTATCGTTAACCAATCTGGTCGAAGTTGTGTTATGTCTCGCGAATTACTGAAAAAACTCAAAATTTGATTCCGGAACTGGCAGCTGTTATGCCGCAGCAGGTCCGGTTGTGCGTTGTAATTTGTTGCGCTGCACCGCTAGCCGCGAGGGGCCAATCACAACAAAGGAACATGTTTCGTAAAAAAAAGAGGTACAAATTTTCGAAAGTGCTGCTTCTCTCCTTTCGTACACTGTTTTTTCATCTCCGTCACCATCGATTCGCCATCCCTCCCAATTGGCTACACTGCGGCCCTAGACCTGTGCGTGGCCGCGTCCATCGACATCAACAAAACGTCATTTCATTCACTTTCTTCGGCCCGAACGTCGTCCATGGCGGCAAACATACACGAGAAACACTAGGGCCGCTTGCTCGATTGATTTGTTAATCCGCAAAAAAAATGGCTCCCTCAAAGCCCTCGGCTCACCCAACCTCGACCGTACCTATGTACTCATGTGTAGCAGCCTTTTCCGGCGTCAGGCTGGCGTTCATTGAACATCAGAAACATGAATGGAATTGCAGCTTTCCACCCGCGTCCTTCCGTTGGGAGCGAGAAAAATAAAACAAACTGGAACTGCGAAACTGGTGATGCTTTGATGGCGAAAGATGCAGTCCAAATGGTTGCATGGGAAAATGTTTTGCTGAGGATTCCCTACTGCTGATGGGTACGGAGGCGACGAGAAATTGAATTACCAGCGGGCTGAACTGTTGATCTTCATACATACAATGTTGCGGGACATTGCTTTTTAGATGAGAAGTGACCGTGCCTACAAACTAAAAATCATTTAGATATGCTTTAAACTGACGGTGGGTCTTTATCTTTAGAAACCCGTTAAAATAAATCGTAATGGTTGCTTCTTTTGATTTTAAAGAGAGAAAAAAGGACCCGATTATCCGGGGATTTAAAAAAATCTGACCCCGGTTAATCGAATCAAACTTTTCTTTGCGTTATTTTATGAATTTAAGCTTCATTCGAGGAGAAATTGGAAATAAAATGGTCAGATTAAATTTTCCTATTATGGTAAATGTAAATGTACCTATTTTGGCCCTAGTCGATTTTTCAGACTTTCTAGGTGTGATTTGTATTTTCAGTTGTTTTTCATTTATTATTCATATTGGTAACATGTTTACGGTATGAAACAGTTACTTAAGGCTATTTGTGTAAGAATTCTAAGATAAACTTTATAATAGGGTGTGTCTTTTGCAATACGGGTCAAACTAGATTACCCGGGGCTTCGATTTTAAGGACGCGGCAAATGTGCATCTAAGGTGTAGTGGTTGTACATTACACGAATAAAATCCCGACCCACATCCATTCCCCTGAACCAAGGCTTCGTTGATACCTTTGGGATAATGGAATGTAGCCATCGTCCAAGCTCACCATTGCTCCACGAGGTTTGCCAACGGTTGAGTGTCCTCTGACGACAAATACTAAAAAATTCGTTGAAGCAGATTGGTCTTTCGTATATGTCATCATCTAAGCAATAGTTATAATATACGAGCATCTCCTCAAGAACTTTGCCAAAAACACCATCTTTCTATGCTATTAGAGTACTGAGATATATTACAATCTACCATGCGCTGAAAACTGCTACGCTCATTAGCGCCGCACAGTGAGAATATTCTGAACTAATCTGTCACTATTGAGTAGTCCTTGATCTCTCGAGCAACTTTGTTGAAGACACTCCCTTCTAAACTGCCATAATATTGAGATGCAGAAATTGAAAACAAAATACGCGTTACTAGCGTCATCTAGCGGGTGGAATCCAAATTATTATTTACATTAAAAACAATTCTTATTCTCCTCGAGAACTTCCCAAATTATCAGACTAATTTGTTCACTGTAAAACCAAATATTGCCAAAACACCACTCATCCAAATTATCATGATCTCGAGATACAGAAATTAAAAGAAAAATACTTACTCACTAGCGTTGCATCGGCACTGGCGCCGCCTGGTGAGACAATTTCGAGTTATACTTTCCACCACCCAGAAGTTCTGGAGCTTTTTTATAAATTCTCCGAAGATATGAGGTTTCAAAATAATCAGGATATCGATATATTTGTTTATCGCTCTGCGCTGGATCAAAGTTGTTTGAGATCCTAGTAGGAAATATGCTCTTTCGTGAGACCAAAGCATACATATCGAAGGACCAACATGGCTTTTTTGCAGGCAGGTCAACAACCACCAATCGAGCCCAATTTACATTGTACTGTATTAAAAACATCGAAGATGGATCACAAGTAGACACAATATACACTGATCTTAAAGCTGCCTTTGATCCTGTAGACCACTCTCTTCTTCTAGCAAAGATCGAGCGGCTGGGTGCTCCATCAAATTTTACAGGATGGCCTTAATCATATTTCGTAGATCGTTCTCTGTCTGTGAAATTAGGAATTAAAGTGTCATATTTTTTTTTTACAATGGAGAAGACCTTTATGTCCTAGCCCAGTACACGTGCTATTGGTAGGGTCCAATCTACCACACGGGGTGCACTGGGGGCGTGTCGGACTCGAATGGTGACCAGCCATTAATACCGACTAAACTCCATTGGGCTCCGCCATCATTCCTCCCAGGAACTACCTCTCGGTATTACTTCTGGGGGGATGGCTGTACTAAATGTACTCATTCACTCTCACTCACGCGTTCATACATCCTGTATGAGGCTTACTTGGGTGCTCTCTCAATCGCACTTTGATTCACTCTCAAACACTCCCACATGAGGGTGACTTTTGTGCTCACCTTTTACGTTCCATGCGAGGCTGACTTGTGTGCTCACCTTCTTCATTCCTTGCTAGGCTGACTTTTGTGCTAGCATCTACCATACCATGTGAGGCTGACTTTTGTGCTCACCCTTAACATGCCGTGTGAGACTGACTTGGATGCTCACCCTTTCATTCCTCTGCCACGCCATGAGGTATCGATAGCTAAGTCCCAACATACTACGCTACGACCCTCCCGTCTTGGCATGAGGCAGTCCACTTATACGCCTATACACTCACTCTTCTGTCTTGCTTCGGGGTGGCTGGGTTTACCCCTTACGCGGTTGCCAGTCGCTGCGCCAAACCTGCCTCGGCATGAACAGACCTTTTCACTCCCTTTTTTGCGCTTGGCCTTTTTCGCTCCAGCTAACCAATCACTAGTTAGCCGTGCCCGTCGTCTGTTGCTCGGTTCGCCAGCTTACCTGTAGCCTACAGGCAATCTGGATGGTAGCAGCCGAGACTGCGTTTCACTTCTCCACCGATTGACACATCCGCTGAATAAGGGTATCAGGGGTTGTGTCCCAGCCACAGACGTCAAGCATTGCTCTTCTTTCGACGTCGAACCGATGACATACGAACAGTATGTGTTCGGCAGTTTCATCTACACCTGGGCAGTCCGGGCAGACTGGGACCTCCGCGTGCCCGAACCTGTGGAGGTACTGTCGGAAACAGCCATGGCCTGACAGGAATTGTGTCAGGTGGAAGTGAACTTCCCCATGGGGTCTTCCCACCCAGCTCGATATGCTAGGTATCAGCCGGTGGGTCCACCTACCTTTCGAAGAGTTGTCCCACTCACGCTGCCATCTGGCGACCGAGGTCACCCTGGTGCGCTCGCGGGCTCCCCTATTTCCACGTAGCTCAAAGCACTCCTCATCTTCCCGAATGACCAGCCCGACTGGCATCATGCTCGCTATCACGCAGGATGCATCGTGTGATACCGTGCGGTAGGCCGATATCACTCTGAGGCACATCACGCGGTAGGTGCTCTCCAGTTTCTGTAGGTAACTGGTTACCCTCAGTGCTCTTGACCATGACGGGCCGCCGTACCTGAGGATAGATACGGCAACGCCTGCCAGTAACCTGCGTCTACTGGCGCACACCTTTGAGCTGTTGTACATCATTCTCGATAGAGCCGCAACAGCAGTCGACGCTCTCTTGCACGTATAGTCGACATGGCTGCCGAAGGTCAGCTTGTCGTCTATAATGACTCCGAGAGACTTCAGACTTCGCTGTGAAGTGATCGCGACTTCTCCCATATGGATAACTACATGTTGTGCCGACTTGCGGTTGTTGACGATAACTACCTCCGTCTTATGATGAGCGAGCTCCAGGCCTCTCGCGCTCATTCATTCCTCCACCGTGCTAAACGCGTGTTCTGCGGTTAGTTCTACCTCAGGAATTGACTCCCCGTAGACCTCCAAGGTTACGTCGTCGGCAAAGCCGACGATCTTGACCCCAGGAGGGAACTTCAGTCTCAGAACCCCGTCATACATGAGGTTCCATAGCACCGGGCCTAGGATCGAGCCCTGCGGGACTCCGGCGGTAATCGGAACCCTTTTCTGATCGGCATCGGTCTCGTATAGCAGTACGCGGTTTTGGAAGTAACTTTCCATGATCCGGTACAGACCCACCGGTAGGCTAAGCCGGTGTAACGAGAGCGCGATGGCATCCCAGCTTGCGCTGTTGGATGCGTTCTTCACGTCAAGTGTCACTAACGCACAGTATCGAATACCTCGCCTTTTTCGTTGGATCGCTATCTCGGCAGTATTTATCACTGAGTTGAGAGCGTCCACTGTGGACTTACCCTTCCGAAAGCCAAACTGGTTGCTTGACAGACCGTCCGTACCTTCCGCGTACGGGGTGAGCCTGTTGAGGATGATCCTCTCAAGCAGTTTGCCAGTCGTGTCGATCAGACAGATTGGTCTGTACACCGATGGGTCGCCTGGCGGCTTCCCGGGCTTCGGCAACAGCACCAATTTCTGCCTTTTCCATCTATCGGGGAAACGGCACTCGTCAAGGCATCTCTGCATAGCTAGCCTGAACATGTTCGGGTTCGCTATGATCGCTGCCTTGAGTGCTATGTTTGGAACTCCATCCGGCCCGGGAGCTTTGATCATTGCTAGGGATTTAGCCACTGCGAGTAGTTCTTCGTTCGTCACTGGAGCCACCATTTCGGCCGTGCCCGCACTGTCTCGTAGTGCAGGTGGCCAGGGGCTTGTGGCTCGAGACGGGAAGAGTACTTCGATAATCGTTGCCAACCGGTCCGGAGACCGTTCTGGGGGTGAGGAGCCCCCTTTGATCTTGGCCATCACAATCCTGTAGGCGTCACCCCACGGATTCGCGTTGGCACTCTCACATAGGTTGTCGAAACACGCTTTCTTGCTGCTTTTAATGGCCTTGTTGAGGGCCAATTTCGCAGCTCGAAACACTTCACGGCGGTTCTCTCTTGCATCCTTGGTGCGAGCTCTTTGCATCCTACGTCTAGCTCTGAGGCAGGCTGACCGTAGAGCTGCAATCTCGGCACTCCACCAGTATACCGGGCATCTACCGTTTCTTGGCAGTGTTTTTCTCGGCATAGTGGCGTCGCACGCGCGTGATAGAACAGCTACCAGCGCATCCCCGCTTAGACTGTCGGTGTTGGCCTCCAGTCCCAGGGCCGCGGTGAAAGCTTCGCTGTCGAAGTGATTGGACTTCCACCCGCGTACCTGACAGGGATCTCCCGCCCTCGGATGCTGCACACCATAGTTGATCTTAAAGCGGATTGCTAAATGATCGCTATGGGTGTAGCCTTTCGTCTACCCTCCATTCCATGCCTGGAGCCAGACTCGGACTGGCAAATGTTACGTCAATCCACGCCTCCACCCCGTTTCTACGGAATGTACTAGCGGAGCCTGCTAGCTAGCACTGTATCGAGTTTCGCAAGCGCCTCCATTAGCGCTTGACCCCTGCTATTTGTACAGCAACTGCCCCACTCCACTGCCCAAGCGTTAAAGTCTCCCGCTATGACTACCGGTTTCCGGCCCACTAGGTCCGACGAGAGCCTGTCGATCATCTGATAGAACTGTTCTATTGGCCACCTTGGTGGGGCGTAGCAGCTGCAATAGAACACACCATTGATCTTGGCAATCGCCACACCCTCTACGGAGGGGTGACGTGACGTCGCAATGCTCCTTAACGGCTGCGACGACGTCTTCTGCGGTCGTGAACTCGTCCAAGTGCTTGCACTGGAGAGTCATTTCCGCCCCTAGCGACCTGACTTGGGCGCCCTCACCAAGGACCTCTTGGGCCAAGGCCTTGTACACCGCACTAGATTGTGCGTCTCGCTTCAGCACCAGAAGCATTTCTCCCGTGTTGGTGCGTCTCACGCTACGCACATCTTACCCAAGGGCCGAAAAGCTTTCGGCCGCCTTCATCGACTTTAGGACATCGGCATATTTGTCCTTGTCGGTTTTCAACCACAAGGCCTCGCCTCTGTCCTTGGCCTTCTTCGCGGGCCGCGGTACCTCCGGTGTCGGTGCCGGCTTCTTCCTGGTGACCAGCGTCCAGGGGTTTGGGCCCCCCTGCCCCGTCGCGCCGGGTTGCTGGTACCAACGCTCTGCTCAGCGAGGTCACTCTCGCCCTCGCTTACCTCGCCCAAACGGCGTTTGACCTTCACGGTTGCACGCCGTGTGGTGTCGCTTTTTGCACCCTCGCCTGGCGACTTCCTAGGGCGCTTCGCGTTCGACGCCGTCTTGCGATTGCCCTTGGCCTTGCCTTTTCCCTTCGAGGGAAACTCGGCCGCCGCTTCAAGTGACGTGGCTGCTCCATAGAAGGTGAAGGGCACTGTCTGAGTGCCCGTATGGACCTTCTCTTTTCCCTCCTTCTTGGAGGCCACTGTCTGGGTTTCTCTGTCGGACTTCTCCCGACATTCCACCCTCTTAGCATAAGCCTGCTGTTTCTGTCTTGCGACACGAACAGTTTTTCGGAGTTCCAGGAGACTCTGTTTTAACTCCTTGCTTATATTTTGCTTTGCGCTAGTGTACTCGATTGTTGCATCGAGCTGCTCCACCACTTTGCGCATCGCCGATAATGGCCCGTCCGGTGCGTTGGTAGGGCTATTGCCTACCGCTGCTGGGGGGTCACTGGTGCTTTCAGATGCAGCACTCATCGCTCCACTACTCTCCCCACGGGGGGGAGACCTCGCCTAACCACCTCTAGCGAAGGGGTTTGGCACCTCCGTTTGTTTAGTATATTTATTTTTGCTCTCCATATCAAATCCCACGAGTCGCGCGAGAAATAAATGTCCGCCACGCCAGAGCTCCGCATTAGCGTGGTAAGGGACGCTTACTGTGGGGGTTGCCCAGGTACCCCACAGGCTCCGTTAACGATCGAGCATCTTTTTCACCCCCTCGATCACTCATCCCTCGGCACGGGTCGCTTCACGCCTTGGAATTGGGGTTATGACCTACCTTGCTTTACGTGGTGACCTCGGCCCAGATCATCACAACCATCCTCCTTTACCAGGGCTTTGGACCTGTAGCTCTGGTTCTCAATAGTTCCATGTACGTATATTATTACAGACATGCCACTATTGAGATCCGTCATTCGCTAGCGGAGTTATCGTGTCATATAGCTTCATCAACTTGTCGGGTGTACCTCAAGGAAGCAATCTCGGACCGTTGCTTTTTTCTTTATTATTCAACGACGTTTGCTACGTTATACCCCCAGGGTGCAAACTCATATATGCTGATGATCTTAAACTCTTTCTCATTGTGCGGTCAATAGAGGACTGCATCGAACTTCAGCGACATCTAGATGCTTTCTGTAACTGGTGTAATCGCAACTTGTCGGCTCTCAGTGTGTCCAAATGCTCTATGATAACTTTCACGCACAGAAAAATTCCAATTCAGTCAGTTATCAGAGACCTTGGTGTACTCCTGGACTCGCAACTGACATTCAGAAACCATTACTCTCACGTTATAGCACAGGGAAATAGAAACCTTGGCTTCATAATAAGAATAGCCAACGAGTTTACTGATCCATATTGTCTGCGGGCATTGTATTTTTCACTTGTTCGGTCTGGCCTGGAAGCTTCCGCAGCCATTTGGTGTCCTTATACGAGCATTTGGGCTAACAGAATTGAAGCAGTACAAGCAAGATTCCTCCGCTTTGCTCTCAGAACTTTGCCGTGGCGTAACCCAACAGAGCTATCACCATACATTGATCGCTGTCGTCTGCTCGATATGGAAACTCTGGCAAAAAGGCGAAATACATTCAGAGCGGTATTTGTTGGGAAAATATTGACTGGCCAAATGGATGCCCCACCCAAGCAAATACTCATGGGTTCAAACACCACATAGCCCCTTCAAAAGACGTTAAACATGGTCCGTACCAAAATTCACAACCATCAAGACACCATAAAATGGTCTCAGTAACCCATACATATACCAATATATGGTATTTCATATGGGATCAACCGGACCATGGTGATGGTGTTTTCATGGGTTGAACCCATTTCAAACATCCATGTCAAATCCCATGCGCATGGGGGTATTATGGGCTTTTCGTTTGCTCGGGGCAGATATTCTCTCACAAATCAACATCAACGTACCCCCCAGAAACCTTAGATCACGTAACTTTTTAAGACTCGACTTTCAGCGCACCGAGTACGGTCAGAACGAACCCATTAGGGCGATGTGTAATGTTTTCAATAGTGTGTATGAATATTTCGATTTTTATGTTTCTAGTGATGTTTTCAAGAATAGACTTAGGAGATTGACTTAGCGTATAACATTATATGAAAATATTTCTGTAATGTTATTGCAATACTGTATACCTTGTATGTAATTTTGTTAATTTGTAATGTCAGATCATTGTAATTGTAGAAAAAACGTGCGAAAAGATTATGGGTTTTTACGCGTATTCGAGGTCTGCTTCTGACGTGAACCTTGAAATGGGCTTTTCCCATACAACAACATTAAATTTCATGTAGACCAACATGAGTCAGATGAAAAATAGAATTAAGAATTAATATATTGTCTTCGAATTAATAAATTTTCGTACAGACTGAAATACTATACTAACTTAAACCTATTTTCAATTTGAACATTTCTCTACTTAAGTTAAAGTCAAAATGATGAAAAACGCTATTGAAGAGCTGACAGCAAACATCTACCGGGTTATTCTGGCCGTACTGCGTGCGATGAGTAGAGCGCCGAAAGAAGTCCATTCTCCGGAGAGACCTACCAGGAACGTTGAAGTCCAGCTTAGCGAGCAGCAGAGGGCAGTCAATGTTGTCAGCGAGAAGATCAAACACAAAAAGTCGCTGCAGAAAAACTCTCCTGTTTCGTAGCGTAGGCAGGTTGATAAGAGCACAACGATGCTCATACGGTGGTAGTTCAAATCGATTTCGCCAGGGAAGCCGTCGAAGGGCATACCGGACGAAGTGTACGGTGTGATACGGGGCCCAAACGATAACTCCATACTCTAGAATGCTGCGTACCAGACTGATGTATAGTGCCTTCAGGCAGTAGACGTCATTGAAATCTTGGGTGTTTCGTTTGATGAGTCCTAGTACTGCATAGGCTTTAGCATTGAAGTGTTCGATGAAACGTAGCTTACGGTCAAGTATAACACCAATGTCCTTGATTGATGAAACTCGTTTTACTGGGGCAGCGTTCACTGCATACTCTAATTGGCGAGAGTATTCGTGTGAATGTGATTATGTTGCATTTCTGAATGTTTAGTCATTCCGTTTCTATCACACCAACTCATGATCCTATCTATGTCCATCTGAAGTGCACAACAATCTACCAGAGTTGTTATGATGCGATAAATTTTCAGATCATCTGCGTACATCACCTTACACGATGTCAATTCGCTGCAAATGTCATTCACGAAGAGCACGAAGAGAAGAGGTCCAAGGTGACTCCCTTGAGGTACACCCGATGTGATGTCGAATGGGTCTGAAAGTACAGTTCCAAGTCGCACAGATGCACTGCGGTTTGTAAGGTACGAGCAGATCCAATTGGTCAGCCAGTCCGGAAATCCGATTCGCCTCAACTTTTCAACAGCTAGATGATGAGGAAGGCGATCGAAGGCTTTGGAGAAATCTACATACACTGCATCAATTTGTTGTCGTTTCTCTAATTTATCAATCAGCGCTGACACATAGCTCATTAAGTTCGTCGTTGTTGAGCGCTTTCTAACAAACCCATGCTGATCTGTAGTGATGATGTGTTTTACTGCAGGGTAGAGAATATCCAACAGCATACTTTCAAAAACTTTTGGGAGGCAGCTCAGGATTGAAATTCCCCTGTAATGTATGACGTCATGGACGTTACCGGCTTTATGAATTGGTGTTATTAAAGCCTCCTTCCACTTGGCGGGAAAAATACTTTCACCGAGAGAGCGATTGAAAAGCATGGATATCGGTACAGCTAACGATGAAGAGCATTCCTTGACGAAACATGGTTGTATTCCGTCCGATCCTGGTCCCTTTGAACCGTCAACACCACGTAGATTGGTGTACACTTCGCGTTCGGTGAAAGATGTTACAGGCAAATTCAAGGAGAACGTCGGCAGACTACTCAGGCACGGTTCAGACAAAGGTGGTGGGTTATTACTTAGCACACTTTGAAAGAAAGACGAGAATGGATTTGCTGACTCCGCAGGTGTCGTTGAGGTCCTGTCACGGTAGTTCACGTTTTCAGGAAAACCACGGGTGGATGTTTTGTTCCGCAAATAAGCCCAAAATTGCTTCGGCTCGTCCTTCATGTTACTCTCAAGTCGTGAAACGTATGATCGAAAGCAAGATGCATTCAATGATTGAAATTGTCGCTCTAAATCTCGCACAAACGATTTATCATCTTCACCTCTTTTCCGGAAAAATCGTTTACGAGCCTACCTTAACCGATTTCGCAGATTGCGCAGCTTATCGTGAAAAATGAATATGAAAATAAATAAATAAATAAATAAATGAATAAATAAATAAATAAATAAATAAAAAAATAAATAAATAAATAAATAAATAAATAAATAAATAAATAAATAAATAAATAAATAAATAAATAAATAAATAAATAAATAAATAAATAAATAAATAAATAAATAAATAAATAAATAAATAAATAAATAATTAAATTAATTAACTAGTAAATAAATAAATATTTGACATTGCACCCATTCAATGATAGTCGTATTTATGACGAGTGGATCAACTTATTTTCTCGTGTTTTCTGGTAGCATTGTTCTCAACTATTTACATATCCTATGACTCAAAGTTGTAGGCTCAAGTGATCATAATAACTTTGCCAACATGTTGATTAGGGCATTGCAAAAAAAACTTTTTTTTGAATTCTCAAAGGCCCCCCCTCTCATATTGTGACAAATGTCAAAGTAAGCTCCGATGCCAAATTTCACATCATTTGGACAATTTTAGACCCCCGCCCACTTCGCTTGAAATTTTTTGAAATTGGTTCTATGGGAAAATATGGAGGAAAAATACATTAAATGCTATAACTTTTGAAGTAGCAATCAGAAAATTAAAATTTATACCTCTTTTGGAAGGAAATAATCTTAGTATTTGAATGGAGATATATTTGTTTCTAGAAAAATACGAGAAAGTGGGGTACTGGGTCATTTTGACCCCAAAATCCCCTATTTTAATGATTTTTCTGCTCCGTGATGAAAATCATACATATTTTGTAGTTTTTCTAATGTAAAAAAATCTCAGAAATCTAACGGAACCCTTTTGACCTTAGTCCGAATACGAGAAGTTGGGGTTAAATGGCCTTTTGACATTAATACTAACCTTCATAATTTTCTCGTGAATATATCTCTATTATTCTTCACTCAATTTTCAAAAACTATACCTTGTTGAACGTGGAAAATCCTTAGGATTATAACAAAAATAGATTCGTTACCGGTAAAATTCAGGAACATCAAATTATCTAACATATAGTGTCGATTTCATATTTTATCATAAAATCGCACATATTAACTCCATTTAACAACAAAATTCTTATTTAATTTACTACTTTTAGTGTAAAATATGCTTAGGGATCACATGAGAAAAGTTCCATTCCTGGAAAAATAGGGGAAGTTGAGGTATTATGACAAATAATGAAAAAAATTAGATTTGTAGAGTAAATATCAAAAAGTTTGATGTTTCTGAATTTTACCTTTAACGTTTTTATTTTTGTTTTATTCCTCAGAATTTTACACGTTCAATAAGTTACATTTTATGAAAATTGATTGAAGAATAATAGAGATATATGCATGAGAAAATGATAAAATTTAATATGACTGACAAAAAGCCCTATAACCCCAACTTCTCGTATTCGAACTAAGGTCAAAATGGTTCCGTTCGATTTCTGAGATTTTTTCACATTAGAAAAACTACAAAATATGTATGATTTGCATCACGGAGCAGAAAAATCATTAAAATAGGGGATTTTGGGGTCAAAATGACCCAGTACCCCACTTTCCCGTATTTTTCAAGAAACAAATATATCTTCATTCAAATACTTAGATTATTTCCTTTCAAAAGAGGTATAAATTGCAATTTTCTGATTGCTACTTCAAAAGTTATAGCATTTAATGTATTTTTCCTCCATATTTTCCCATAGTACCAATTTCAAAAAATTTCAAGCGAAGTGGGCGGGGGCCTAAAATTGTCCAAATGATGTGAAATTTGGCATCTGAGCTTACTTTGACATTTGTCACAATATGAGAGGGGGGGCCTTTGAGAATTCAAAAAAAAGTTTTTTTGCAATGCCCTAATGTTGATACATGTTGACGCGACCGGAATAATTAGCCACAGCCCCAATTTGTCGAAATCCCATAAGCTAGGGGATTCCTATAACGCGAATTCCTTTTTCAAACCCCACCCACAATCGTAACACCAGATTTAAAATTTCAAGATTCAGTTTAAAGTGAAGAGCGATTTTTTGCGGTTTTTTGGCCTTCGGCCTAATGTTAATTTCTGTGTTCGATCTAATATCCATTCGGGCTAATGTCCACACGGCCTTATGCCCATTCGGCCTAATGTCCATTCGGCCGAATGACCTTCGGCCTAGTGACCTCTGGTCTAGCGGCCTTCGGCCTAATGGCCCGATATCGAAACGTAATTCTTCGGCTTAATAATGAATAAGAAATTTTCTTCACATTTCGAGTATTTCGCCTAATGAATTGATTGGCAATGCATTCGCCAGTTAGGGCATTCTTAAATGATCGAGGAGACGAACATAGCAATCAATCCGTCAAACGCAGCCCCGACCGATCCGAAAAAGTTTCTACCCAACTATAGCCAAAATGTAATAGCTTACGCACCTGGTCCAAAGTAAGAGTCTGGTGAAAAGTTCACCCAAAAAAAAAACAAAACATCTTAAGATGAAAAATGGAAGAGAAAGTGAAAGACAACCGATAGCCATCTAATAGCGCTCAAAATTGCCATCCATCCAGTTTTTTTTTTTTCAAACAGCAGTGGAAGCTGCCTAGTCCTCCAGATTAATACCAATCGATCGATCGAATGATAGGTCGATCGCGCTCTCGCGCCTGGGCCGTACGGACCTCGAAGGAGGACAAGTGGAGAGGCAAATAAAAATCAATTAAAGAAGTGTCCACTTTCGGTGAAACGATCGTCGAACGAAACTATGTACAACAGCTGCCGGCTACATGAACAATGTGGTCACTTCTGCTCGAACGTGCACGGACAACATTGGGGGGTTGCAGGCTTATGAGCCTCGAGAAGTGAAAAAAAAACTGGTCGCGGATCGAAAGAAAGTGAGGGTTTGGCATTCTCCAAAGTGTGCCCCTGGTGAGATTCGGTGAACACCCGGTTTTCTGACCGCCCGCCCGCCCGTACTAATCGCTTTGGGAGGGACCAACCCGATTACGGGAAGTTTCGTTTTCTACATTTATGAAAGTTATTCTTCAACTCTTACGAGGTGGGCCTTTCTTTATCGGATTTGAATGATGGGTGGTATGGAACCGGAGTGACAAATGATTGTTAGTAGGGATTAGCGAGCGAAGAAATTTTGCCTTCAGTTTCATAACCTTTAAAAAGAATGAGGACGCTACAAGATGCTATTCATCTTCATAGTTTAGCTTGATAAAACCGAGGAACTAATTATTGAGCCATAATTCAAAATCCAATGCCTTTTAAAACACATTGAAAATAGCATAAGTCATAAATCCTATCAGGAAGTAGCTAGCGGTATGATGATTCTGTAGCAGAGCAGATGGAATACCTGTTTATCAGCATTAAAACTATCGAGGAAATTTTGCTAACCAATGAAATCCCCTACTGTAATATTTTCACCGCCGTTTAATGTACTCAATAGCAGAGCTGGACGGTTCAGAGTTATTCGGGGCCAACAATAGCTGTGTAGGGCGCCCGTCTACCGATACTTAGCATAATGGTTAGTTTGCCAAGCAGCTGGTTTTTTTTCTCGAAACGGATTGCATGCCTGATGACTCCGCACCAGGGCGATAGAAAGAGCTAAGAGGAAGGCCCTAATTTTGTATTTCGTTTCCGCGAACGGAAATTAGGACCGGGAGAAAGTTTCGATTGGGAATATTGCCCATAATTAAGGCTTACGGAAATCGGTCACCAAAAGCATCGAGAGATGGGAAACGACCAATTTGGATTATGATGACTTTCCAATGATCGATCGCTGAGAGGCTTTGTTTCGATTGGTTGCTTTGTTGTTTTTACTAGCATTCCTAGGAAACTTTTAAGTTTGTCTTTGACACTGAATGGTTGAAATAAGGATTTTCGCCATTCGTTTTATTTCACATGGGACTTGAACTTTTCTATTCAAGCAGAAAGTGTTTTAGTAAAATTAGGCCGTTCCGTCCTGCGATCTTTTTGTCGGTCAATCTACTAATCGTTTAGAAGTGATCAAAACAAATGTTATCACTTTGGCAATCGTGTCAACAGAGCGAGTCATAGCTTCAAATCCGATTTGAATAATATCTCCCATCAATTGTTCGTTAAATAGACTATGCTAGGCGAATTATATATTTTTATCCTTTTTGGGTATTAAACATCAACCATTATAACAACCATGGAGTCATAGTTCGCATGAAGGAGAGAAGCACCATATAGTAAGCTGAATTGAGATTAATTACTTTGGGTATTTATCTCTGTGAAACGACTAAAAACTCTTTTTTATAATAACGGTATTCGAGTGATGAAAACAATACTAATTCTGGGATTCAGGTCAGGAGCACCCTTTGATTCTTTACAACAGGCAATCTTTTGGCCATGAATTGAATGTTGAAAGATAATAACACCAAATGCAAAATCTCGCTAGTTTTTCGTGTTACTCCACACTTTCAGTATCAAGAAATTTCTATTCTCGTAAACTTTCACTCAAGTCTACAAAACATCAGTAATGAATATGAGTGCTAATGGCAGCTGGTATGAAAGAACCAAGCGAATGCCAACGAAAGGTGCACAATGTGTCCTGAAGCTCAACGAACGCACCGGAGAAAGGTTAACCGGAGTCAAAACCTTTAACCTGTTCGTCGGAATAGGCATCGTGAGTAAACGCACATTTTCTTCTAGCCGGTAAACGATGCATTTTCCAATTCTGTAGAAGCCAGTAGCAGTTTGCAGTTGGGTGCAGTTCGTGCTGGGGTCCACGGTAATTTTTCTGCATCCAGCGTATTCCGGACGACGGTAGGTAAATTGTTGGTTTACGGGCGTGAACGAATAGCATCGTGCATTAATTTGTTGTTTTTTCCACAAATTATTCATGACATCTGCGAGGTTTACAATGTCCACATCATAAATAAATCTTACTACGCAGTTTACATTTCCTGCTCCGCACAGTGGACTAAGTTCATACTTACGAGGTTATATAGCTCGTTTTTTTAGTAAAATGCAGCGTTCACTTTTCATGATTTTTTTTAAATATAGTTTAATATGCCTTAAACAAACTTGTTGGGCGGTCTCCTGAAATAATAAGATTTATCGGTTAAATAGTTGTCGAGGTTACGTGCTCACAGCAAAAGATATAAAAACATGTTCTATTCAATACTTCTTAGCTTATTTGTATGCGAATTTTGAAGTCCGCCGTGCTACGAAGTTTTTTTTACCGATTGTATGTTTTTTGGTGGCAAATTTTTCGAACATGTGTACAAATGTGTTTAAATTTCCAAAAAACTCCAAAAGAAGCGCGGAATGCATCTTGCATCCTGAACCAGGCCCCCTCCTTGAGAAATCTTCCTTTGGGATACGAAAAAATCTCGCTTTATCTAACTTGTACAAATACTTATAAAGATTTTAATTTTCGAATGAAGGTAAGATCTTTGGATGCAACCATGGCAGGAAAAAAAGAATAGTTAGATGGTGATAGTATCCATTCAGTTTGTTTAAAGTTCAGTAAATATATCACCCTTCAGCATTCTAACATAACAAAAAACAACATTAATTCGTTTTCGAGCGTTCGAGTTCGCCTAACTTTCAACCAAGGTAAATGCGCAACCGATTTCAACATCCATCGCAACTCCTCGCAACATTTGACCACCAATTAATCACGATCGAGCTAAATCAAGCACTCCAAAACGGTGCCGTGGCGAAAACGGAAATTCGATTGGCATGCCATGCAACCAGGGTACCAAACTTATAACCGGCTCCGCGCCGTTTATTGCGGATTGTAACAACGATAATCTGTTTTGGCTGTATATGTCTGCCTTCGATCCAAAAACTTCTATCGAACAAGTCGAGGCTTTGGCTCGTGAGTGTCTGGGAGGAGATACTTCGACTAAGATAGTGAAACTCATCCCGAAAAATGTCGATGTTTCTTCGCTCAATTTTGTATCCTTCAAAGTGGGAGTAAGTGTGGATCTGAAAAGCACAGCTCTTTGCTGTGAAACATGGCCCGAAGGAATTTTCTTTCGCGAATCGCAAGATACTCGTGCAATAAACGCGAAGTGTTTCGCACCAGTGACCCTACCGACGAGCATACCTCATCCGCAAGTCAACTCTTCGCCGCCACCAATTCTACAATGATCCGGGTATCCAGATCACATATCATTACGGAAGACCCCTTTCCACCCAGAACAGAAAAGTCAACCGTTGGATACCTCAGTCGCATCAGTCCCAATCCTGTACCTGAGGCTGGCAACGGGGTCTTCCAAGCAAGACCCGCAGGCAAGTACGCAATGTTTCATAACTATTCTTTGCCTGAAAATCATCGTGCTTTCAGAGAGATCGCTCACCCCGTACACAGCAGCAATGTTAATTACACTGCTTTGGACGGGCACACAACTGGAAAGGGCTATCATCGGAAAAGCTCTGCACAACGCTACTCGGATGCCTACTGCATCGCCACAGTCGAACCAACCATTCCGTCTCCGCTGAGTCGTCCCGTTACCGTGGTTTCTACTGGTGATCGGGTAGCTGAGCTGTCCAACTCCCAAGCGAGCTCCTCGGCAGCATGCGCTTTGTCGGCTTTTGCACGTTCCAGCCTGCCGCCTGAAAGATTGGACAGAACTCATTCGGCCGTCGGTCCTACAACCAACAGTAGTGCCTGCACTACGTCACAGCTCCCATCGACATCGTCTTTGCAAAAAAAAAGTATTTTCAGTATACTATCAAAACGTAAGAGGGATGCGGACGAAGACGAATAAATTTAACCTGGCAACATCCTCAAGCGATTACGATATCATTGCTCTGACCGAGACCTGGTTGCGAGGCGATGTGTGCAATGCAGAGCTCTCATCGGACTACACAATATATCGCTGCGACCGAAACCAGAACACCAGTCAGCTTTAACGTGGTGGAGGTGTACTGATCGGAATTAAAACCAATCTTCTGTCAACAATGGTACCGCTCCCCGGCTATGAGCACCTCGAACAAATCGTTGTTCAAGTAATTCTAGCATCTCAATCGATATATGTATTTGCTGCGTCTATCTGAGACCGAATAGTGATCCTGCATTGTACGCTGCTCATTCTGATGCTGTTCGGAAAATATTGGATATGGCCAATGATATTGACACCGTCATTGTGTTGGGCAACTATAGCCTGCCTCATCTTCGTTGGACATTGGACGACGACCTTAACAGTCTTATCCCAATGAACGCCTCGTCAGAACAGGAAATCACTATGTGCGTGTCCATGCTGGCTGGTGGTATGCACCAAATTTGCGACCTTCAAAACATAAATGGACGCATTCTTGACCTTGCTTTTGTCAATAATAACAGCAATGTCGAGTTTCTAGAGACACCAACTGAACTTAAAATAGATACTCATCACAAGCCCTTCGTCCTATGTGTTGATGCCTATGTTGATCCCGGATACGATACCTTTTCACCAACTAATGGCGGTCATTGATTTGATTTCAATCGCTGCAACCTTGATGAGATTTCTGAATTGATTGAAGCTATCAACTGGAATATACTATTAGCTGACTGTGAACTCGACCACGCTGGGTGTGTTTTTTATCACAATATCTTTGATATTCTACGACGCTCAGTCCCGCTAAAACGAACACCTAGAAAGCTGCACAAAAAAACACTCATGGTGGACTGGTGAGATTCGCAATCTTCGAAACATTCTCCGTAAGAAACGAAAGCGGTATTTTCGCAACAAATCACACTACAACAAAGCACTACTTCATCAAGCGGAACATCGGTACGAGACAGCCTTGGCCAATACCTTCCAGGAATATATAAACCGCATCCAGCATAACCTTCAGAGCGATCCTTCGTCTTTTTGGACCTTTATTAAAGAACGGAGACAGCCTGACAGAGCGCCCGTGAATGTCACGTACAAAGGTGTCACAGCTCTACAGCCGCTTGATTCAGCAAATCTTTTTGCCGATTTCTTCCGTGAGGTCTTCAGCAACTCTGAGACAACTGCCGCGGATTCATATATGAACATTTTACCCACTTATAATATTACAATATCGAACTCACCAAAGGATGTGCAGATTCTCTTGTGGCTCTCCTCTGCATTATTTTCAATCGGTCTCTTACCGAAGGCTGGTTTCCTCGCGCATGGAAAACTGCAGCGATAACCACCATTCACAAAACGGGAAGCGCACAGCGTGTGGAAAACTACAGACCTATTTCTATTCCCTGCTGCGTAGCGAAAGTTTTGGAGAAACTTGTATATGAAAAAATGTATGCTGCCGCTAAACCTGTCATCTCTGATTTTCAGCATGGTTTTGTCAAGAAACGCTCGATTCTTTCAAACCTATTGGTTTACACCAGTATCTTGTTCCCTGCTGTGGAAGAACGACACCAAGTAGACGCGGTATATTTTGACTTTTCAAAAGCTTTCGATAAAGTTCCGCATAATATTGCCATGGATAAGCTGGAAAGGCTTGGCTTTCCCTTCTGGCTAACTAATTGGCTGAAGTCCTACCTAGACAATAGATCAGCTTATGTGAAATTTGCAAACCTTACCTCGACTGTTTTCGAATTACCGTCGGGGGTCCCGCAAGGCAGTCATCTCGGGCCTCTTATTTTCATCTTATTCATAAACGACCTCTGCGAGGGAATCCAGTCTGAAAAGCTGTTTTATGCCGACGACCTGAAGATTTTCCGAAAAATAAAATCTCCTCTGGACTATGTAGATCTTCAAGCTGACATCGACTTAGTTCAAGATTGGTGTAAACTCAACGGAATGGATTTGAACATAAACAAGTGCAAAGTGATTAGCTTTAGTCGATGCCGCTTAATTTCTCGTTTCGACTATAAAGTAGATGGCTGTAGCCTAGAAAGGGTGATGTCAATTAAAGACCTAGGCGTTTTATTTGACTGCAAACTGAAATTCAGCGACTATATTTCCACAATAGCTGCCAAAGCTTTTGCGACTCTAGGTGTCTTGCGAAGAAACGCTTCAGATTTTCAGTGACCCGTACGTACTCAAAACATTGTACTGTTCTCTGATACGCAGTACCCTGGAATATGCTGTCCAAGTTTGGGCGCCACACAACGCAACTCAACGTGAACGAATCGAGCGAGTGCAAAAACGTTTCGTACGATTTGCTCTTAGAAATCTGCAATGGCGCGACCCAGTACTTTGCCTCCATACTCCGACCGATGCAAGCTGTTGAACATGCAGAATCTTGAACAGCGACGGGTTTTACTACAGACCCGAGCAAACGTAAAGTCCATAATACCCCCATACTCATGGGGTTGTACATGGGTGTTTGAAATGGGTTCAACCCACGAAAACACCATCGTCATGGTCCGATAGATCCCATAGAAAAACCATACGTTGGTATATGTATGGGTTATTGAGACCATTTAATGGTGTCTTGATGGTTGTGAAAGTGGGCACGGACCATGTTCATGGTCTTTTCAAGGAGCTGTGTGGTGTTTGAACCCATGAGTATTTGCTCGGGGAGGCTTTTAGTATTTGACGTTATCACTGGAAACATCGATTGCCCTGATCTACTCCAGAAAGTAAAATATTATGCTCCGAAGCACCGATTCCGGAAGCTGCCTCTTCTTTGGATCCCCGGCATAGAACTGCATATAGACAAAGTAACCCAATCGACATGAGTTATGTGAAGTTTAACGAAACAATTGGTGTTTTTGTGTCTAAAAAGAGTTTTAAGTTAGGTGTAATCAATGTATAGCACTAAGGTTTTATTTTTTAACGTCTGAACGGCAGTCAGCCGAAGATATGTATAATAAATTTCAATCGATTATCCGCTAGTCGAGCAATTTTCGAGAGCTTGATTAATTGAATCGATTAATCGACCAAGATAATCGATTAACCTTTGCGTCTCCGTGATACCACTTGCAAACGATCGGGAATTCATTCAAGTTTCTTAGACTGTATATGTTGGTCAGGTCAGATAACCGGTTCCGGATTTATACGGAAATTCCGTGGGGTCTGTCCGAGGGTCATTTTAGCAATGTTCTTTAACTTTTCAACATCTAGCTATAAATCTGGTATTATTATAGCCCGTACATGATCAAAACTTATATACAAACCCTTTGAAGTCATTTTGGGATGGTAATGGCCACATCCTGGCATGCTGGAACCGGTTCCGGGGGACCTAGTAAATCCGAAATGCGCTATCTTTACCAATAGGCATATCAAATATTACAAATTTTCATGAAAAATACACAACGATGCAAATTGCATGCTCATAGACTATTCTTGGACCCTTTCGAAAGCATCCGGGACATCCAAGAACCGATTCCGAGAGATTTCCTGGAACGGATTTCCGGAAACAGCAAGCCTTATCTATGAAAAAAATGAAAAAAAAACATACCTGTCATGCGGCTCATCAAATTATGTCACCGTGATGATGTATGAACAATGTAATCTTCTTTTAGGTCATCTAGACATACAGGGATACTTTAGGACCGCATCCGGATATTCCGGAATCCGGTTCTTCGGAACAAACATTTTTTGGTAAATATGCGTGTCATGCGGCACGTCAAATTACATCAGTTTGATGATGTATGCACTTTGCTATCACTTTGTATGTCATCCGGCCACAAGGGGACACTTTTCGACCGGTTCCGGATGTTCCGGAATTCGGTTCCTCGGACCAAACATTTTTGGTGAATATGCCTGTCATGCGGCACATCAAATTACATCAGTTTGATGATGTATGCACTTTGCGATTACGTTGTATGTCATCCGGCCACAAGGGGACACTTTTCGACCGGTTTCGGATGTTCCGGAATCCGGTTCTTCGGACCAAACATTTTCGGTGAATATGCCTGTCATGCGGCACATCAAATTACACCAGTTTGATGATCTATGAACATTGCGATCACGTTGTTTGTCATCCGGCCACAAGGGGACACTTTACGACCGGTTCCGGATGTTCCAGAATCCGGTTCCTCGGACCAAACATTTTTGGTGAATATGCCTACCATGTGGCACATCAAATTACATCAGTTCGATCATCATCCAGCCACAAGGGGACATTTTTCGACCGGTTCCGGATGTTCCGGAATTCGGTTCTTCAGACCAAAAAATGAGATGAGGGATTTAAGCCAGAAAAAAAATTAAAGGGTTGTGTACAGGACACGACCACGGTGACATTAAAAATATAGCTTTTATTATCTATCACACATATCGACACACGTTCTTGTTCACTCGCCTGTTTTCATATGTTACAATTTGCTATATACCCTCCCCATTAAAACATAATTTATTGAAGGTCTTTTAACGGTAATCTATTAATCAATCAAGTATCTCACTAGGTGATTGGCATTATTTGGCTGATCCATCTAGTAAAAATAGGCTGGTCTGTCCAGAAAATATATTCAAAAGAAAAGTTCCATATTGAGAGCTGTGATGAGGAAACCCACGCCCGCCAACGGAAATATACAGATTCTCCATAAATTATGAAATTTCATTTTCCATTTAAATTTTCAATAATGTACTAATGAACTTAAGTAAACAATCTTAAGTGTAAGTATTTCTTGATCGATTAGTGGTGGAAAAATGAAATTATTTGATAAATTACATTGTTATGCAACGTTCGCACTACCAGTTAAAACGGGTTTTTATGCTATCTTGGTGACATTTTTCTTGTTGCTAATTATTAAAACGTGTTATAACTCTGTAGTGTAAACGTTGTATTATTAAACCAATTCTGCAGCGTTTTATGTTATATAGGTGTTTTATGTGGTAATAGGACTGACATAATTATATCTTCAGTACAGCGGTTTGTTTCATAATTTAAAACAGATTTATTTTAAAATTTAAATTAGTATACCCAACCGTATTTGTTGTATACCTTAAAACGCAATTAGAACTGTGTTTTAAATACATAGGGTAGGACAGATATTCTGACTGGTTAAACTGGGAAAACAATTTTAAGTCCAGTAACGCTTAAGACATGGCTTGAATTTGAATCGAAAAAGAACACCCGCTTCAACTGCTGCTGGGACGGTAAGTTCTGTTTTAAAATTTTCCGTTGTGTGCAGTACGAAACAAAAGTGTTTGAAATTAGAAAACAAAAAGTTCTGCTGGGAATGTGATTGTTTCCGATGCAATTACTCAGATTTTTCATGCAGGGGATACAGGCCGTGTAAATGAAAACCGCGTAAATTTAAAAAAACGCGTTAATGAAAACCGCGTAAATTTCAAAATCCGCGTAAAAAATCTGAGTGTACTCTCCTATATAAAATACTACGCTGCTGAACAGTGCAATAACTACAGAAGCACGTTGTCAGATGCCTTACTGATAACAAACATAACCGAAATATGAAACATGAAAACCAATTGGCTCTTTACCCTACGCAGCTACAAAGCGCCGTAAACATGGATTAAGGACATGCTGAATAGAGCCACAAGGTGGCGGCTAAAATGGCTGCCGTCGTTTCTGCTTCTTCTTTTTATTTCATCGTCAAAATCAAAACATTGCATTGGCGCGCAAGACAAAACCTATTGTAACTTGAGTGTCTATTCTCAGATTGCTTAGAAATTGTATCACTGTATGCAGGCATGTTAGCACAAGCTGATGAATAGGTTCTCTTCACGGAATTTCGATTGGTTTGGGAAATTTGTACCTTTTTTATTTTTCAAAACAAATGAAACACGTGGTGCAAAAACCAGTCAGCTGATTGCTGAACGATACGCTTGTGTGCGTGCCATCTCATATCGGTATAGTACTTTCTAGCCGCACACAGATGCTGAACGTAACCCGAACATAGCCGAACATAACCGAACCTTTGTTGTGATTTTGGCATCGCTTCACCTTAACAAGTTACAACGCACACGCATGCATAAAAATAAATCTATTTTTTTTCAAACGCAACACTCTTAAGCAGCACACACCGTATTGAATTAAATCCAAACCACCCGGCCCACCCACTTTGCAAATCATTCTGTGACACCATGCTGGTACCCGACAAATCCGCACACGGCCACCGCTGCCGAAAATGCATAGCGTCTACCGCTTATTGTAGTGCCCAGACGCTGCAGCCATGATCTTACCCGTTCGACATAAGAACAAAAACTGATTCAAACGAGTACGCGTCACCTCTATTTATAAACTAACCGTATATGGTTTAGTCACTTAGATGCGAGTGTGTGCAAATGCCAACGTTACCGAAAATCGATAGCGCTTATTGCATCGCCCGAAGACGACGTTGCTCGTGTGGGATAAGAGCAACAACTGATTTAAACGGACATGCGTTGCTTCTATTTATGACTTTTCGTGTTTCATTGAGCAACTAAGCTGCCCTCTTTTGACGGCTGTGTCTGAGAAATCTGCCTCACGAATGGTATTTTTCCCGTTTTTTGTGAACTTTTTAATTTTACCAATTTCCAAAAGTCTACTTTTATTGGGGAGATATTAAATTATTACCAATATTTAAGTTAGGTGTTTCTGAATCGGTTGGTGTATGAATGATTAAAATCCATCTAGTAATATCGGAGTTATAAGCGTGCAAACCTTACATAGTTTCGTTAAATGGGAGATAGTTTAGATTTTAGAATGACATAGTGGAGTATGACATTTTTAATGTCAAAAAGACATCAAAACATAAGTCGTCTGTTGCAACTGCAATACACCTGTTTGCAAGAAGCACGATACAGTACATAACATGCTTTCAATGTGATCACTTGTTACAACCAGTAGCACTAGTGAGAAACTTTTTTTAAGTCATCAGTTCACCAATTTTCGTAACTAACTACAAGAAAAATCAGTGTGTTTTTGAAATAATAAAACCAAATTAATGTTCTGCATATCAAGCTGATGTTATTTGATGCACCTCATGTCCAACATATTCATCAAAAATGTTTTATCCGCTGAACCAGATTCTGAAATAACCGGAACCGGTCGAAATGTATACTCGTGTGCCCAGATGAGCTAAATCGTGATTGTATTTCTCATAGATCATCAAGCTGATGTAATTTGATGTGCCGCATGACAAGTATATTCACCAAAAATATTTGGTCCAAAGAACCGGACCACGGAATAACCGGAACCGGTCATAAAATGTCGCAGCCTTGTGGCCAGATGACATACAACGTGATCGCAATGTTCATAAATCATCAAACTGATGTAATTTGATGTGCCGCATGACAGGCATATTCGCCAAAAATGTTTGGTCCGAAGAACCGGATTCCGGAACATCTGAAACCGGTCGAAAGGTGTCCCCTTGTGGCCGGATGACATACAACGTTATCGCTAAGTGCATACATCATCAAACTGATGTAATTTGATGTGCCGCATGACAGGCATATTTACCAAAAGTGTTTGGTCCGAGGAACCGGATTCCGGAACATCCGGAACCGGTCGTAAAGTGTCCCCTTGTGGCCGGATGACAAACAACGTGATCGCAATGTTCATAGATCATCAAACTGGTGTAATTTGGTGTGCCGCATGACAGGCATATTCACCAAAAATGTTTGGTCCGAGGAACCGGATTCCGGAACATCCGGATGCGGTCGTAAAGTGACCCCGTATGTCTAGATGACCTAAAACAAGATTACATTGTTCATACATCATCACGGTGATATAATTTGATGTGCCGCATGACAGGTATGTTTTTTCTCAATTTTTTCATAGATAAGGCTAGCTGTTTCCGGAATTCCGTTCCAGGAAATCTCTCGGAATCGGTTCTTGGATGTCTCGGATGCTTTCGAAAGGGTCCAGGAATAGTCTATGAGCATGAAATTTGCATCGTTGTGTATTTTTCATGAAATCTTGTAATATTTGATATGCCTTTTGGTGAAGATAGCGCATTTCGGATTTACTAGGTCCCCCGGAACCGGTTCCAGCATGCCAGAATGTGGCCATTACCATCCCAAAATGACTTCAAAGGGTTTGTATATAAGTTTTGATCATGTACGGGCTATAATAATACCAGATTTATAGCTAGATGTTGAAAAGTTAAAGAACATTGCTAAAATGACCCTCGGACAGACCCCACGGAATTTCCGTATAAATCCGGAACCGGTTATCTGACCAACATATACAGACTAAGAAACTTGAATGAATTCCCAATCGTTTGCAAGTGGTTTGATTGAAATCCGTTGACAATTGTTAAAACAAGAGCGAATTGAGCACCTAAATTGATGAGTGAAAATTATCACGGGGACGCAAAGGTTAAAATCAATAATCAATTCGGTAGGAAATCTTGTCAACCGAAAAAAGGTCACTGGGTGCATTTAGAAATTTGGAGCGCACTTGCCATTTTTGTTCTGCGATTTTCATATTTAACGTTAGTACACCCTACATGCATTATATTGTCGATTAATTGATATCAGCTAATCGAATTACTCGATTATACCGAAGGCTTATAATCACTATGTTGCTATATTTCACCCTAAGGAGAAAAATAGGGTAAACATCAAAATTTCTCACCAGGATGAATTTTTTTTTTGGTAAAACTAGTCTTTGCACTTGAAGGGGATAAATCCTTGCTTATTACTTGGGTGCGTTTCGACTTCGTCTCATCAGAAACCGACACTAACTTTTTGTCGGACTAGATTAGCGCCGGCTTGACGCAAATTTTTTGTTATTCTTCCGATCAGTATCAGCAAAAGTATCCATCTTATTACGAACATATTAGAATGTGAATTTCTAGCTATCTACAAGAATATCAGCATATAATCACGATATAAGAAAGGAGTAAATCCCGCAAGTGCATGTTACATAACGTTTCGCATATTATTTAGACAATAACCGGAAAAAAATTTAATGACAGACAGAAATCACGAAAAATTCGCCGCGCAATAGAGAATTGAGCGTTATCGATTCTCTTAAATATAAACTATGGTCCTAATAGTCGGCTATCCGGAGTTTAATTTGCTTATTTGACCAATCAGATTAATACAAAAAAGGATAATTTTCCACAATTCTCGGTAGCCGACTGCCCAGAGCAATTTTTACATGATAATGCTATTCGCACACTCACTAACAAAACATCCCTTCCCGTGATGCATGTGAAGATGCAGAGGATTCCTCGGTCTCTAGCAGCAACATGTATCGGACAAACATTCCTTCCTTCCCCAGAAGATCTGCATTCGGACTTGGCCGGTATTCATCAGGATGCAGGGATCAATATAGATTGCACAATGTGGCTCATCAAGCTAGTCCCAAGCATGTTGTTCTAATGAACATTTTTCAATCTTAATTGGAATTTCCTGGACTCGGAGTACCTAGTACGGTCTCAGCCTACATCATCTTGATGTTGAACATGGACATCTTTGCTACTCCGTCGATAGTTTTTAACGTATCCGGATCGTTACCGGAAAGGGGTTCGAATCTATACTCGCACTGCAGTAGGTGCATCCGTTTGTCGAAGAAGAATTTTATGTGGATAAGAACGTAAACCATTTCGGTTCCGTTGAATTGCGGGTTGTGCAGTGACTACCACTCCTTGGTGGCTTGCGAAGATCACTCATCCTCGGCCATTGTCATTCGTTACGGTGTGTAGATTATCTGATCTGATCACCGGTTTGTACATTTCCTGCATGCCTATTTCAGCATTCATCTTACCGATAACGAGCTATACATTCAGCCGCTAGCAGTTGTCAAAGACACGCTCAGCTCCATGTAGAATATCACTTTTTCATCCTCGGCTCTCGCTTCATGTGGGTAGAGCACGTCGCTAATGCTATAGTTGAAGAGACGACCACTGATCCTCTCTGGACAAATCCTCTCACTGATCGATTGTCACTTGATCGCACGTTGGCGGAACATGCTCAGCACTTTGAGTCGGTTCCCAGTTCATTGAATGTTCATCCGCTCTAGTAGAATGTAGTTTCTCAATACGAGTCTTCTGAGCCGCCAAGTGAAGTTCCAGCAATGCTTTCGAGTTTGTAGCTTGTAGTGGAGCGTTCGGTCGTTCTGCGGGATGCGAAGAGACTTGCAGCATCATGCTTCAAGTTTTCTATCATATTTCTTTGCTCGGTGCATGGGTCCGGTGGTGGTTGTACTGGAGGCAGTATTTTTTGTCATGTTACTGCTTTGCTTACAGACTGCCGTACAGTGCTGGGCGTCCTGCACTAGCGAACGACAGCAGCGTGGAGAGAGAATATAGGCAGAAAAATTACAGCCGCAGAAAAGGTAGGCATTTTGCATCCTTGCCTGTGAGGTGCGACAAGTATTTAATTCTGTTAGCGGTAAAGGATCGCTTGCACTCTCTCATTTCGCTATTACCGGAAAAGGCGGTCGAAACCAACAGACGCCGGTCTATGAATTAAATGTCAACTTTAGACGAAGATATGAGATAGGAGCTAGTGAACATTGGGTCGGAATTATGTAACGGATCTTTCCACAGCTGTTGAAGCGTGTTCAGTTGTAGGTTAAATAGTGATAAGGGTTTTCGAATGATCTGAGGTGGTTCTGCTGCTGATGAAGTTCTCTTACGCTTTCTATTGGTATTATGAAGTTTACACACTTAGTTGAACTGGACAATTTCCCGCACAGTCCAGTAATCAGAAAATGTTTGTACTGATATCACGGAAAAGTGTGCTGATTTTTAGCGAAATATTTCTCAGGTCTCAGCAAACAATAGGGACTTTTACTGCAATCGCCGCAAAAAAAAACAAAAATTGTCGAGGGCTCGGTTGTTCAAATTCGGCATAAAAAATAAGTGTGTAGACCTTTCACGATTTCCAATTAACAGTTGTAATATTAGCGACTAGTGTGCATTTACCCGATTGTCCTTCAATCTTGGTTCCGAAGCCAAGAAAGTTTCAAATATTCACGAACATTTTTAGAGGACTCAAAATAGATAACGCAACCCTCATGTCCATTTGAAAGGCACTACCTTCACCAGAAGGAATCTGAAAGTGAAAGCAATCTCGACTCGGAGAGAGACCAAACAAAACAGTACCAGTGCGAGTTTGGCATACTAATGAAGTTCAACAGACAGGTGATCAAAACCATCAAACACTTGATACATTTGAATTCGAAACCACATGCTCTGCTGTTGGGTATCACGAAGCACGCCTGCTGCCATCAACCGATCATACGGCTTAGCGAAATCGGTTGTAATTTTGGAGAAATTTTCAATTTCTATTTCTCGACTGTACGTACGACCTGACCTTGACTTTGATGGACAGTGCTGCCCAGGACGGATCTATCACGTTTCCGCGACAGGCGCCAGCAATTAATTATCACCCAAGTATTAACGAAACGTATGGGCAGGTTCAGTAGCAGACGAGCATAACGCCAAAGAACTGTTGAAAGAATCAACATAAAGGATCGGTGTGTATTCAAGCAATTAACATCGAGTGTTACATAGCCATCTGTTGACGTGCAACTCCGTTAATTAGACTAGTACGGCCAATAGGGATGTGTTTCAGTATTATTTAATACGAGCGAATATTTCGTAGTACGACGCCCTACTTTAGTTAAAATAGACAAAACAGTTTCGTAATATTTTGGCAAACTTCATGATTGTAACAAATTTGCAAATTACACTGCCTTTGATGATATTTTTTTTCCCGAATGAAGTGTTAAAATTCGAAACAATACAGCTTCTTAAATTATTTAAATATCAAATATGGCTGAAGTTATCGAAATCCCGTTGTAGGAAACAACTTTACACTCAGGGAATGATGTCAGTAAACGCTGAACATAAGTAGAACGGCGAAAAGCTGCAACCACCGAGTGAGAGTGCCCCTTGAAGCACGTCTGGAATGTGGTGTGTTTAAATCTCTCAGCCTCCGAAAATGCCGCCGGCACTCGTCATCTGTATGTCGATTTTGGTGGCAAAATTTGCATATACCTACCTATACGTTGAAAGCATGTCCCCTTTAGTAACACATTGTCACTCGCAAGGCAAAACCGTTGGCTGAGCAGAGAATCTCCGACTTGGAGAAAAAGTGAAAGTTTTCTGAACTTAATTAATTTTGCTTTCTTCCGGCCCGAGAAGTAGAGAACATTTCATATGCTTTTAATATATTAGATTGGTCATCCTCATGGTCGGTCGGCTGAGGTGCAGGTTAAAGGTGTGTAATTTTTCAGCCGGAACGCAAATGGTTTATAAAAAACGCTGACATCATGCGGGTATTACTTTCATCAAACCGCATCGATAATGGCTGATACGATCAGTGACGGTAAAAACACCAACTTCGCTTCATGCCTGCTTGCCTCCAACCCATCAGTGTGGTCACAGGGTGAAACATCTACCGCCTTATAAGTAGCTACTAATTAAGCTATTAGCGCTGATGATCCACAACAACGCAAAAACCACCAGAAAAAAAAACCATTCACCTGCTTGTTGAGTTTTGGTTAGTCTTCAAGAAAAACCGTGACAAAAAATAAATGAACTCGGCGGTGTACGATCCAGGTTTATAGCGGTGTTAGCGAAAAAAGCTAACTTATTTATGGCACCGTAATTTACGTTTGCGGTAGTTATTTCTTGAGGTGCTGGAAACGATGGTTTGTTACGGCATATAAAAGGATCCTTACTAAAAAGAAAGTTATTGTATTTTTTTTGCTCGGGAAGATACCACGAATTGCTACTCGTTGTTGGAATTAGATGGACAAAGGTTGCCATTTTTATCGCCGACATTGTGGTGATCAAGTCGGTAGCACTATAATTAATGATGGTTAATTAAGAGAGACGATGCTTTTTGGTCTGGACTGTGGCCCACACATGTACGACGTGCAATGTGTGTGATTTTAAACGAGAAGCCGGAGTCTACGATAACGAATCGTGTTCGCCATCTGGGAAGATGCGAGCTGTATTCCCCAGTACATCGTCTGCTCAGGGAAAAAAGTTTCTGACGATTTGTAAATGCTGTACAGCCTTTCTCAATATTACTTGTTATTAGAAATGTCAAACAAAAATTCCGTTGTACAATTTTTGCTTCAATAATCTCCAACATTCTGTACTTTTCCAAATTTACAATCGAACAATCTGTACTTTTATGGACAAATCTGTACTTGTGGTAACACTGAAGTTGACCGGCGGAGAATAAGTTATTTCTTTAACCTCTTTCTTCTTAGAATTTTCACTGACTAAAGCAAAAGTTTTTGAAGGATCCGACCCCATACTTCAGCAGCTGCATATAGGAAACTACGCCATCTATCTCTACACCCTGAGCGGGTACGTAGACACGATAATTCTTTGTCACATGCTCGCAGTGGGGAAAATTGTTTTCTGTTCAGGATCACTCACATATGCCCTAGGTTTATCTGCTTAAACCTTGGCGATATCGGTAACACGTGAGTAATATTTTGTCAGATCATGTGATATATCGATGAGGTTGAGGGCTGGTTCACGGTACAAAAAGAAATAATAGAAAGTGTACGTCTATTCAGTTAATTTTCATGCAATACGCAACATTTAAATATTTCCTTAAATTTTCGTTGCGGAGTGTTAAAAATTGAGTGAGTGCACCCAAAACAATTTCCCAATGCAAAAAAGGTATTACATCCTTTCGTGCATATTCCGAATTAGAATCATACCTTCTTCGCATTGTAGACCAAGCATAGCTACGGCATTATACCAACACAACTTGATTCATGATGAAATAAATTGATTGAGAATACACGCTACCATATTATCTGCCCGCATGTAAAAGTATTAGTTGGTTCTGCTTGCTGTGTCTGCCAAAATAGTGTTGTATTCTATACATGAATACCTCTGTGGTGTTTGTAACTTACGCGCAATTCCAACCACACTAAACGCGTGAACAGTTTACGGGAGTGTGTGTGATATACGCTTTGTTTTTTTTCCCATAGCATGGCTTTTGCAGTAAAATCATCGCTCTCTCATTCTATGCTTCAGAGATTTGCGATGATCGTTGACCAGAGCTATTGTGCGCTGGATTCGCATGTTCGGGAAATAATAAAAACTGAAATGAGTAACTGCCACTGCTGCTCAAAAGTGCAAAACCATGTCATCTATTCCCTTATATAATTTAGATACTTTTACTGCGAAATACTGATATGATATCACCTGAAAGTACTGTTGATATGAAGAATGCCAGAAATGATTGGCGGACGGCTTCTATCAGACAAATGTTGAATTAACATGTTAGCCCAATGTTCCCATATACGTAACTTTCTCCTGCGTATAGTGCGCTTAAATAATCATTAATCATTATTAACATTTATGAACTTATCTAGTGGCTAGAACTCGCATATCGCTGGTAAATTTAGGGTTGAGAGAACGCCGAATGCTCAACATATTATCAACACATAATCATCACTCACACCCCACCAATTTGATGATGCTATAAACTGTTCTCTCCAATATGCAGCATGTGATCAGAAGAAAGGCGAAAAGGAAACAGGTTGTTGAGCGTGTATTAGTGTTTTCAGAGCGCACATGTATCCGAGTGGAGATGTCCTTTACATGTGTATTAGTGAAGAGTCATTTCAATACTAATACTCCGATATCGTTAAATTCACTAATACATTCTCAACTGTGGGTTTGTGTAAGTTTCTGTGGTGTAATCGCCATTTAATGCATTTTTGTCCCGGACCAATATCGCTTTATATGCATTATACCAGTTACAATGCAAAATTCTCATTAGAATCATGCTTATTCGCATGTAATTCATACGGTTCGCGTTTTGAGTATGACAATAAATCTTTCAGAGATACCTAAAAAAACGCGGTGTGCATATTAATACAACATCTACTTGACCAGCCATTTTGAAATTTGGCATTCCTTGCATCATTTCCCAGGTAATCGCGATAGGTTTTTTACAAAATTATCCGTATTACAGTGAAGTCCCGTTTTATCAACCACTTGGTGTATTTTAGGCTGACAAAATGGAGATATTAACAAAATCGGGACATTTTTTTCCTTTTTACTTAAAACAAAAATTGACGCTCTTGAACTACTCGTCTTTGGTCTAGACTCTCCAATTATTTAGTATAAATTTCTCTTAAGTGAGTCTTCCAGTGTAAAATTTAAAAAAAGTACATTTTTATTTTGGCATGTTTTGCATCTAAGACAAGAAAAATATACTCAAAAAAGGATTTACTTGGTCGTCAGCTAGAGCCCATAAAACGGATTTTCATGTGAAGCTGACAAAATCAGGTCAAAAAGCTGACAAAATTGGGGCAGACAAAAAGGAAGACTAATAAAACCGGGCCTTCATTGTATTTTTATTGCAACAATATGTTAGCCAACGTGTGTCTGGCGAAAATAGAATTTTTGACAAGATGTTACGAAAAAATCAAAAATCGTGAACAAAAAAAGCTTCCACTGTTGCCTGGGGAATTATATGAACAAATACGATGTAAACAAACAATTGGTCCAGTAGATTTACAGTTATGATGGATCCAGCAAGACAAAGGAAGATCTCTTCCCAAAGCGCCCGGATGTTCGCTATCACTCGCTCCCCCACTACCCCCATTCTAATTATCGTACAATAGAATCTTTCGCGCTATAATGTAAATATATGAATTGAAGGTACATTGATTGAAATAGTAACAAACATGACAACAATTTTGCATAAACCTGCTCATCTCAATGCGACTGCACCCTCCGCAAAATAGGTCTTTGACACTCATGTCCACGGCCAACTAGAGCCACCATTTGTACACCTTGTTTTGGAGCCTAGATCACTGAAGACCAATTAAAGTAGCTTTGACCATGTTGGCCACATATGGCGGTTTTTGAAGCCCAGAAGAATTTGCCAAGTTTCTAAGATAATGTCACACGTATTTCTCAGCAAACACTTGGCCGATTTTTACAAATTTGCTTACAAATGATAAATACAATACCCCCCATGACTGCTACTGAATTTCATTCCGGAGATACAGGTCGGTTATTACGGGAACATAGGAATTTTTCATATTAACCGGTAGAATCATTATATTTTAGGGCTTAAAAATCCATCAAAATGGTTAAAGATTATTCGAATATATTGCCCACTATCAGAATTTGTGGAAGTCCCGCACAGCGGGCATATTTCAGACACACATTTCCTTTTACATTTATAATCCCCACCCCCTCCTTATTTCCACCCACTGCATTCCAATATATAGTAAAAATTAGTGAGTTACAAAAGAATAAAGTGTATTAAGTATGGGAAAATCCAATAGCGATTATTTCTACTTAAACTCGGAGTCAATGCGCGAGGGTAAACAGTTTACAAAGGTAAAAACTCAACGGGAAAAGATTCATGAAAACCAACCAGGTAGCTAGATGCACACTACGAAGCACCATGCGTCAAATCTGCTAACTAAGCTTTATGTACAACAATTAATACTAACAAACAGCCTTCGACATATGCTGCTAAATCGCAGACCAACGACCGAACAATAATTGCCGCATCAAGTCTAGACTAAAACCCACAAAAAGCAACAGTAACCCAACAATGAAAACTAAAACTGCCTCAGCAAAGCCTACATGAATGTACAGGAGAGTGAGGGAGAGTTCTGACTGGATCAACTGGATGAAGGTTTCAACAAGCTGCAGAAAATGTAGCAACAAATGATTTTTCACTGATGAAGCAAATGTTCGTTGGAATCCCTTCCAAGTGTTTCTGTGTATGGTTTGTTACTTTGATACGACACAGTGTGTTAGCTCAACAGAGCCGTAGGGATTTTATACGTTTGCTAAATCTAGAAATAAAACAAAATGTTAACGGCTGTCAAGATCAAAAGTTGGTCAAACAAGAACTTTTTTTAAAACAGAAGTCATGTTTTTGCATGTTCAATTCATACAGAGTAAAGAAAACATGTCACTTCAGCCTCGTTTTTAGCGAATGCGAATTTCCAGCCCTTTCGTTTGATTCCTTCCATCAAGTTTTGCACAGCCTCATTTGTCAGTTTCCTCGCCGCAGAACACCAGTTTGTTTTGAACTAACAACCAAGGATACCAGGTATATTTTTCAAATAGTTTCATGCAGTGCTGAGCTCCATCACGGTACTGATGGCAAACCTGCTAGACAAAAGAGAATGAAGCAGTTAGCAGTCAAAACAGTAAGCGATACTTATTGAGTTACGATTCTCACTCCAATGAATTGACAACAGTAAGACGGTTCTCTCACTCATTGGAATCTTTATGGAGAGAAATTTTAACTGACCATCACTGTAAATACGGTTATGACGGTCATCTTATTACAAACAACGAGTTAGTATTAACAAACAGGCAGCTTCGCACAAATTGCTTTAATAGTTGCACAAATTGCACAAATAAAAGAAACAGAAATGTGGAGAAAAATCAACAAAATACCGCATGCTGTCTGAATACAATATACTGATAAGATTTCGTTTGCCATACCAATACAAAATAAATGGTACTCAAGCTGTCTATCACGTAACTGAAACACTATGCGAGCAAAATGGAAACGAAATAACGGTCATTTTTTTCACAATCGTCTGAGCTCTCGATCGAAGCAGATCGTTTTCTTGTGCTGTGCATAGAGTAAATCAATATAAATATATACATTGTGATGGCCAGTCATTATTTGAGGTAGGCTTTGTTCGCCGGTGCCTAGGTTGGTGAAGTGAATGGTTCAATAAACGGACAAGCCGCTATATAAGCTAAGTATCTTTTTATTTCTCATTACCCTTTCCCTCGATCTGTCTTATCTGTACTTCTTAGATCCCTTTCCCCTGAATATAAGTTTCATCTCTCGTTTACACCACGTGCTAGCCTCGTGCCTAAATGGCCGAGGGCGAAGTAACATTGGATGGGAATGATATCCCCATGGACTTACCGGATAAACCCGAAATTACTCCCTCCCCTGATTCCCCCAGTCCTCCTCGTATTAAAACATACCCACCCAGTTCAAATGGACCCTGGGTGGTCTATTTCCGGCCCATCACGAAATCGCTTAATATTTTAGAGATCTCACGGGTGCTGACTGCTAACTACCCGGCCGTAGCTCAGATAACATGTGTTAGAGCTAATAAGATTAGTGAATGACCTCGACCAGGCAAACCAGATTGCTCGCAGCGAGCGTTTTACAAAGCAATTCAAGGCGTATATACCTTGTTTGGCAGTGGAGATCGACGGGGTCGTCGCCGAACCGGGTTTGAAGAGCGAAGACGTGTTGAAGTATGGAGTTGGTTGCTTTAAGGACCCCTCACTTGAACATGTGAAGATTCTGGAATGCAAGCAATTGTATTCCGCAAAAACTGAGAATAATAAGACAACTTATTCATTGTCAGACTCGATTCAGGTGACTTTCTCCGGGTCTTCCCTCCCCAACTATGTCCTCCTGGATAAGGTTCGTCTACCGGTTCGCCTGTTTGTACCGCGGGTAATGAACTGCAGCAATTGCAAGCAGCTGGGCCGCACAGCCACCTATTGTGGCAATAAGAAAAGGTGCGGCAAATACGAGGGAGAACATAAGGGTGACGCTTGCGGTGGAGAAACTGAAAAGTGTATTTAATGCGGGGGCCTTCCGCATGATCTTAAATCATGCCCCGCGTACAAACAGCGCGGGGATAAAATTAAGCGCTCCCTTAAGGAACGCTCGAAGCGCTCTTATGCAGAAATTCTTAAGAATGCTTCGCCATCTGTCCCTTCCGAAAATTCCTTTGCTCTTTTGGCTGGCGTTGAGCAAGAATCTGACGACCCACAAGAGGGAACATCTTTGGTTAACCCAGGGGAGTCCAGGAAGAGGAGAAATTTGGCTTCCCCTAGATTGCCTCGTAAGGGTGCCAAGGTGTCGTCCACTCAGAGTGCGCCAACTACAATCAATAAACCCAACGGAAGTGATGCACTAAAGCCGAAGCAATTTGCTCCAGGACTTGGAAATTTTAATTCTAACAAGGAGTATCCACCACTTCCAGTGACACTAAAAACCCCAAGTGTTCCCTTTTTTCAAACAGATAGTCCAGTAGCGGACTAATGAAATTTTCTGACATAGTGGACTTAATTTTCACAGCTTTCAATGTTACTGATCCTCTTAGAAGCATTCTGATACATTTTCTCCTAATGGTGCAAACATTTTTAAACAGTTGACTGCTAAATGGCCCCTCCTCTCAGTGACCGTATCCTTCGATGGCTAAGTCATCAAACGAGGTCACTGATTCGATCACTGTCCTACAGTGGAACAGCAGAAGTATCCTCCCGAAAATCGATTCCTTCAAATTTTTACTAAACAGTTTAAAATGTGATGCTTTCGCATTATGTGAAACTTGGTTAACTTCCGATATAAATATCAACTTCCACGACTTTAATATAATCCGTCTGGATCGAGAAAACCCTTATGGAGGAGTACTTTTGGGGATCAAAAAGTGCTATTCTTTCAACCGAATTAACTTCCCTTCGACACCAGCCATTGAAATTGTCGCTTGTCAAGTTTTAATCAAAGGTAAAGACCTTTGCATTGCTTCCATCTACATTCCTCCTAGAGCCTCGGTAGGGCACCGAACGCTTTGTATCACGGAATCCTTACCGGCACCATGGCTAGTTCTGGGAGACATTAACTCGCACGGCACGGTATGGGGCTGTCTTCATGATGATAATAGATCAACAATAATCCAAGATCTTTGCGACAATTTCAACATGACCATCTTAAACACGGGAGAAATGACGCGGATTCCTACACCACCAGCACACGCAAGCGCGTTGGATTTGTCGCTCTGCTCGACATCGCTACAGTTAGATTGCATGTGGAAGGTGATCCCTGATCTCCACGGTAGCGATCATTTGCCTATCGTGATTTCAATTGCTAACGGTTCAAGACCATCGGAAACAATCAATGTCTCGTATGACCTCACACGGAACATTGATTGGAAGAGTTACGCGACCGCGATATCCGTTAAAATCGAATCGACTCAAGAACTTCCTTCGGAGGAAGAGTACAGGTTTTTGGCTGGCTTGATTCTCGACAGTGCGAATCAAGCTCAGACTAAACCAGTACCCAGCGCGAATACCAATGGACGGTCTCCTACCCTGTGGTGGGATAAAGAGTGCTCAGAGCTGTACGCGGAAAAGTCCACTGCATATAAGGCCTTCTGGGAAGACGGGTTACCCGCTAACTGTCAACAGTACGCGTCGTTAGAAAGGCGAATGAAGAGTCTAATGAAAGCCAAAAAACGCAGTTATTGGCGCCGGTTCGTCGACGGGATAACGAGAGAAACAGCGATGAGCACTCTTTGGGGTACGGCTCGACGTATGTGTAACCGTAATAGTACCAACGAGATCGTGGAATATTCAAACCGTTGGATATTCGCTTTCGCCAAGAAGATCTGTTCGGACTCTGTCCCGGTACAGAAAACGTGCCGCGCCGCGTCTCCTCACGATACCGCGAACGAAACACCGTTTTCGATGGTGGAGTTCTCACTTGCTCTCTTATCATGCAACAATAACGCCCCAGGGTTAGACAATCAAAATCAACTTGCTGAAGAATCTGCCTGACACTGCAAAAAGGCGCTTGTTGAATTTATTTAACAAGTTTCTTGAGGGTAACATTGTCCCTCATGACTGGAGGCAAGTGAAGGTCATTGCCATCCAAAAACCAGGAAAACCAGCCTCCGACCACAACTCGTATCGGCCGATTGTAATGCTGTCCTGTATTCGGAAGTTGTTCGAGAAAATGATCTTGTTTCATCTCAACAATTGGGTTGAAGCAAATGGCTTACTGTCAGATACACAATTTGGCTTCCGCAAAGGCAAAGGGACGAACGATTGCCTTGGGTTGCTTTCTACAGAAATCCAAATGGCCTATGCTAATAAAGAGCAGATGGCATCAGTCTTCTTGGATATTAAGGGGGCTTTTGACTCAGTTTCTATCAACATTCTGTCAGAGAAGCTGCACCAGCATGGTCTTTCGCCAATTTTAAATAACTTTTTGCTAAACCTGTTGTCTGAAAAGCACATGCACTTTTCGCATGGCGATTTAACAACATCGCGATTTAGCTACATGGGTCTTCCCCAGGGCTCATGTTTAAGTCACCTGCTCTACAATTTCTACGTGAATGACATTGACGATTGCCTTGCCAATTCATGCACGCTAAGGCAACTTGCAGACGACGGGGTGGTCTCTGTTACAGGGCCCAAAGTTGCCGACTTGCAAGGACCATTACAAAATACCTTGGACAATTTGTCTGCTTGGGCTCTTCAGCTGGGTATTGAGTTCTCCACGGAGAAAACTGAGTTGGTTGTTTTTTCTAGGAAGCGTGAGCCGGCGCAACTCCAGCTTCTATTAATGGGTGCAACGATCAATCGGGTTTTCACATTCAAATATCTCGAGGTCTGGTTCGACTCTAAAGGTACCTGGGGATATCACATTAGGTATCTGAAACAGATGCGACATTCTGAACCCGTTGGTGATTGAAAACTTCGAGAGGCTCGTCGAGCTTAATTCTCAAACCCGATTTATGACCTTATACTTCGACTACATGGCACAGAACATTAATCCTTCTTCATGTACTCCCAACCGTGTTCGTTTCCTAGATACTTCTGATTCTACTGTATTCTTCGACACATCCATGAAGGAAGAGATTCGTGGAATCCCGGACCATATACGACCGCAAGTGATCCCCAATATATTTTATAATAAATTCCGAGAAGTCGACTGCGACAAAATGTTTTACACTGACGGATCAAATCTCGATGGGTCCACTGGCTTCGGTATCTTCAACAATACTATCACCGGTTCATTCAAGCTCAATGATCCTGCTTCAGTTTACGTCGCAGAGTTAGCTGCAATTCAGTACACCCTTGGGATCATCGACACTCTGCCCACAGATCACTACTTCATCATTTCGGACAGCCTCAGCTCTATCGAGCTTGTCCTTGTGTACGTTATCTGAAAAATCTTATCAGATTACCTTTGTTTGGGTCCCCTCCCATTGTTCTATCCCGGGCAATGAAAAGGCCGACTCATTAGCAAAGGTGGGCGCATTAAATGGTGACATATACGAAAGACCAATCTGCTTCAACGAATTTTTTAGTATGTGTCGTCTGAGGACACTCAACAGTTGGCAAACCTCGTGGAGCAATGGTGAACTTGAACGGGATTTTATTCGTGTAATGTCCCGACTTATGTCCAACCACTACACCTAAGATGCGCATTTGCGGCGTATTGGGCTTGCGGAGAGTAGTCTGTGCGCTTGTGATGAGGGCTATCACGACATCGAGCACGTTGTCTGGGTGTGCGCCGGGTATTTGGACGCCAGGTCTCAGTTAAAGGATTCCCTTCGGGCCCGAGGTAGACCACCCAATGTCCCAGTCCAAGATATGCTGGCAAATCGTGATTTCCCCTATATGTGCCTTATTTATACTTTCATAAAAACGATAAATATCCCAATTTAGCCCCTCTCATTTTATTTCTCGTTTTTAGAAGTTTCCTCCTGCCGTGTGGAACCGATCAGCTCCAGACTGCCACTATGTAACCGCCGTCACCATTACCACTACGGAAACTGAACCGAGAGCGACTCGAGGTCCGATGACTTTTGAAAGATTCCCCGCGGGTCCGAAGAATACCATCTGTCAATCCGACCTACTAGACTGAGGCGCTAATTGGTTTCGCTGATCTCCCGTTTGTCCGAAAGTTGCAAGTTTTGCTCTTCTCTCCCGGTCACCATCTACGCCTTCTCTCCCCTATCCTTGAAACAACTGCTTCTACACCGATTTTGGAAATAAGCCCCACTCTGAATATCTTGACCAAGCATAAGTCTCCGGTAAAAAAGTTTAAATTTGTATTCCGTATTCCTAGTTTTAAGAGAGTTGTAATTTTACCTCTTTGTTAAAATTATTGTCCCCCATCTTGTAAATAGAATTGTATCCCTAGTTTTAAAACACCTGTGAAATTTTTCATAAATATTTGTTCCCCCTTTTGTGTACCAAACTATATTGTTAGTTTTAAGATAACTGTAAATATTTCCTTAAAAAACTATTACTATTGAATTCCTTGTTTTAAAATTTTTCATGAAAAAAAATCTTTTGCCCCCTCTCTTGTATATAGTATCTTATTTCTAGTCTTAAGATAGCTGTAAATTTTTTCTCTTTTTAAAAAAAATATTTCACAATTGTAACCTCCTAGTTTTAAAATATCCAAAATGTGAAAACAAAAGAATTTGGCACCGCCAAGCTAACGCATTTGTGCCTATCAAATAAACGAAATGAATAAAAAAAAAGTTTTTGAACCCTCCAAAGGCCACCGTTTTCGAATGGATTGACAATAAATATAAATAAAACTGACAGTAAGATAAACCAAAATTGAAAATCTAATTCTTAGTCACGAAAGTTACCTTTATGTCATTGAGTTTCATCTTGTGTTTATTTTCAATCGATTATCGCTTGCCTTGATTTTGAAATTGGATTGATAATGTTGAGGCTAAATATGTAGAATAAATCCTTGAAACCTTGATAAAACTCTCATGGGCAAACTCCCACTTTATGATAATGAGGGAAATTTCCAGAATCATTTCTACCGAAAACAATTGGTCGAGCTTTACTTCGGCTAAGAACTTACACCACCGAAGCATAAACTCTATCAAAGCAATTCCACGGTAGTGCGCCTTTGGCCAACTTCAGAAAAAGGTCTTGCAGGAAGCTACTGTGTAATTGTACCTTTCGAAGATCTGAACACGTTTTCGCTTGAGATAAGATAAAAGACCAAGAAACGAAAATAAAAGCACCTTTGAAGAGGGGAAAGGTTTCGAAAAGGCAATAGCAACAACGACAATAACGAAGTGTTGGTAAATAAAACACAGATAGACATAGAAAAAAAAGAAAGAGGGAACGTGAAGTGTTCAACGTCTCGACCGAAGTGAAGTGATGACAGATAAGGGGGCAATGAATCTTCAAACGGTCGCAGCTCCCTACTCTATCGCTGTGAATGTTAGTGGAAGGAAAATGGTCCGCGATTGGACAACAGATTGACACCAAACCGAAACTCCCCACTGAACTTTGTTGATTAGTAATCTTCAGTGACTTAATTAATTGGATGGATTTCTCATAGTTAGGAAAATCGGTTTGCGTTTGCTTTTAGAAAATTGTTTAAGTGATCTTAAACAATCTGCAAATTGGTTGCAAACGATGACCGATGCATTAAACTGATCATACTGAATTTATTGCAACATTTTGCAGTGTCCGTTTTAAAAGCATCCACTTACTTCTCTTTGCTCTAACATAAGTCAGCCAGCGCAACGCAGTAAAAGGAAATGAACGGTAGGCTAATTGTAGCTTTTAACAGACGCGTTAAACGGCTCCGATTAAATCACATTCACAGTCATAATGATGGTGCTTAGCTCGATTTCAAGGGATTTAATTGGATGTTCGCAGATTATGGTCATTCAATTTAAATCACAGCAAGGAAAAAAAAAGATTAGTATGCAAGCTTACAACTACAATTCGGACGTTGTTACGTCGAACTTTAATATGTTAAAAAAAAATCGAAAGCTTTCCACTGTTTGCGAACCGTGCATTAACGTTTCAGAAGTCGCCAATACATAATCTGCAGCGAAACCCGAAAGCATTTCAACTTTCCAAAACGACTATGCCATCCTCCATATCATTAAGCTGTTCAATTTCGCCACCCATTGGTCAACAAATTCACTCTCACTCGGCAAACAATCTTCGAGACGGACAAGTTGTTCCGGCAAACACCGACCAAGGTGCGCTGCTGCCTACTATCCGGCGGCATTGTATGCCGACTGAACATGTCGTAAATCATTTGTACTAAAGACCGTTTTCGGTTTGATTATTTTTCATTTTATTGAAACAAAGCGATTTCTCGTCTCGCGTCGTCGTTTTGGTGTTTGTCTACGGCCCCCATCATGTCATCATCAACCGCAGCAGCAGCAGCAGCCGTGCTATCAGCGTCGTCTTCCTTCTCATGAATGGGGATTTTACTTTACCTACGTTTGCTCGGTTGCTGCTGGTCGGATGGGTGGGTGGCCGGCAATGCAAACTGCGACCCACTCCCATCTCTCCGGTAAGGTACGGCTTGAATGAAGAAGGAAAAAGAAGCGTCAAGTGCGGATGCTTTGCATGTTTTTACCGCTTTTCGACGGTCGCGGCAGAGGATTGGTGAGACACCCGCCCGCTCGCATCACAACCATCCACCATCCTCGTCAGCCAGCGAGCGGGAAGCGCCTTCGCTCGGATGGTGATGATGATGGCGCGAAAGATGCCACTTTCAAAAACCGAAAATAAAAAACGGCATGCAGATGAAATTACAATGAGGCACGAAATGAAATGGTTTAAGCCTCTTGGCTATGGGAGAATGTTTGAATTTCAAGTTGACTTTAGTAATTGCATGAGCATTTGACACATTTCGCTGGTGAAATGAATAAAATTATGGCTGAGATAATGTCCCAATTAGGATCTTTCTTGTGCTGATGATTTGCAATGCTAACAAAATCTGTTGACGTGAGGTGATCTGTTCTAATCATGAGCCAAATTTGCAGCAATCTTTCCGCCGGAGGCGACGGGGAAATAATTTCTTTCATTTGATTGAAACACAATTCGCAGATTAAGTGCACGCTACTACTCTCGTTAGACTTATCGTTTTCGCAGAGCTACATATATCGTCGCTTTTGTGCTATCTTATGACAAGCGCCATTTAGCACATTTCGAGAAAAACGATTTTTATAGTTTGAGATTGAATATCTTGAATCTTATAAATGGTATAAACAATCCAAAGAAGACAATTGATGCTTCTATCTGTTCTGCATTAATCTCTCAAATATTACGAAGATCGGTTGACTATGTTGCGAGTTTTTACTATGAATGTAAACAAAAGTCGCACTCACACGTGTCATAGGCGTGTATTGATGACAAAATTTGTATGACGTGTCATAATCGTGCATGGAAAATTTTCCATAGAAAAAAATCATCACTTTTTAACTTTTATTTATATCTTTGGGTTCATATGGTCTATAAACATTCGGTGAAATGCATTTTAAAGGAAATGAGTCAGGGAATCTAGAAAAAATGGTTATTCTTGATTGCAGTGTTGCCAAATTTATTTTATTTCCAGCTCAAAACTAAAACTGTGTTTTTCTCGCAACTCGTATAATTTTCTTTCGAAAATGTTTATGCCATTGTGTTCCTCAGACATTTTCACACATAAAACCGTCTAAAACTTCAATATAACTTGAGCCAATCCCTAGATTTAGTGATTTGAAGCAAAAAACTCACAATTTCTTATCATGTTTCTAGCTATATCTAAGTAACCAAGTAGAATTTCAAAATTCTGAAAACGCCACTTTGTAGAGATTTTTCAAACAAGTAATGTGGCATATCTAACTCAGTTTACCCCAAAATGGCGTTTGTCATAAGATAGCACAACAGCGACGATATGTCAACGGAATCGGGCTAAGCAGTATAATTATTGCATTAACTAACTGTGTAATTAGCAGCACGTTAGGCTTGGGTCGTTTCGCTTTCGCATTCGTGTTGTGGGGAAAATCCTGCGGACGGCAGTTCAAATGCAAATTTCGGTGTTAATTCTTGAATGTTGGGATGACTGTTAAAAAAAAAATCCTACAGTTTTCAGTAAATCAGCTAAAGTGGATCCTATGTAGCTTTTACTATACTTTTGCTCTTGCGTTCAAGTTTTATGAGGGGCTTTAACAAAATGGTTTGGTCTTCGTATGATGAGAGTTAGTAAACATGGAATTTTTGCTTAGTGCCGGTTTTCGAGTGTTGAAATATCTGTATCTTCGACGAAATATTGAAATTTCTTAAAAAAATAATGAAATTTAAACGACATGTAAATCAATACGAATGTAAACATACAAAGATTGAATCAAAAATTTGATTGAAAATTACGTTAAAATCAATTGGAGCATCAAACAGCATACAATTTTACACTTTCATTCGTGTAATATTACATGTCATTCATTTTACAGCAGTATTCGAGTAAAATACATTGAAGTGCATTAGTTTTCCGTTTAAAGAAACTGTAATTTTCAATCCACGTGTAAAATTATAATAAAATTCGTTGAAGAAAGCACGATAAGTCATGTGTATTTGTGGCGGAACTTAATTTTACCTTTATATTCATGCTCCAAATATGTGCATGAAAATAAACTTAAAATTACAAAATATTTTTTTTCTGTGTTTTTTTAATCCTCCTAGTGGTGCAATTGTGTATTTCTCATTTTCCAAATAGTTGCTTATGATGAATATATGGAGAAATGTCTATTACATTCTTATTACTCTTGCACATATCTACAATGGCACGACTGCCACGAACCTGATGAGCAAAATGTCGACGATGACGCACTTGGAACAAAAAATATAATATGGGTCATTCCATGCGAAGTGATCAAGGCACGTGTAATCGACCTCCACGGATTTGAACAAAATTTGGAGGAATTGTTCATCTAGGGCCAATATATGAAAACCCACATTTTTGTGACAATTGAACCACCCCTCGGATCATGGGAGCACCCCCCGTTTTGGCAAATTGCCAAAACCCTTGATTTTCTTTTGATCATATCTCCGGTTCTATTTACTCTAGAATCAAACCACAAAATGGCTTTTGAAGAAAATTGTTCAAGGAGTCTATAAAAAATATCATTTTTTACCAACAGTGTTGCCAACTATACAATTTTTTCAGCTAAATAGTAAAAGTTATTTTTTCTCACAATACGTATATTTTAATTTTGAAAATTTTAATGCCATCGCGTTCCTCAGACATTTTTACATAAAAAACACTTATCATCCCAATATAATATGAGCGCATCCTGAGACACACCGTTTTGAAGAGAAAAGACCGCAATTTCCCATATAAAATCGCAAGCGCACAACACTAAAAAACCAACTTGAGTATTCTGAGCTCAAACATAATTTTTCGTGAAGTAGACGAGAAATGATGAAAAACTACGTATTTGGTTTGCTTCTAGCAGATCAGGGTCGATTTTTATGACAGTTTGAAGATTTTCTCAATTTTGGCCAATAAAAATGGATTTTTATATTTTTCTCATATAAAAGTTTTTCACTTCAAAACGGTGTATCTCAGGATGCGCTCATATTATATTGAGATGATAAGTGTTTTTTATGTAAAAATGTCTGAGGAACGCGATGGCATTAAAATTTTCAAAATTAAAATATACATATTAAGAGAAAAATTAACTTTTAATATTTAACTGAAAAAATTGCATAGTTGGCAACACTGTCGGCAAAAAATAATATTTTTTATAGACTCCTTGAACAATTTTCTTCAAAAGCCATCTTCTGGTTTGATTCTAGAGTAAATAGAACCGGAGATATGATCAAAAGAAAATCAATGGTTTTGGCAATTTACCAAAACGGGGGGTGCTCCCATGACCCGAGGGGTTGTTCAATTGACACAAATATTTGGGTTTTTATATATTGGCCCTAGATGAAGAATTCCCTCAAATTTTGTTCAAATCCGTGAAGGTCGATTTCAGATAAATCAGCATGAGTTAAACGTTGCCTTCGTGTTAACATATATGTAAAGTTACAATTGGGAAGCCGTGTGTCTATTGCGACACTGTATGTGTAACAAAGCGACGCAAACGGATTTTTTTTTTCTTTTTTGCCTTTCTCATATAAAAAGGTTATGCAATCGTTCTAAAAATGGTCAACCTTATCCCGGAGGGTCAAATTTTTTTTGACTTTTATAGGCGTAGGTAGAGTTATGCAATGAGTTGCTATTTTAAAATTAAAACTAGTTTAAAATTTCTTAACAAATTGAAAATTTTCGGCAGAGTCCGGACCCCCCGGATCTTTCTCCTTGATCCGCCGCTGGTTTCAAACGATATTTCAGTTTGGATACGTAGTATCTCAAGATCGTGGCTGTCGATCCATTTTATGTATGTGCAAATCGTGCTGAATATGTAATATACATTTCCACCATTGTATTGAACATCCAGCCATCCCAAGCAACACGGTATGTTGATAAGCTGTTTTTACAACACCAATGTCACACATTAATTTGTGAAAATATTGCTGCAACAAGCGCGGAGCTTATAGGCAACATGTTCATTTGTTCCGAATGAAGTACCAAGAATCATAATAACAACAAAGATTGTTGCAATAATGCTAGCGATTGCTTTGAAAACTACTTTGTCGAAATGAAATGAAACTCAATGTGTTTCATGAAATTGTTATGCAAACAAAGTATAAATATTATGTTCCCATTCAAATATGACAATACAATTAATGTGGGTGAAAATGTTTAACCAACAAAATTGAATCGAGTAATTTTTGAAAATACTTTGATATTTTTAAAGGGCCTTAAAACAACGTTCATATAAACTCAATAATTTTTGTACTTATTTTGTGAATTATTTATCGTACGCAAAGAACTGTGCTCAAATATGCTTTTTTCAAGAGTAATCAAAAATTTGAAGCATATTAATGATGAAAATTTTGGGTTTCGATCAAAAAATCTATGCATATTAACTGTTCGTCAGCAACTTTTATCGAGAAAGAATTCATTCTATCAATAAATATGGCGGTTGTTTTTATTTCTACTATGTTACAAACTGAAGTTGAGTAAAAGTTTTATAAGTGTATCCGGAATCAAATTTGCTGACAAGTTGAATAATAATGTCATCTCCAGTTTACGCGATGATGCTTGCAACAAAATTGTTTTAGCTGTGCAGTAGAGTCACAAACACGTTGCAAAAAACATCAATAATATGTGTCAAAGTTGATTGTTTCAGAAAACATAAGCACCACAAATAAATAACTAAGATGTAACGTGCAGCAGCTGTGTTTCACACATGCAACAGTCATGTTTTTTGCAATTCTGTTGTCATTGTAATGCAACATATAACTTTTGTTGTTTTTCTAGAACATGTTGCAAGTGCTGCTTGGGATGGAATCGTAGTTTGGACAAATGACAAATGCACAATTGCACCACTAGGTGGATTAAAAAAGGTTTTTATCAACAGTTCGTTTATTTGATTGGCACAATTGCGGTAGCTTGGCGGTGCCAACTTCTCGTTTGGCGTAGGACTACGTCTTTGTTTTCGATATGGGGATCTGCAAATTCTAAAAAAATGGTATGAAACGAAAAGTGGTCGAATTTTAAACGCATATAATTCAGCCCTCTCACGATAAATTTTCAATTTTTTTTGCTAATAACGCCCCGAAAAACTTCTAAGAACAGATTCCAAAGATTTTTGATATCAGGGCATTCAACATTTAAATAATGTACAACCTAGTCAAAATATCGCGTATTTACACAAAGAAGATAGCGCTTCCCAAGTCCGGCACGATAGATTTGTGTACCTAGCGCGCTACGTTTCTATGAATGACGTCATCATCGACTATTTAAAGAACGGATTTGGCCGGACAAGCTCAGTCGCCTGTTGAACGGCAGGCGGAGCAGATCACTGCCCTGTGTGTTCTCACAGCCAGGGTCGCTGAGTTAGAAGTCCGTTACACTGGCTGTGGAGGTACGCTACCCAGTGCCGTCCAACACGCGACTGAGCTTGTCCGTTCAAACACTATGCTTTCTTTCGTGTTGTGCTCGTTTCCAGCACACTGTTATGTACAATATCGAACACAATTATTCGGACACAAAATCGCTTATAGATTCAAGCTCCATTTGAAAACACAGTTAACATATGGGATTTTTGATTGATGTGCACTGGTGTAGTGGAGTGCACTGGTTTTGCACTTTCTAGCAGAAGTGTCAATGGAACATACCCAGTTTTCTGCACTTCTGCTAGAAAGTGCAAAAATAGTGCAGTTCCAGTGTATTCCACTACACCGGTGTCAATCAATCAAAAATCCCAATAGTGTCGTGGTACCAGTTGTTTCTTTCGCTCTACCCATCATCATCAGCGTTGACCCATTTTGCTTTGTGCGTTTGAGTTCAATCGAAGACTGCATGTCAAGAAGACTAGTAACTCTATCCAGAATCTGAAGATAGTAACAGCAACTCCACTTGTGGGTAAACGTGGTACTTCCCATAGTGATGCACACACACACATGTACACTTTTACATTAAGCTTCCTACCTTCCTCCAATAGAGGCGCTGTAACCTCTGTCGCTTCTCGTTTTTATGGGGGAAGTAAAGAGACATCAGTCTTCTTAATATGTAGTCTTCGGTTTAATGTTTGAGGCGAATGTGTAGATTGGTATATCTAATTTGTTATAAAATTGTTAGCGGTTGCATGCGTAACCTGCATGATAGCAATCTGTGCACATGAAATGTGATTATATTGTCTAAAATTTGATGTTTCTTCACCGACCCATGGTTTTTTACCACACACAATCGAAAAGTTTTTACAATTTTTAAAAACTGATCTTGTGCTATATAGTTTTAATTCCAGATATTAGTTCGGTCACGGTTTTCTGTCTTCTTTCTTCAGATCTTCTCAAATAAGTTTAATCGGATTCGATCACCTACTACAAATGAAATGACCTGATAATCAAGAAGATTTGGTTCAATATGTAACATTCGATGTTGATTGGTTGTCCTTAATCTATACGTAAGAAATATATTTGATTTATTATTACTCTAATAGCCGTAAGCTCAAACGCGTACTAACTATTTTTAAACCGGACTAACTTTTAAACCGGCCTAAACTATTTGATTAGCTTTAACCAAACGATGCTGCCATTTATATGGCTGTGTTCCGATCCGCGATACACGACAATGTTAAAAAACAACGAATTCATGTTAAAGAAAATGAGACAATTGGGTCATTAAATGAGAAAAAAGGTCGTTTTTTATTACTTACATCGATAAAGCTGATTTTCGTGATTGCAACAATGTTTTTTTCCAACTCAGGAAACGTGAAAATAATATTAAAATTTAAAATAAAGAAATATGTTGACAGTCTGGATTTGACATATCGAATTTCACGACAAATGATGCCCTGTCAGAAAAAATTAAGGCATGTTTTCTCGGTTTTCCCGCAAGGTTATTTTTATTTGACATAAACAGCATCCATTGCATATAGTTTTTTTTCATTTTGGGTGTTGTTCTGATAGGCCAGATGTAAACAACCGCAGTTTTCCTATGTATGGTTGCCAAGTTTACATACGATTTATATTAAAAAAAAATCGTTTTTACGTATTACAACGATTTTTTTTTAAATAATGTTATATTATGTATATTGGACCTAAAATTTATCGAATAGAACGGAAAACTATATATAGCTTAATGACCCAATTAGACAACATGGAGAATTGCTTTTCAATCCGATATTTTCTTGCAGTAAAATTAAAGCTTTTCTTCGTCATATGTCTCGTTCCATAGCGTGTGAGAGAAATTTTGTCAACATGTAACCGACATGCTTCTGAACTTGGAACATTAACTTGGTGGATAGTTTATAGTTGGCCGATGATGTACAGCATTTTGTGGTGACATAATATTCAATGCGCAAAAGAAAATAAGTTTGAGGTGGTTGAACCATCGTTTGTAACTGGTGCCATGAGAGTTATTTTAAAATTTGATTAAAAATTGGTTGAAATATTTCAATTTCAATTCAAAATGAACTGTGAATGTCATTCTAATTGAACACGATACCTGTCGACACGGGGGGAGAATATTTATATTCGTTTCAAGCGAGTTTGGAATAAATATCAATTATAAATAAAGGTTAGATCACACTCTGCGAATTAAAGTTGTACACGTTTTTGTCAGCGAAGCTAAAATAAAAAGTAAACAAAGGTCAAACAAAAAATTAAACTTTGACAGAATGATCATTTTAAATTCACAAGTGTTATATTTCATATTTTTGTGGCAGACAGAGAATATAGATATATTTCTGTAATGCATCAATGCAGATTGGAACGATTTTATTTGCAAACAAAATTTCTACGATTTTATAAATAAAATAATAAGTACATTAAAATAGAAATGAAAGTTTTGAGTATCCTAGTAATAGATTTTAACGAACAAATATATTGATCACCGTTGCGTTCGCAATCAATTTTAAAATATTTTTATTTGGATTTTTTATGTGAGTTTACTCATATAGGAAAAATGCGTATATTTTAAATCTTTTATTTAATCTTTGCTTAGGGTATTTATGGAGTTACTTTGTAAGCAGTTAACATTCTGATTCAATTTGTGAACTGGGAGTGAAAATAAGAAAATTTATAAAATAGTGCATTTTACGATCTACATCCGATTGTCATTTATTTGGATCTATCCAATGAAAAAAAAAACTAATTTTTTCATTATTCACTTTCTTTGATGTGAGATACGACAGATATATGGGCAATAATTCAAGATAACATGTTGTTGATTTATATTAAGGAATTAAATGATCCCACTTATACTATGTTCACATTACAGAGTTAAAACACGTTATATTAATTAGCAACAAGAAAAATGTCATCAAGATAGCGTTAAAACACGTTTTAACTCGTAGTGTGAACGTAGTATTATTCTCCTAGCGATATGTAAAAGAAAATAAAACAATTCTTATTGCAGTTTTGATTCTAATTCGCAAAAACAACTTTGATCTGAATATGCGATAATCGGTTCGATTTATCCAAATGTGCTCTCCTGTAACTCTTCGATGAGTAATCGGAATCAGGCGTGTAAAGAGAAGGAAAGACCAGAGAAATCAATAATACAGGTAAATATAATTCGACGGTTCTTGTCTTTTCTACCTGATAAAACTGGCTTATTTATTGCCATCTTTACTGCGAGCAAAGAGAGACATATTTATCCAGAAGAAAGCTGAAGAGAGGATTGAAAGCAACGAAGTATGCGCAAGAGGAGCATGACATATTTTTGTCTTCTTCCGGTAACATGATGCTGCCATTTGCATTACTGCCAGGGATGCCAGGTGATATTCTGAAAAATCTGTGCGTGGGCCATTGAAAAATCTGTGTCTACCTGTGTCACGGAAAACGCACAAATTTGGCTGGAAACAAGATATGGCGACATTTTTTTTTGGTGTTTGCGTTAGTCAAAGATTGGTAAAAAATTGAGAAATCTGTGCTACTCCGTGCATTGTAGAAGAAAACTGTGAAAATCTGTGCAGTTTTTGCAATTTGTGCAGCATATTCAAAATCTGCGAAACACAGTTAAATCTGTGCGCCTGGCATCCCTGATTACTGCGTTTTGATCGGCAATACACGGCAATGTTAAAAATTGTACAATGAGATTGTTGAAAATTCATTGTTTATGCCATTTGTTAGTCTGATGTATTTTTATTTTTAAAACAATGTTGTAATCCTCGATTTAGCTTAAACAAAGTAACATTAGAATTATTTAAGATCCAAGTGGTTAATACTACGTTCACGCAACGAGTTAAAACGGGTTTTAACGCTATCTTGGTGACATTTTTCTTGTTGCTAATTATTATAACATGTCTTAACTCTGTAGTGTGAACATGGTATAAAACGTTATTTCGCTATTTTGCTAATAATGGTACATACAATCGTGAACGTTATAGAGTTGTATTGTTAGTCGATATCCACTCCAAGGATTGAAAGAGCTTCTCTAACATTATATTTAGTAGTCAGACAGTTCAGCCAAATCTGACTATTTCAAATTAAATCAAATGCTTACAGAACAATGATGGAAGCTTACCTTTTTTGGAAACGTTTTTATTGGTTGCTGTTCTACAGCACATGAAAAGCCAAAAACAATTATTTATTTGCTTCAGATAATTATGTGGTCCTTGGAAAAGAAATCTAACATTTTAGCCTGGTGGGGCTTATTATACCATCCTACCCAACTACTCAACCATGCATATGTAATTGGGCAGACCTACTTTGCTGAAAATGAAGTAATTCAAATTATCAGCTCGATTACCTAATCAATCCTGATATACCAAAAGTTCAGTAATTGAGTTGAGTATTTGACAATTTCAAAAGCTGGTTTTCAGCGAAGTAAATCTGTCAAATGGGTTAAATCCAAATTGCTGAGCTTTCAACATCTCGGATTGCTAAAACGTTCAGTTCAACGAAATTTTGCTGAAAATTTGCGACGTCATGCGAAAATTGAGAAAGCTTCAAATCTCGGTTACAAAATAATAAATTACAATTATTTACTTCCTATAGTCTGCGATTGCAGACTGAATCTGTCAGATTTGTCTGATAATCAATTGACAGATATAACTAAACAAATTGAACCTGACACTTGATGCAGACAGTGAATCTTCAGGAGGCACCTCGACAAAATGCGGTGTAAACCGTAACTCAAAATTCCCTGGACTATCGTACTGAATTTTGCACAGTTTTTCTTCTTCACATTATTGCCCAGGTAACTACAAAGGTAAATAAAAAATTGTGATCAAATTAAACAGCTTCACTCATTTTGATAGCCATAAGTAAACTAACAAATGAAATCAATTTTTATTTAATGCATCTCTGCATCCAATCATAAAATTTCGATCTACAGTTTGTTTCAAAATGTTTCGACTTCTGCTAATCTGCAATATAACTCTTCGACGTGGTGTTTTGAAATGAGTGTGTAGCACCTTATAGATAGGACGACAAAGAATATCAAAAAAGTAGCATTTAAAACTCGATTATACCTGTTTTTCAAACGGGATAAAATTTGCTTACTTGCCCTCATATGATTTGTGTGCAACGTGGGCCATAATATTGCATATAAAGGTCGAAAAGTTGATTCAAATTATTGAGATATATGCAAGAGGAACATGGCGGCCTTTTACACTGTTTTCATTTGGCTTCAGGATGCAGCCATTTTTGCAATGACAGGTACTAACGTCTTAGAGCGGACTAAACTCAGGCTTGAAATCAAATATAGTACCGTGTGGCGGTACCAACTAGCTTCAAGCTTACCGCTATAAATGTACTAAGAAAATAAATGTTTTACGTTAAGTAGTATAGTCCTACGTCTACAGTTCGTGCAACCCCATAGGGCTACGCCTTGTAGTTTTTTAACATTGAAAATACCTTAAAACTAGGAAATTACAGTTTTGGAAATGCCAATATCAAATATAAGAACAAAAAATTTACAGCTATCTTAAACTAGGGGTACAAATAATTACGTAAGAGGGAGAACAAAAGTTTTATGGAATATTTAACAGCCATCTTAAAACTATGGATACAGTTATATTTACAATAGGGCATTGCAAAAAAATTTTTTTTTGAATTCTCGAAGGCCCCCCTCTCATATTGTGACAAATGTTAAAGTAAGCTCAGATGCCAAATTTCACATCATTTGGACAATTTTAGACCCCCGCCCACTTCGCTTGAAATTTTTTGAAATTGGTAGTATGGGGAAATATGGAGGAAAAATACATTAAATGCTATAACATTTGAAGTAGCAATCAGAAAATTACAATTTATACCTCTTTTGAAAGGAAATAATCTTATTATTTGAATCGAGATATTTTTGTTTCTAGAAAAATACGGGAAAGTG